>NC_056740.1:370302325-370419825 GCF_019279795.1 Protopterus annectens
GATAGGAACTCTGCTTCACATGCATGGGAAGCCTGTTCCAGAGAAGGGGTTGCCTCTGGGATACATACGTGTCTCTCCAGCAAGTCATAGGCAAGGTTTAAGTCTTTAGAATGGGCAATTCTGGCACTGCTTGTTTTATGGATCTGTAGGAGGGCCATCAAAGTGGGGTCTGACAATGCCCTGTATGCCAATCATAGATCTCTCCTCAACAGCCTGTAGGAGACAGAATACAGGGATAGGGCTTTGAGGCAGTCTACGAAGGACATATTACTTACACCCTATATTCTTTTAGTGAGGAACCTCTGTGGACATTCTAATTGTTGAATGTGTTTGGTTAGTTACATACCAAAGGGAGCATTATACTCAATAATAGGTTTGATGAATGCCGAATACAGTGGAACAATGACTTCCTTGGACCTGGATACCATACCTTTGTTTATAAGTTGCGCAACATAGAATGATTTCTTCACTGCTGTAGACATGATGATCAAAGGTTAGATTACTGACTATGAGTGTCACCAAGCCCCTGACTATTGACTCAACTCTTCGGGGTGTGTTGTCAATATGATACTAAAAACCTGTGCCTGACTACACTCTGTTTCTCTCTGTCCCATGGGCATCCCTCAGTAGTGTGCACAACTTCCCTTAACCACATCAAAAGTCCAACAAAAACAAAAACAAAAAAAACGGAAGCAAACAACTGCCTGCATACAAGAACATGGAGAGAAGAACCCTGTGCAAATCAGTAAAAGTTACTGTAAGTCCTACTTTTATCAACAGACTGTGAGCAGTTCCCTTAACCATATTCAAAAGTCCAACAAAAACAAAACAAAAAAAAAAAACCTGAAGCAACTGCCTGCATAGAAGAACATGGAAAGCGGAACCATGTACCAACCAGTAAAAGCATGTCCTACTTTTATCAACAGACTGTGAGCAGTGTAGGTCTATTATAATCTCTCTGTGATACTCCTACTGATTCTTCAGCCGTGCACACTACTGGACCCCTCCCCCATTTTCCTCCTGTTTTTCCAAAGCTTTGCATTTATTTTTGTTCTTTTATTTTATTTATCTATTACACATTTTATATTCTTATATTTTATTCTCCCATTTATTGTAACAAATATATACAGTTTCCCAAAGCTTTGCATTTATTTTATACTCTCCTTCCCTGATGCTCTACTGAATCTGCTTTTGAATTCATACAGATAGACACCTTTAGGTACTGATCTGGGGAGGCTGGTTGATTGTTTTTCTCTTCTCACAGCTTTCTCCAAGTCTTAGTCCATAGCCCCCCCCCCTTTTGTTGTTCTCCTAACATAATTCTAGTGTAAGTTTCCTAGCCCTGTCAAACCTGTTTTCTCACAGCTTTATCCAAGCCCTGGCGCTTAGCCTCGCCTTCTCTCGTCTCCTAACATAATCTTATTGTTAGCTTCCCAACCCTGTCAATCCTGTCTATTCCCTCCCTCTTCCTCTTGAGAGTTTACTTATTTCTCCCCTGAGCTGTGGCACCATCTTTGAATACTAAAAACCTCTGCCTAACTACATTCTGTTTCTGTCTGTCCCACGGGCATCCCTCAGTAATGTGCACAACTGTAAGAACCATTTGTGATGTAGAAGATTAAATGGTATCTGTTTCTGTTTAAATTCTGACATTCTCTCTAACTCAGACTTTGTACGCTAACAACCCTTTGTGCTTTGTAATATTTCAGTCTTTTCAACACATGTACATGTGTATTTTAAAAAGTTTCTGCCACTTACAGCTGTTCTTCCTACATTTGCTTGTTGGCTCATGGAGATAGTTTTTTTTCACCATCAAAACCCATGATTTACATTTTGTAACAATTAATGCACAAAGCCTCTGCAACAAAATTACTGAAGTCTAGTCCTGGCTTTGTCACCATTCACCAGACACAGTAGCAATAACTGAAACCTAGCTTAAAACACATATATCTGACACTGAAATCATTCCAGCAGGTTACAACATTCTTCATAATGACAGACCCATGAAAAAGGTGGAGGTGTAGCCTTAATTTATTGAGACTCCTTAACAATAAATATTCATCCAAAACCTGTCCCCACTTTCAATAGTATGGAAATGCTAATAACATCCCTTCATATAAACCCTAATAAACAACTCTGTATTGCTGCTATCTACATTCTCCCAGGTCAAAACATCCCCCATTTGGAAGACTTCCTATCTTGGATTAACCAAAATATCTCCCAAGAAACTATTATTCTAGGAGACACTAACATTAGTTTGCAAAACCTAACCTTCAAAACTCCTGCTACCAGTATTAACCTCCATAGTTTCACACAATGTATCACAGAGCCTACGTGCGTTAACTACCCAAGCAGAATCTACATTAGATTGGATTCTAGTATCTCACCCCCACTACCACTCCAATACTGGCACTCTCCCGAACACTTTAAGTGACCACCTATCTGCTTACACCCATAGAACCCAATACAAATCCCCAAACCTCACACATATAGATCTACCAGGAACCTTCCCACTTTGATCAAAACATATTTTTCAATACCCTACAAGCTCAAAACTGGACCCCAATAAAAACACTGCCTCTGGATGACGCTGTAGATTATTTCAATAACATTTTCTTAGCACATTAAATAGCTTAGCACCTCTTCTTACAAAAAAACAAAATCTAACCTTGCCCCATGGCTAACAAAACAAACTAAACAAACCCTCTTGTCTAGAGACAAAGCCTGGAAAATATGGAAGAATGTAGAACTCAAGCAAACAAAATTATGAACAAATTCGAAATACTGCAAAAAAATTATCATAACTGATAAGAAAACATATTTCTCCTCACAACTATACTCCCAAAGTAATAATCCAAAACAATTCTGGAAATCTGTATCCTCCGTGCTTAATCCTGGTAACATTCAAAATCTATAACCCTCTCCCAACAAAGACCTTCACCAGATAGCACAAATATTTAACACCCATTTCATTGATACCATTCAAAAACTAGTCAAGGATTCATCTAGAAAAAGCAACCCTAACTCCCAAAATACCGCACAAATAGAGCCCATATCTACCTCTATACACACTATGGTTTCCCCTAACAATAACCCACCCAATCCTCCTTTCTCACTACAACCAGCAACTACATCCCTAATTCTAAAATTGGTAACCAAACTAAAGCCCTGCTTACTCTCTGCTGCTAACTTACCACCTGAATACTTAATATCTCCCAAGAACTTGCTGCCAAAGCTATAACTTACCCTGTAAGTATTCTTATTAATTGTTCAATCTCTGAATCTTATGTCCCCAACTGTGGAAAAAGTCTATTATAACTTCATTACACAAAGGTGATAATACACATGATCTCTCAAATTACCGACCAATAGCCATTCTCTCCCCGCTATCTAAAATCCTAGAAAAATGCATACAATCCCAACTACTAAATCATCTCATTAACAACAACCTCCTAGCTCCCACTCAACATGGATTCCGCCCTGGGCATAGCACAACCACAGCTTTACTCTCCTTCACTGATACTGTGATGCTCTTGATGCTGACCTAGTAACTTCTGTACTTCTATTAGATCTATCAAAGTCTTTCGACACAGTATCACACCCTAAGTTATTACAATATTTAGAAAAACTTGGATGTTCTCTAAGCTTATTAACCTGGTTTTCCTCCTACCTAAATGATAGATAACAATCGGGCAGATGACAAAACCAACAATCAGAGTATCTGGCAAATAACACAGGAGTCCCACAAGGGTCCATTTTAGGACCACTATCTTCATTAACTGTGGTGGTGCTGCGGTAGCATTGTCGCCTCACAGTAAGAGGTTGTCCTGTTCGATTCTCAGCTAGAGCGTCTTCTGTGTGGAGACATGTGTGAATGGGCGTACCTCCGTTGAAAATTGTGCATCAGGGCCGGCAACTCGGCATGTAAAAATCTACTGCCAATCATTAGCGGACCGGAGTTCCGCTGTGGCGACCCCTAACTGGGAAAAGCCAAAAGACACAACAACAACTCTTTAATATCTTCACTAATGATCTTAATAAAGCTTCCCAACAATGCATACTAATTTAATATGTGGATGATTCAGCTATCATCTCATCCTCCAACAATTTCGATAACCTCCAGAAGATCACCCAAGACGCATTCACATCCATAGAAACCTGGCTAAATGATGCTCAATTAATGCTGAACCCCCCAAAAATTAAATTGTTACTATTTTCATCAAAACCTCCAGCTGCAGAATTCAAGATTTTTTCACTTAACTACAGAAATAGAACAGGTGCTATCTGCAAAACTTTTAGGAATCACTATTGATAACAAACTGTCTTTTGAACAGCACATTCTCAATACAGTAAAGAAAACACATTTCAGACTTGGCAAACTATACCAACATAAACTCTACCTAGATAAACAAACTAAGATAAAACTAGCAAACACTTTGCTTATCCCATCCCATCCTTGTATGGAAGCCTGATTTTCACCAACTTCCATACATCCCACAGTCATAAGCTGCAATCTTGCTACTACAAGATAACAAAATCCACCTCTAACATGCCCACCCACTCACACACTGCAAAGCTACCTCAAACCTGCCCTGGCTTGAATTTCACCAGTATCTCTATTATGCTCAGTTAACACATGCTCATAAGCTAATTTTCAAACCTGATAGCTGTCCTGCACTCCAGTCTATTTTACACACACACACACCCCAACTAGAACCCTTTGGTCTTCAGAAAGGACACTTTTAAATGTAGCTAAACCCAACAAAAGAGCAGGAAAATGCCTATATTCCCACAACATTGCCAAACTATGGAATAGCCTCCCCCTCATACATTACTCAATTTGACTCCCTAGCCTTTAAAGCTGCACTAAAAACAACTATTTAAATAATCCCAGCTGTATGTGTGAAATACAGTTCAAGCCCCCTAACTTCACACACTTAACTATGCCGATCCTACTCTTTAACCCCCCTATTATATTATTTTCTTCCTCCTGTATACGATTGTTTTTCCTACCTACAATATGTGCAATTTACTAATGATTATGATTACTTTCTTGTGATTTAAAGTATGTTATTATGTATCCATACAGTCTGATAACTATGTATTAACTATATACCATTACTATCCACCCTATGCTAATGTATGTTTATCTCTTTCACTTTGTGTTTGTTCTGGACAATATTTGATTACCTGTGGAGCTTTTCTCCCCGGGCCTCCACTGAAAATGGGTTTCCGACTCAGTGGATTTTCCCAGTCAACAAATATCAATAAATAAATAAATGATAAATGATAGTTACCAGGGGTGGACGACACGGAGACATGGTGGTGGAATGAGAATGTACAGGAGAGGATACAGAGAAAGAGGATGGCAAAGAAGAAGTGGGATTGTCAGAGAGATGAAGAAAGTAGATAGGAGTATAAGGAGATGAGGTGCATGGCAAGAGAGAGGTGGCGAAGGCTAAGGATAAGGCATATGAAGAGTTGTATGAATGGTTGGACACTAAGGAGGGAGAAAAGGACCTGTACCGATTGGCTAGACAGAGGGACTGAGCTAGAAAAGATGTGAAGCAGGTAAAGGTGATAAAGGATAATGAGGGAAAAATACATACAAGCGAGGAGAGTGTGTTGAGGAGATGGAAAGAGTACTTTGAGGGGTTGATGAATGAAGAGAATGAGAGGGAGAGAAGGTTGGATGATGTGGGGATAGTGAATCATGAAGTACAATGGATTAGCAAGGAGGAAGTAAGGATAGCTATGAAGAGGATGAAGAATGGAAAGGCTGTTGGTCCAGATGACATACCTGTGGAAGCATGGAGGTGTTTAGGTGAAATGGCAGTGGAGTTTTTAACTAGATTGTTTAATGAAATTTTGGAAAGTGAGAGGATGCCTGAGGAATGGAGAAAAAGTGTTTTGGTACCAATTTTTAAGAATAAGGGTGATGTGCAGAGCTGCAGTAACTACAGAGGGATTAAACTGATCAGTCACAGCATGAAGTTATGGGAAAGAGTAGTGGAAGCTAGGTTAAGAAGGGACGTAATGATTAGTGATCAGCTGTATAGTTTCATGCCGGGAAAGAGCACTACAGATGCAATGTTTGCTCTGAGAGTGTTGGAGAAGTACAGAGAAGGTCAGAAGGAGTTGCATTGTGTTTTTGTAGACTTAGAGAAAGCATATGACAGAGTGCCTAGAGATGAGTTGTGGTATTGTATGAGGAAGTCGGGAATGTCAGAGAAGTATGTAAGAGTGGTATAGGATATGTACGAGGGTAGTGTGACAGAGGTGAGGTCTACGGTGGGAGTGATGAATGTGTTTAAGGTGGAGGTGGGATTACATCGAGGATCAGCTCTGAGCCTTTTCTTATTTGCAATGGTGATGGACAGGTTGACAGACAAGATCAGACAGGAGTCCCCGTGGACTATGATGTTTGCAGATGACATTGTGATCTGTAGTGAGAGTAGGGAACAGGTGGAGGAGACCCTGGAGAGATGGAGATATGCTCTAGAGAGAAGAGGAATGAAGGTCAGCAGGACTAAGACAGAATATATGTGTGTGAATGAGAGGGAGGATAGAGGAATGGTGAGGATGCAGGGAGTAGAGGTGGCAAAGGTGGATGAGTTTAAATACTTGGGATCAATAGTTCAGAGTAATGGTGAGTGTGGAAAAGAGGTGAAGAAGAGAGTACAGGTAGGGTGGAGTGGGTGGAGAAGAGTGTCAGGAGTGATTTGTGACAGACGAGTACCAGTAAGAGTGAAAGGGAAGGTCTACAAGAGGGTAGTGAGACCAGCTGTGTTATATGGGTTGGAGACAGTGGCACTGACAAAAAGGCAAGAGTTAGAGCTGGATGTGGCAGAGTTAAAGATGTTAAGATTTGCACTGGGTGTGACGAGGGTGGACAGGATTAGGAATAAGTATATTAGAGGGTCAGCCCAGGTTGGAAGGTTTAGAGACAAAGCCAGAGAGGCAAGATTATGTTGGTTTGGACATGTGCTGAGGAGGGATGCTGAGTATATTGGGAAAATGATGCTAAGGATGAAGCTACCAGGTAACAAGAAAAGAGGAAGGCCTAAGATAAGGTTTATGGATGTGGTGAGAGAGGACATGCAGGCAGTTGGTGTGAAAGAGCAAGATTCAGAGGACAGGAAGAAATGGAAACAGATGATCCGCTGTAGCGAACCCTAATGGGAACAGCCAAAAGAAGATGATGATGACCAGGGGTAGATGACTTCCCAAAGGATACTATTATGAATTTCTTGGCATTTAGTTTTAGTCCATGGCTCTGACACCAGTTATTTGTTTGTGTCAACCCCTCATGCAGAACATTTCTGTCAGTGGGGGATTCAATTACAGCACCTAATTTGTAATCATCTGCAAATTTAGTGATGCTGTATGGTTTCTCACTGAAATTCTGAATACCCTAACTGTGATCCTCAGAAGTGAGGAACTTTAAATGTGAAATGTGGGAGGGGTATGTACTTATTTCTAAATTGCAATACCTTGGAATATTTTCCCATTCTAAGATACATTCATCTCAATGTTACAGAAGTAGGAAGGTATAGGTGCAGCGCTTTCCCTCACGACAGGATTTAGGCAAGCTTTAAAGGAGTAACAGTGAATGTTAGAACTAGCCTTCAGTTTGCAAAATTTTATTTTAATTTTTAGAGCATTGGGACTTCCAGTATTATAGATCATATGTCCAAGAGGGAGCCAATTATTATTTATTATTTATTTTACATTTGCTGACCGGGTTAGTCCGACTGAGCTAAGTAGCCCTTTTTCAGTGGAGGCCCAGGGAGAAAAGCTCCACTGTTTTACAATTTTAGTGTTAACAGTATAAGTGGGTTACAATGTATAAATACAATGAAATGCATTTTATCAGAAAAAAAAAATAGTGGAAAACATAATAAGCATACATAAGAGAAATTATTTGATACAAACATTTTCAATAAACAGTGAGAAGAGTTCATAGTGCATGTAGTTATTTCATGAGGTATGTGACATTAGAAATGGAGATAAGAAATGGAAAAGACCGATACTTTGAAGAGGTTTAAGAACTAAAAAGGTTTCAAGTTTTGGTGATTACATATGAATTAATGGGCTACATCAGGGAGGATGCATGCAGAGGCAGGACCAATGAGTTTAGAGGTACTCTCTAGTGGCAGTTTTGAATTGATTTGGATGTTTGAGGGAGCTGATTTCTAGTGGTAATTTGTTCCATGATATGGTAGGATTGTAGCTGTAGAGGTTGGAGCCAATTTTAGTCTTAGGTTTGTATATTTGCAGTAGGTTATGTTCAGAGCTACGTAGGGACCTAGTGGGGGAATATTGAGAGATGGGGGAGATAAGCTAGAGCAGAAGGATTTCAGATATAGTACAGAGTGAATTATTTGTAGTTGAGAGAGTAGAAGCTGGTGAGGTAATTCCAGCTACTTTAGGTATCTTAGTAAAAGACAATGATCCGATTTATGAGTTCGGTGAGCAGCGAATCTGGCAATCTTGTTGTAGGTAGACTCTAGTTTAATTAGTAGTGTGGACTTAAGATTCGTACACATTTGGCAGTTATATAGAAGGCTAGGTAGGTGGTACGCATGAGAGAGGGTTATTTTTTCTTTGTTTGTTAGTAACGTTATGTTTCGATAAAGAAAGCCGAGTTTTTGGTGTGTCTTTTTGATGCAGTTGTTTACATGTAGATCAAACCTGAGTTGGTCATCTCATGTAGATCAAACCTGAGTTGGTCATCTCATGTAGATCAAACCTGAGTTGGTCATCTCATGTAGATCAAACCTGAGTTGGTCATCTATCGTTACTGCTAGTAGTTTTATACTGGGTGTAACATTAATGGGGTGCTCACACTTGATGTGACCTCATTATTTACTATTATACCTAGTGATGAGGGTATAGACACGATGAAGACGGTTCTGTTAAACAAGGGTGTCTATGATCCCTGTCAGGTAGATTTTATTTGCTACTTGTTGGAGTTAATATTGGAACACAATGTTTTTACTTTTGATGGGGTATACTACAGGCAGACCTCTAACATAGCTATGGGCACACCCTGTAACAATAACTACTCCAATTTGGTCATGGCTAAAAGGGAGGATGAACATGTGTTTGGTGTAGCACACTACAAGGATTTAATAAATTTTTATCATCAATTTGTAGATGATTTGTTTTTGCTGTGGACAGTGGATGAAAAAGAGCCGCTTGCATTTGTGCAATATTTAAATGGCAGTAGCCCTTTTTTGAAGTTTACAGTTAAATATTCATACAATCAAACTGAAATTTTAGATGTACAGGTTTTCAAAGATGCTAATGGTGATCTCCAGACTAGATTGTACAGGAAGGAATACTTTTGCCCAACTTATGTGCACTATACTAGTATGCACCTCAAATATGTTTTTACGAATGTCCTTAAGGGACAAACCATTAGAACTAGCAGACTGAGTGTGAGGGATGATGATTTTGAAAGTGGGTTGGAACAAGTGAAAAATTAATTTTTGTTGAGAGGATATAAGGATAATTACATGCAGATTGTACAAGATATGGTTAGATGAAATAGATGTAAACAGTGGAGACTGTACTTTGCATCTCCGTCACCATGGGAAGCAGTTAGTTCAAGGATGTAGTTTTTACTTTAACATATACTAGTGATGATCATCAGTTAAAGAATATTTTTAATAAATATTGGCATGTGTTACAGGCTTTTTGAAAATAGCAATGTTAGTGGGGTCTAGACCCAAGTATGGGTATAAGAATAAATGAGCCCTTAAGAATAGGTTATGTTACCCTAGAAATGAGCTTGCCCAAGAAACACTGTGCCAATCAAGGGGAACAGTTAGATGCAAAGAATGTGCCTTTTGTAGTTACATAGAAGAGACAAATGTTTTTAATGCATCCTTCTGCTGGGTTTAAATATACAACTAAAGTGTTTGCTGATTGCAGTATTAAAAACATTGTTTATTTGGCCCACTGTTTGTCATGCAATTCATTTTATGTAGGCAAGACGAATAGATGGTTGAGAGAGTGTATTAGGGACTATCTGTATTGTGCACGGAAGGGTTTAAACTATAGTGTCATAGCCAAACATATGAATAGGGAAGGTGATGGGCATGATTTTAAGTTTATGGTCTTGGATGTTATTTATGAAGATGCTAGGCAAGGGGATATAATAAATAGAACAGAGCAGAAAGAGTTATATTGGATTTTTCAGCTAAGAGCACATCAAAGACCAGGGTTGAATGATTATGTTTCAGTTAGACCTGTCCTTAAGACACGCAGATTGAAGAAGAAATGTTTATTATATAGTTCATATAGCATGTGTGTGTGTGTGTGTGTGTGTGTGTGTGTGTGTGTGTGTGTGTGTGTGTGTGTGTGTGTGTGTGTGTATATATATATATATATATATATATATATATATATATATATATTTATTTATTTATTTTACATTTGTTGACCGGGCTAGTCCAACTGGATACATATCCTTTTTCAGTAGAGGCCCGGGGAGAAAAGCTCCCAATTTTAGGAAAATAATAACAATATAAATAACAATACAATACGATAAAAGAAGACATAATGAAACCACAGAAACAAGGAGACATCAATATGTATAAGCTAGTTGTTTGAACATACCTTTTGTATGATTGGCCACTTAACATGTGTGCAATTAAAATTACAATATTAGCTCTTAAAAGGGAGATGAGAGAAGAGGGGCTATGGGACGTGTTGGATTTAATCAGGGTTTAGACATGGACATAACCATTGGGACTTAAGTATTTCTCGGAGATTACTTTTGAATAGGTTAAGGGAAGTCATGAGTCTAAGGCTGTTTGGGAGTGAGTTCCATTGCTTCCCAATAGAGTTAGCATAAAGAGCATCACCTCCCACATTATTTGATTTGATAGTCATTACCTGATTACTGTTTGCAGATCGAAGGCAGCTTAAGTTGGAGTAAGGGGTCAGGATTTTGGACAGGGCAGGGGTTTTATCGAGTTGATTAATTATTTTAAAAGCTTCAATGAGTTGATTAAATTTGAGGAGATTAGGTAGTTCTAGCCAGTCCAGTTTCTTAAGGTTGATGCAATGGTGGGTACGATAGGGTGTTCCTGTAATGAATCTGGCAATATGATGGTAGGTAGTGGAGAGGTTGTTAAGCTCACGTTTATTGAGGAAGGAGAATATTGGGGAGGCATATAATAGTGTGGAGAGGAGATGATTTGCATGAGGGGTAAGACAATTCCTGATTCTATACATTGAGCCTAATTTTTTGTTAACCGACTTAATGGTTTGGGCAATGTGCATGTCAAATTTGAGCTTATGGTCAATAGTGATACCTAATAGTTTTGATGGTGCCATTAAAGGATTCAACAAAGAAGGTCCTATGATTCACAGGATGAGGTTCCTGTGCTATAGGAGTTGGAGGAATAGAAGTAACTTGGTTTTAGTTGGGTTTAGGATGAGTTTCAGCTCAGAGAACCATTTTTAAACATTGTTGGGTGGCTGCTTGGAGTTTCTCAAGAGAGAGGTCTGAGCAGATCAGGGTAGAGTCATCTGCATATTGAATGCAGGTGGCTGTGGGGATAACAGAGTACAGATCATTTATAAAAACAGAGAAAAGAAGGGGACCAAGTATGGAGCCCTGAGGAACCCCAATGTTGTTAGGCAGCAGTTGAGATAGACTATTTAGCCATTGGACTGCTTGTTGCCGGTCAGCTAGGTAGTCCTTAAACCAGTTTAGTGCTGATTTGTCAAGATGAAGGGTTTGCAGGGTGTGGAGCAATAATTGGTGGTTGACCATGTAGCTTTTGATAAGTCAAGAAAGAGAGCAGAGGATATAAGTTTCTTGTTGCGGTTGCTATTAATTGAGTCAACAAAGGAGAGGAGAGCACTGGTCGTACTGTGATGGGGGCGGGCCGTGCTGGGTAATAGAAAGAAGATTATTGATGGTGAGGTAGTGAAGGAATTGTTTGTGAACACACCATTCCAATATCTTAGCTAGAGGAGACAGTATTGCGATAGGCCTATAGTTGGAGGTTTCCGTGGAGGAGCCTCCCTTATGCAGTGGGATGATGTAAGAAATTTTCCAAATTGAGGGGATGGTGGCCTCAGATAAAGATCTGTTAATCAATATTGATATGGGATAGGCAATTGCATCCGATGCTAATTGTAAGTATTCAGCTGGGAGGCTTTCAGTTTTTAATAGAAGCGAATATAGGAGGTAGATACTGTTTGGAGTTTAAAGGTGATAGGAGGTGAGTCATGAGGTTGGGTTAAGGGTGGAGAGGAAGTGGGTAGATGATTGGCTAGGGACTGGATAGTCTCAGTGAAAAAAGTGTTAAAGGTATTGGCAACATCCTCTGGATGTTTGTTAGAGGTAGTAGATTTACCAGGATGGAGGAGGTTCTTAAATGCAGCCCAGAACTTTTTTGGGTTAGACTGATGTTTGTCCTGGAGATGGCAGAAGTAGTGTTTTTTGTCTCTAGCAACGTCAGATTTCGTGGAGTTTCTCAGCTGTTGAAATTTAATACGGTCTAGGGGAGTTTTGGTTGTTCTCCAAGTTTTCCAAGCATGGTCACGGAGTTTAATGTTTTCTTTGGTTTCTCTTGAAAGCCAGGGAGCTATACGGTCTTTGGTTCTAATTAGGCGGGTTGGGGCATGGGAGTCAAGAATGTTTAGAAATGTGTCATTGAAGTATGACACACTTTCAATTGCAGACTTTTAGTTCTGCTAGGAATAGTTCATGGTTAAAATTTTTCTTATTTCTGATAAGTTTGTAGATGGGTGGCTTGGTAAAAGCAAATTTGTGCTTTATAATGTAAGTGATAAGGTGATCACTAAGGTCGTTGGGGAGGGTGCCGGTGGTATAGTTGTTCGGATCTTTATTGATAAGTATCCAGTCAATCATACTCTCTTTTTGATGTGTGTTGCCAATTCTGGTTGGAGATGAGATTATTTGGGAGAAGCCATATAGATTAATTGGGTGGGGATTTGTCTCAGAGGAGTAGTGGGACCAGTCAATGTTAAAGTCCCCTAGTATAATGGTTTCATGAGGGTAGTTATTGGCCAACCAACATAAGGTTTGCTCTAGGTTATCTATGTTCTTCCCTGGTGGGATATAGATAACTACCAGGTTGATACATTTTTGGGAGTTTATGCAAATCTTTAGTGCAAGCAGTTCAATATTAGAGACCTGAGGGGGATGCAGAGGATTCTTAATGATGTTTAAGCTGTTCTTAAACATGACAGCTATTCCCCCGCCCTTTCTAGTTATTCTATCTTTCCTTAGTATGTTATAACCCGTTGGAAGAATTTCTTCATCCTTGCGGTTTTAGCCATGTTTCAGAAAGACACATGATATCTGGGGAGTGGGTAGCTATCATAGCATGTAAGCTATGTACTTTGTTGTTAATGCTTCTCAGGTTGAGGTGAAGGGTAAGGAGGGAGGTATTAGGAGTATGAGGTAATGTTGAAGTGCCAGAATCAAGATGAGTGGCAGGGCCTGGGTTAGGGTGGATATCTCCATTTTGAGTAATACATTTTTTTAAGTGATCTAAGAATCTTTGCAATTTGACTAGTATTTTGAGGTTGGTTTTATATTTGGATGATCGAGGGGAGTGGAGTCTTAGCTGTATATTATTAAGGCCTAGAGTTTTTACAGGGTGGGGAGTAGGAACTATAGGGTTGGGAGGAAGGTGTATGTGTGTGGTCGTGTAGGCCTTGGGGAAGGATATTCCTAATAGAGTTTGGTGTTCATAGCGTGTTAAAAGGTAGGGGATAAGAAGAAGTAAAAGTATTGTTGTAATGATGGAATACATGGTTTTGCTCATGGTAAAGAGCAAGTAGTAAGTTGTGGGAATGGTTGGGATATTGAGGGCTGATTAATTTAGGGGATGGCTGAGAGTGTGTAAGGAGGAGTTGTTAAGCTAGGGACAGCTGTGATTGGAAGGGAGGAAAGTGGGATGGGCTGTCTATCTCTATAAATCTGGAGGTAGTGGGGGCGGGTGGGATAAGGGGCATATATATATATATATATATATATATATATATATATATATATATATATATATATACACATATACATGTGTGTGTATTTATATGTATGTATTTTGATTTTATTATTGTCTGTATAACTGTTGGTATGTGTGTATTTTTTAGTTATATATGCGTATTGATGTGTGTCTGGGTGTGTACAGGGAAGCATATATATGTATGCACATGTGTATATATGTGCATATAGATGTATATATGTATGCGTATGCGATTTGTATTTTAGTAAGACATATATGTGAGTGTATTTAAATATGATACATTTTATATGTGCTCTTTTAGAGACTTAGGCTACTATGTGCTTTTATTTTTTAGGAAGGTAGAGTATTGCTTTAAGCCTTAACAATAAATTAATTAGTTGCTTAGTAACTGGAAATGCATTTGTGATCATTGGCTGACTGACTATATATTAACTGTGCATCTCCAAACTTATGGGATCTGATGAAGCAATTGTTATTGTGAAAGCACTTATCCTGTTATTAAAAGTCTTTTAAGATAGAAATCTGAAGTGCCGCTATTCTGCAGCTGTGTTTCTGCCTCGGTATCTTGACTGATTAATGGGGGTGTTATTGAGGGACAGTACAGAAAATGTAGATTTAAGGTGGGTGAAGTTCTTTGGGAGAAATAGTAAGAGTTTTATCTTTTTAGGGTTAAGAATTAGCTGGTTGTCACAGAGCAGGATTTGACTGAGTTAAAAGATGCTTGAGTTGCAGAGATAAGGACGGCCATTGTTGTGAAGTACCAAGAAGATCATTAATACAATTAGTTATGCAGGTGCATTTCTCACATTGTGAAAGCTTCACACTGCAGGCATCATGGGAACTTGTGCTGCAGAGGATGCAGACTGCCTGTGGCATTAAACAGATTCAGGGTACTGGGATGTAACAGGATGAATGGATGATGCTGCTTGACTGAGAATTAGGAGAAAAGTATACTGACATAAACTCTGGTACCAAAGCTGGAGTAAAAGACAGTGGGTTTCTGGTGTGTACATCACATTTGTTTGATGGTTGTAGAAATATGCACAACTAGTCTGCGGTGGCCACGGTGGTGCAGCGGTTAGCATTGCCACCTCACAGCAAGAGGTTCTCCAGTTCGATCCTTGGCTGGGGTGCCTTCTATGTGGAGTCTGCATGTCCTCCCTGTGGTCGCGTGGGTTTCCTCCGGGTGATCCAGTTTCCTCCCACATCCCAAAGACATGCGGTAGGTGGATTGGACACTCTAAATTGGCCCTAGATGTGAGTGCGTGCATGTGTGTGCCTTCTGTGATAGTTTGGGCGCTGGGCTGGCAACTCGACACTGTAAAAAGCTCCACTGCCAATCATGAGCGGACAGGTGATCCACTGTGGCAACTCCTATCCATCCAGTCAGGCAGTCTATTCTATGGATCCTTCCCCATGATAAAGTTTTATACACCTCCAGGAAGCAGTTGTTCAATACAAACTGCACTTTGATCTTGAGTTATCAGCTTTCAGCCCACTTGGTCTAACTTTTTCAATCCCTTCCTCCATCTTCCTGTTACACCAGTATTTATCAGTGAAAGGTTTGATACTTTCTTCTCTTTCATCACATATTTCTGAATCATACTAATCACATTTCTTGTTATTTCTCACATTTTTTTCCTCTTGCCACAACCGTCTGTGTTCTACTTCCCCACTATGAGCAATCCAGATCTAACATCAATAAGTTTTGTAGAAAGCCCTTGCTTGGTTATATATTCTCCACTGACCAGAATTTGGCACGTTTTTCTGTAAAATCCCATCCTGAGGCACATCCATGCACTCGTACTGAAGCTACAATGCAATAGCTGTATAAGCACTTTAGCCTTCAGACCTAGACTTTTCTTTTGTACCACTAATACAGTTCATATATAAGTGCTCGTTGTTGGTAAAGTCCTGCTTTCATGTGCCCAAACACAAGCAGACACATATAAATCAAAGAAAAGTCTCATTGAATTCATTTTATTTGAAGTAAAGTGACCAAATAAAATGCAGTTTGAATAGAGTAAATAATAGTATGGTAATTGTATGCGATAAATATGAGGGAGAAGAGAATTTCTCTTTTCCCTGATATGTGGTGATCCTGAAGTTGGTATATTTAAGTTATAAGTAAGGCTTGGGTGCAGATTGGGCTTGCTCCCCCTATAAAAAAAAAAAAGCACCTCCTTTTGCATTAGTTGAATAATTCTGTTGATGAGTAACTTTATTATTGACAATGGAGTTTGGGCATTTTGATGACTTAACACAAACTCAGCACCAACATAACAATGTCTCAGAAGCCTTCCAATTACAAGTCAGGACCTGAAATATCATTGCCTGTAGTGTCAGAGGGAAAAAACACACAATGTTAGTGGCTACAAGCATCAGAGGTTTAGCCTTGTTGCATGAAGATGGAGGAAGGAAAATGCTAATGGCCTACATTGTGACTAAGAAAAGTGACAGATGTTGACAGTTCTTCATTTGGAGACTGGCAGGAGGTTCCCTTTTAAAGAAGCAGACTTTTTTATCAATCTGTTAACTGGGTAATACCCCCTGGACAGAAATATCCCTTTCCAGGGCACTACAAGAGCATTGCATGTTTAAATGAGTTACTAAGAGTAACACAGCAGACGAATAGAGGTGGAAAGAATCAAGTCCTGCACCCTGGACTACATGAAGCAGGCTGGTAACAGTTCAGAGCCTTAATCCTCTATACTGACAAACAGGCATTGTTGGAACATTGCCTTAACAAACATCAAACATAGAGAAGGTCTAGAGACAACAGTCCTTGATAGTGACCAGCTGGCCTCTAACCCTCTAGATGTACCCTGGACTACATGAAGCAGGCTGGTAACAGTTCAGAGCCTTAATCCTCTATACTGACAAACAGGCATCGTTGGAACATTGCCTTAACAAACATCAAACATAGAGAAGGTCTAGAGACAACAGTCCTTGATAGTGACCAGCTGGCCTCTAACCCTCTAGATGTACCCTGGACTACATGAAGCAGGCTGTAAGCAGTTCAGAGCCTTAATCCTCTATACTGACAAACAGGCATCGTTGGTCTAGAGACAACAGTCCTTGATAGTGACCAGCTGGCCTCTAACCCTCTAGATGTACCCTGGACTACATGAAGCAGGCTGTTAGCAGTTCAGAGCCTTAATCCTCTATACTGACAAACAGGCATCGTTGGAACATTGCCTTAACAAACATCAAACATAGAGAAGGTCTAGAGACAACAGTTCTTGATAGTGACCAGCTGGCCTCTAACCCTCTAGATGTACCCTGGACTACATGAAGCAGGCTGTTAACAGTTCAGTGCCTTAATCCTCTGTACTGACAAACAGGCATCATTGGAACATTGCCTTAACAAACATCAAACATAGAGAAGGTCTAGAGACAACAGTCCTTGATAGTGACCAGCTGGCCTCTAACCCTCTAGATGATGTACTACACACAACTAAGAAAGGCTCAAGCGTGAACCAGTCCACAGCTTTCATTAACAATGAAAAGGCTGGGAAGGTGAACCCATGGCTCTGACCCTGGTGGGTGTACCCCAAGGTTGACAATCAGCTGAAACCTTTGGGTGACCATTCTGATTCCAGACAGTAGTCCTCTGATAAATCAGGTGACAGACTAGTGGTACTCAGTTAGGGGAGAGAGAGAGAAAGAGAGAAAGAGATATGTTTTCCTAGGTTGTTCACCAGGCTTATATGTCTCCCATTTTCTACAAGGGGTCAGGGTATCAAGCCAACTTTCCAATTCCGTGCTATTCTCCTACCTTCTTTGATGGTCATGCCTAACTGTCGCGTGTCTTCTCTCATGCAATCCATCTGTCTCTTTGCAGGATGCATTTACTTCCTCTTGCCTTTTTTCTGTCTCTCTCAAATCTTCATCACCAGATTGTCTGCTTTCATACACATGTACCCAAACCATAGTAACGTGTCCTCTTTGACATTCTCTGCGATAGGAACTATTTTGTCCTCTGCTCTGATGTCCTCATGTCTTCATTTGTATGTATCCTACTACCAGTCTCAAGTACTTCATCTTCATCACCTTGTCTTCCTCATCTGCTCTGCCTTCACTGCTCAGGTTTCTGTACCATACAGTAGTTCTGTTCACACCACTGTTTCATACACCTTACCTTTTGGCATTCTACTGTCAAACACTACACCTGACACACTGTGACAGTTGGCTGAAGCCCCTCTGATTCTAGTTTTCACCCCCTCCTCAGACTTCCCTTCTCCTCAACCACCCTTCTCAGATACGTGAAGCTGTTAAACTGTTCCAGTATTTTTCCTTCCATCTCAGTTTCATCTTTTTCTGATTTCTCCCATTTGCTGCCATGATAAATGTCTGGTCTGTACTCAGTTTTATCCTGTGTGCCTTCATTTTTGTATTCCATTCTACCATCCTTAGAGGCATAATTGGTTAAGGTCTTTGCCTTTCATGCACCGGGTACAAGGTTTGGTACTGACTTTTTGCCAATAACTGAATACCTGTTTGGAGTTTTCCCTGGTTCTTTGGGGGGGTTTCTCCTACCTTCTCCTCAAAATAAAACTTCTTCTTTCGGCTTTTTCCCAGTTAGGGGTCGCCACAGCGGATCATCTGTCTGCTCATGACTGGCAGTGGAGTTTTACAGTGTTGAGTTGCCAGCTTGGTGCCCAACCTTCCACAGAAGGCACACACACACACATTCACACCTAGGGCCAATTTTAGAGTGTCCAATCCACCTACTGCATGTCTTTGGGATGTGGGAGGAAACCGGAGCACCCAGAGGAAACCCACGTGACCACAGGGAGGACATGCAGACTCCGCACAGAAGGCACCCCAGCCAAGAATCGAACCAGAGAACCTTTTGCTCTGAGGCAGCAACGCTAACCGCTGCACCACTGTGGCCACCCACTCCTCCTCAAAAAAAAAAAAAACAAAAAAAAACATGTTGGGTGTTTCTACACTGAACTCACCCAGAATGGATTTGTGGGCAGTAGGGAAGGGGCAAAGAGTGGTTTAAACAAACCAATCACTTTATGCATTAACACTGGTGTACAGTATCCTCTACAGAGGAGAGCACAGATCACAGACTGTGCACCACTCTAGACATGTGATGATGTAAAATACACTTCTTATGCCAGATTTCAAGTCTCCCAGCTGAATATTTGACTGAAATTTGATGTCTGTCAGGACTTGAGTCTCAGGTACAGGAGTGCACCATTAAGGACTTTGGTATGGAACTTGCACCTGTACTGTTAAAGGCATCTCCCCAGGCAGAAATGCCTTTGGCTAGTACACAATATGGCACCTGTTCCTGGTGACTCAATGCCCAGTTGCAATCTATTATGCCATTACAGTCACATGACTATAGTGTGAGCTTATTCCTATATGTAGTTAAGAGGCAGGATACTCCCTTGCCGAGGTCTAGCTGTAGTGGGGCAAAGGGGCAATTTCCCAAAGCAAAAGGTGTTTGGGGACATGATGAGCAAATGCCTATCATTTTTAGTGCATTTCTGGCATTCAGAACTGTGGGTTTTTTGTCTTCATATATGATTATAAGTGTGAGAACCTTATTTATTTATTTATTTTGCTCTCCAACTTGAAGAAGTTGATGGAGTTCTAGACTAGGGAATAGCACAGAATGCCATGATTGCTTGCTGAAGAGGATCTTGAGGTCACATTCTCTGATACTGATAAGGGTGATTAATGCATCTCCTAACCCTCTCTTCAGCAGACAAACTCCTCCTTGGGAGATACTCTGAAGCCTCAAGCTTATGATGACCATTTGGGCAGGACTCAAGCTCCTATTCCTTCTCTAGAAACATCTGATAGAGATTTTGTAGAAGAAGCCTGAGGAGCTCTGTGTTATCTCTTACCTGGAGCCAGCCCGATCTGATGCCAAACTAGCCATTAGATACTTAACTTGGCTCCTTTTATCCCCTATCAAGCATCCCAGTGCTGATGTCTCTACGTGATCACTAATTTCAGTATAAATCTAGAAGACCGGATCATTTTATCATCTTGCCAGTAGACCGGTAGTCATCCTGGGCTTTCGACAGGTTTTTCATGAGAAGGAAAGCACGTACTCATCTGTCCCTTTACAAGTCAGACTTTAAAAGGCTTAGACAAGGTTGAGGTCTTCTCTGAATCTGGGCTCAAGAAACATTTTTAGAAGAGCCATCTATGGCTTTGACAGTCAAATACAATATGTCTGAATGAAATTTTAAGTGCCCTGATGCTTTGGCAGAACTTACTGGCTTGGGTATGTGCTTGTTCAGGATGGCATATCTGAAGTTGTCCTTCCTAAGGGAGGAGATCAGATAGAGCAAGAATTTAGATGCATAAGTCTTGAAGGAAGTGCTGTTCAGCTAGCACAGGACTTGTCTAATGACATCCTGAGGAGACAACAGACCTTTACCTCAATAATGGACATCTATGATGACCCTCTTCTACCTCTACTCCTTCTTGTGCTAGAACTGACCATTTCCAAAAGAAAAGATTGTCTTACCACCCAAGGACGTTCCTTAAAATTCACAATGTCTTGCCCTCTCTCACAACAGAGAAGTCACTCCAGTGGTGGATCTTGGCAAGTACTAACTGTAGTCTGCGGTCACCAGTGAGAGGTCTCCAATTTTGCCTTAATTTGGAGACCCATCATTAATAACTAGTGATTTCTAGATGTGGTCTGTCTAGGCCACATTTTAAAGTTTACTAGTCCTTCCCAAGAAAGAGCTTCACTGATGCATAATTCCATTCCAGTATAACTGTTGGGACAGGCCTACAGTGAACTAATAAAATGTTGTAAACACTAAATGGGTGTCTCATTCTCACATCTGGAACACAGATGCGATATAATAATTTTCATTGGACCAACATAGATTATGTAATTAATCAAGCTTTTGGGCTAGCAATAACCTTTCATTTGGAAAAAAAATAATCTTATGTTGGTTATCCAAGATGTTTTTGATGGGATAACTGAGTTTTATGTAGGAAAAATTAATAATGGAATAAAATACATGTGTACCATATTGGTAGAGACTCTCAGTCAAAAGTATTCAGTACTGAGGAACATTAAATTAAGTATTGATGCTATTTATAAAGTGGAATTGTTTGACTTATGTATATTAATATATCCACAAATATTTTAACTTATTTACTGGGGGGGGGGGGTAAAAGTCAGTCCTACAGCTTTATGTTAGCTTATTTTAAAACTTATATATAATCAAATGTTTTAAAAGTGTGGGTTAATTTTTGGATGTGATGTATATAGTTATCAGAAATTAAAACAGAGCAATCCAGATTTCCAGGTAACACTTGGCTGTGATTATTATTCTGAATTATTATTATATAGTTGCTCAGAAAATACAATTTTTAGTCAGTTGCATTAAGTAGAATTGATTATGGTCATCCTTTGTGTACTCCAAATGGTATCTTAATTTAATATGAGCGAAAACTATTAACTTTTAATCTAGCAAATTATGTTTGAATATGTGTTTTCTAAAGTTTATATGATGGTTAGAATACTCTTACATTGATGCAATACCTAGAGTATAGTTTAGACATGATGTCAATGTCTTTAGTAACATCTGCTTTTACCACTGATGGGACGATATATAAATTTAAGCTATTTATGTGTAGAATTATTATTTATAAATACTTAAATTTAACAATTAATCTTAGAGGAGAAAATCCATATTGTTGAGGAGTCCTTATCAGGTTCAGTCACTTCATTTATTTAATACAATAATATTTTTTTATGGCTTTTAAAATGTCCTCTTTTAAATGATAATTCTGATTAAAGGCAACATCTTTGTATTTCTTGTAACTTAGTGTCATTAGTAAGATTGTCTAAAGCTTGACAGTAAAGTGTAACTCTTTCAATTACCAATCTTGTCTTTAAGTATCCTATCATCTTTGTTTCTAATGTTATATATAAGATTTTAATATATTGCTGTCCCACTTTGAGTAGAGAATGTTTTCCTATTTTTCATAAACTATTGTTTCTGCTTTTACTTTCTAATTTCTTGACTAAATTTTTTTTCTCTCACTTTAAATTTCCATTAATTTAAATATTTATCATAATGACATACTAGTAATGTTTCAAAATCATTATCTGTTCAGTTATCTGTTGTCTTGACATGTCTTTAATTTTAATATTTGTAATTATATCTCTAAATATGAATACCTTGAAATTGTGCCTTTTAGTTCTAATCATATCTCTAAATATGAATACCTTGAAATTGTGCCTTTTAGTTCTAATCATATCTCTAAATATGAATACCTTGAAATTGCCCTTTTTAGTTCTAAAATATGTATCAGATGAAACAGTAAAAACATACCCAAAACTGATCTCTATTTCTGTATCTACATAACTAACAAAACTGCTAGTCCTCAAACAATAGAAGTACTTTGCACTTTTTGTGCTTTTATGATTTAGGATAGGGTTCTCAACTTTAAATACTACAGCAAAATGGTCTGAATATAGACAGTGAGTTACATTTATTAAGGTGAGTAAGTTAAGTCAGGAACTGTAAGGAGGAAATCTATCCTTGTTGAGAGTTTTTGATTATACAGAATATGCGTAAATTCTCTTATACCTGGAAACCTTTGTCTCCCCATATCTGTTCCATTTTTGTGACATAATATTCTGAGGTAACTTCCCATAATGTACTTGAGAATGTTGTATTACTGAATTAGTGAGATCTATTTAAATTTAGATCACAAACAACATTCTAGTCTGCTATCAGAAAAACATATATTATTAAGCATTTACATATCAGTAGAAATATAATACATAGGTTCATAGGTTCATAGGTAGGTACAAGTCTATTTGCCCCAGGGCCTACGTAAGCCTAGACAGCAAGGTTCCCTGGTGTACACCACCCTAGAAAGTTATTTTCCTGTGTCACTGTCAAACAAAGACACAGAAGTGATCCCCAGGGTGTATTTCCTATTTCCCATCCACTCATCAAGATTTTTCTTGAAGAGTGCTAATGAAGAACTTTGCTTGACATAGATGGGTAGCCTGTTTTAGAGTATGGGAAGTCTCTGGGACAGCAATCTATCCCTCTAGCATGTCCTGTTTATTGTGGTGACAAGGTTTTGGTCCCTAGAGCGTGTAGCTCAGAGGGATTGGGATTTCTTTAGGTGTAGCATGTCCAACAGCTCTGGGTTTGACATAGCTTTATTTGTTAGGCAGAGATCACCTCAGAGTAGGTGATATGCTATGGAGTAAAGCTGGAGTTTTTTGAGGTGGTCAGTGTAGGGCATTTGTTTGAGGCCAGTAATCCTCTTTGTGAGGTACTTCTGTGGCCTTTCCAGCTGCTGCAGATGTCTTGTGAGGTACATTCCAAAAGGGGCATTGTACTCTATAATGGGTCTAATGAGTGTCAAGTAGAGGGGAACAATGACCTCTTTTTTCCTGGATGAGAACCCTTTTATGATGAGGTGTGCCACGTAGGACTTCCTGACTACTGTGGTGATGTGACTATCAAAGGACAGACTACTGTCCACCTGGGTCCCAAGGTCTCTTATCACACATTTGGTGTTAAGTAGATTGCTGCCTATGTGGTAGTTCATGGGTACAGAGATTTTACCAAAGGGGATGACACTGCACTTTTTGGCATTGAGCTTGAGGCCATGGCTCTGACACCAGGCATCTGTCTCAGCAAAGCCCTTCTGTAGGATGTCCACATCATCTGGGGACTTGACTATGGCTCCTAATTTGCAGTCATCTGCAGACTTCATTAGCAAGAGGCCTTCTGTGTTAGCCTGTACTTCAGAGAAGTAGATACCAAACAGGAGAGGTCCCAGGATGGAACCCTGTGGTACTCCACTTGTCACTGCTTTGAGGTCAGATTTGGAGTCTGCAACTTTTACAGTGTGGGTTCTGTCAGAGAGCCACTTGGCAACCCATCTTGTGACATAGGGATTTATACCTAGTTTAGTGAGTTTAGCTATAATTCCAGAATGGGGGATGGTGTTGAAAGCCTTGGTGAGTTCAAGATAGGCTGTGTGAACCACCTTACCCTCATCTACGGCTTTGGTGACTGCCTCAAAGAATTCAATCAGGTTCAAGATGCATGATCTGCCTTTCACAAACCCTAACTGGGTGGGAGCCAGAGTTTGGAGGTTACCAATGTCTTTGTTTATGAGTTCCATGATGATACGTTCCATGGCCTTGCAGACCAGGCTCGTCAGGCTAATAGGTCGATAGTTCCCAGGATCAGTGGTGGCTTCCCCTTTGTGGAGTGGGATAACTGTTACTGTGCACCATTCAGTGGGCACAAAGCCTGATGCAAGGCAATAGTGGTGCTTAAGTGGGGAACCAGTTCGTTCTGAAGTTTGTGTAAAACGCAGCCTGGGATGTTGTCCGGTCCCATGAATGCTGTGTTTTTGGCTTTAGAGAGTGCAGCTTTTACCTGCGTAGTTGTGATTACAGGGACGCTGCATTCTTCATGTATAGATATGGGCCCTTTAGGGGGTGGGGGGGGTAAAGTTAGCACTGGACCTATCTGCCTGGATGTTGGCAATATCAGTTGGTTCTGTAATTTTCATGCCTTTGTGCTGTAACTCAGAGCAGATCTGGGTGTTGCCATTGAGGTTCTTGACATAGATATAGAATACTGTGTGGTTGTCCTTAGAATTAGTGGTGATTTTGTTTGTGTAGCTAGCTTTGGAGGATCTTATAAGGGATCTCAGCTTCTTACTGAGGCTGACCAGGGAGCTCCTCTACTCATGGGATTTTACTCTCTTTTGCAACAGTTTCTTCCTTCTGTTGTACAGTTTGTTTATGGCAGGGAACCACCAGATTGGCTTCATTTTTTTGGAGGATAGCGTCTTGGTTCTGTTTGGGATAGCACGATCCATGCACTCATGTAAGTGCGTATAGAGTGCATTTGTGTAGGATTCAGCAGTTGTAACTGTATTGTCCATCTGCATGGGTGTCATGAAGTTCACCACTTCTGTTTTAAGAAGCATGAAGTTGGCTTTGGAGAAATTTTTTCCCGTGGTTTCCTTAATGGGGGTGGGGGCGGGATTTGGATATCAAGGGTGATTAGCTTATGGTCGGATCGGACCAACGAGGAGTTGACTTCAGGTGTGGAACACCGGTCACTCATGTTAGTAATGACTAGGTCTAGGATATTGTTGCCCCTGGTCGGGGTGTGGATAAGTTGATCCAGGCCATTGGAGTTTATGAATTCTAGAAAGCATTGAGCTAAGGAATTGGTACACGAGTAGTTTTCCCAGTTAATGGTGGGGTAGTTGAAGTCCCCCATTATTAGGGTGTTTGGTTGAACCCAAATATTTTCCAGTACATCTAGAAAAGAGGAGTGGTAATCCTGGGGCATGGTGGTGGATCTGTAGCAAGCTACAATTTGGATTGCAGTTTTGCCCAGAGTTAGTTGCACTTGGATAACCTTGGATGCATTATGCTGAGCAGCTAGCCTGGAGGTGTGGATATCCTTAATGAATATGGACACACCTCCGCCTTTGGTGTTTCGGTCCAGGTTACATGGCCGAAAATTGTGGTATGAGTTATTATTCTGAGTTATACAGAAATGTAAAGTAATCATAGGAAGAATTTGAAAACTCTGCAGTGATGATAACCACACATAAGATCACACCCAGAACATGGAGTTGTGGTACAACACTTATTATAATGTGATCTTGAGGAGCATAATTCTGCATTTTAAAGCACTGCTACCATAAAACTGAATTAAACTTTCTCTACTCGTAATACTGACTCTTCTATTTTATTTTTTATTCAATTATTTACTTATTTTTGATTTTATTGCTATTTAGGCTTACCAAGCAAACAGTGAAACACATTTGGTGGCAATCTAGGATTAGCAAACAATGTTCACAAAATACAGTCACTTACAATGCACTTTTGTAATATATGTGTTCAAAGTGTTGATATGCAATGTAGTTCCTATAGGCTTCTGGGTATAAATAAAATGTTAATAATGTGCCAGGTTGTGTAGAATAAATTACACATTGTAACACTGGAGCATAGGACTTTGTGCAGAACTACGTGGTTTGCTTTTCTTGTTATCTCCACTCCTTTTTCTCTTCCCAAGACTGTTTTACTATTGTGATACAGTAAGTGGCTAAGATTCATTTTGTCATGTTGCACCAGTGGAGGTGGGTCTAAAGTAATGGGTCTATATTAGAACACCGAACATTCAAAATGTCGAGTGTGCTAATATCAAACCCTAGCAATCGAAAATACAAAACATTGAACATTCGGAATAGCAAATTTTTTTCCTAGGGAAAAAATTTGCTGTTCCAAAAAACATACACACAACACAAGCACACCAAACAAACAGCAATCTACACACATACACCTAAACTCGTACACCTAACCCTACACTAAACTATACGTACACCACTAACTATCCACTTACCTTAAGCCAAACCCTAACCCTAAGGTCCGTCACTATCGCACAGTCACCTCACCTGTGCCCTAACCCTAACTCACCTACCCCACCCTAACTCTCACATCCACACAATCACACAATTACCTGACCCACGCCCTAACCCTAACTCACCTAAACCACCCTAACCCACATGTCCACACAATCACACACTTACCTGAACCCGACCAGTAACTTTCCACTAGAGCACTGAAAATACGGAAGCAACAGAAACGGACAACCAAATTCTTTCCCTAGGAAAAAATTTGGTTTTCTGTTTCTTTGATATTTTCAGCGAAATGGGTCGATATTAGAACACTCAACATTTCAAATGTTCGGTGTTCTAATATAGACCCTGAAGTAATTCCCACCATTTTGTGAGCCTGTACATGCATGAAAGTAATCTGATGCAATAGAGAATTCTCACCTTATTTAATAGCAGATAACAGATATCACTGTTGGTTTTACAGAGAATTCTAACCTTATTTAATAGCAGATAACAGATATCACTGATGGTGTAACAGAGAATTCTGACCTTATTTAATAGCAGATAACAGATATCACTGATGGTGTAACAGAGAATTCTGACCTTATTTAATAGCAGATAACAGATATCACTGATTGTGTAACAGAGAATTCTGACCTTATTTAATAGCAGATAACAGATATCACTGATTATGTAACAGATAATTCTCACCTTATTCAGTAGCAGATAAGAGATACCACTAATGGTTCAACAGAGAATTCTCACCTTATTCAGTAGCAGATAATATATATTTCTAATGGTGTAACAGAGAATTCTCACCTTATTCAGTAGCAGATGACAGATATCACTAATGTACACAACATAATTTTCACCTTATTCAGTAGCAGATGACAGATATCACTAATGTACACAACATAATTTTCACCTTATTCAGTAGCAGATAACAGATATCACCAGTGTGTCCCAAACATCAGCACAAAAGTCTATTAGGCAATGCATGGCACATATGATATATCCCTTTGGCTGCCTGTTGAATAAACAAGCAATACTTTCTAAGATGGTGGTCAATACAAGGATAAAATGTATTGTGAGGCCCAATATCACAAACACAAAATGTTTGAAATTCAGTAAATCCCTATCCAGTTTCACTTTTGTTCAGCCTCAGTCTCTCCAGCTTTGTTATTGCTCTGCATATCCAAATAAACATATCTTACATCATTTGGAATTCCCATACTTTTGTATTGTGTGGGACTTATCCCTACTTGACTGGCTACCTTAAACTTTAAAATCTTTATCTGGACTAGTCTTGAAATTTACCCAACCATTCCTAATTCTTTTCTCTGATTTCCTGTACCATCTGTAAAACTTTGATTCCCAAGTACATTTTCCCTTTTGGTAAAAAAGTGAGACCACCTCACTCAGCACCATAATGAGGGTGGGGCAAATGTCACAGCTGCTCCAGGTGCAAGCTGTTAGAAGGTGCAATCAGCAGGGCGTGGGTGTAGTGCTGGCATGTCCATGAGAAGCTGTGGGTGATATTACAGCTTCTTAAATGAGTACTGGTAATTTTTATACTGCATTAGCACAGATGGATAGTAACTTAACATGTTACTAACATAAGCGCCTTGCTACAGATTTCAGAGAGGAGTTTTCTTTTTTTGTCTTCAACTTCAAGATTTGGTCATTTTATTTATTTTTGGGGGGGGGCAGGCAGTCTGGAGAATGGCCCAGGGTGTCAGATGACCTAGCTATGGATCTGAACTGACTCTCTCTCTCTCTTTACTTTCCCATTCTGATCACTGCTGATGTCTTTGGATGAAAGCAGTTCCAATGCTCGTCTATGTCTCCTTCTCACATCTTTTAACAATATTATGAAATTATCTGCAAACAAATATACCCTGCTTCAAGTTCTCACTGTTTCCTCCCATCCATCCCTTCAGTCGCTACAAAAAGCTTTCAATCACTATTCAAAACAGGCAGGGAACAAAGGACAACCCTTGTGAGTTCTTGGTTCCATCATCAACCTTTAGCTAAGCTCTCACATAAATCAGCTTATTCAATGCCAGCACACCATATAGAAATCTTCCCCACAACCTGTCTCAGCACTTCAAACATGTATTTCCAGTCTACAGTATGAAAAGCTCTCTGTATATACTTCAGTACTAAACTGGCTCCTTTTCCTTCTTCTCTTTCCACCAGTCTAAACAACAAAATTAATAAATTCCTTTAGTGATTCAAAGTCCTTCGGTGATTCATTAAAGACCAACCTTTCACTTTGGGCCTGTAATATTATTTATCCATTTTATCCCGATTTCACTTTTACAACATCATAACTATGGCTTCATATATGAAACTTAGCATTTCAACCTTTTCCACAATGCCATTAAACAAAATAGGTAAGATACGGTTTACCTAAAACCCACCCTCTTATAAAATTCTGTAGGCCACCCACCACCCCCCTTTCAGTGTCTACCTCTCCCACTCTGACTTTTTCTGTTTGTGGCCTCTTTGTCTACTTCTTCCATCCCTGGCCACAACTCAGACCCATTACCCTGTCTCATCTCCCTACTCTGCAACTTTCTATGAAACACTGTAAATTTTTTCTTAATGACCTTATTACAACTCACCTTAGAGCTCATTTTATTTTAGGCCCTGCTATAAATGATTTCTATTTTTGATCTGTCATTCTCCAACCTAATAATTTAATAAGTACTTTCCCAAACACTCACCACTTCCTCCCTTTTTTGTCATCTCTATCTCCATCTTAGATCAGCTTCCTTAGTCATCTTACCTCCTCATCCAAAACCTGCCCTTTTAACCTTCTTTCCAGTTTTCTAATCTTCTGATCCTTTTCCTTCAACACCTTCCACCTACTTCCCATCAACACCTCTCTGCTTATCACTTTGTTTCATGCCTTTCTCTAATTCCTATCCCCTTCATCATTTCAATTCTTTTTCAAAATTTGCCCCACCATATTCCTCATTTTCCTTCCTTCGCATCAACGTCCAAGATTCCATCTCCAGCCTTGCTGCCCCCTCAGCATAAGTATAACATGATCTGAGAAATCCCCTTTGAGTCATTTGGATGTTCTCTATCTTCTCCACCATTTCCCAAGCTTCTAATGCTCTAATAAAGCCTATCAGACAGTTTTCTCTCTTTCATGAAAAATGGAAACCCCACTCCCACCATTTTTCCTTGCCTCAGACCCCTTTTACATGTTTTATGGAATTCTATGACTCCAATAAGTCTGTCCTTTTCTGCTTCCACAGCCATATTGTAGCCTTATCAGATACTATCCTTTCTTCCTCTCACCCAATCCTTTCTACTTCTTGCAGGCATTCTTCTAATACTTCCTTTCTATCCTCACTGGGACCATAAATTTGTACAAGATGCATGTTAATTTCCAATTCCATTTCCTTACAACTCACCTACCTTCTTCCTGTTGTATTTTTTCCTGCTACATCCATCTATCAGCGTCTGTAACCAAGGTAATCATTACTCCTTTCTCCCCGTTCAGATACCTCACCCCTAACCATTGAAACATCTCATTTCCTGGAGCAATATCTCATTCTTTTTATTAAATTATGGCCAACACTCAGTATATTTTGTTCCGATTTTCTATGCCCCATATACCTTGTCCCAAACCTTAAAGCACCATGTCTCTTGTACACCCCCATTGTACCAGATAAGCTAGTTCCTACAGTCCTAATGGTAGTAGTCCCCCAATAGCTGCACTCCCCAATATACACAAGTACTGGCTGCCAAAAGCCATAGCTGCAGCAATGGGTAATACACTTCTGTCCTCCATTACCCTTCACTCTCCTAACCTTCTGCTAACACTGTCACACTTCTCCCATACATCCTTTGACTTACTACCAGCCTAGCCCCTCTTCTTAATAGCTATACTGTCCCAGTAACTCTGGGCCTCCCTGCTATTAATCAGCAACACCTGTGAAACATCTCTCTAATTAAATTCATCCTTTTACTGCATAAAATAATATATTATTACCTTCTTTTCCATCTCAGAACACCTCCCCATCTCCATTGCTATACTGTCGTCTTTGTTGTCCATTAAGACTCTCTCACATTTACAGATTCATAAATAATTTCTAGTAAGAAGGTCCAACTGACCACTCAGAAATTTAGCCCAGTTTGGTTATGCGACTTACTCAGAGTCATAAAGTAGACAAATGGAGGTTGAGGAAATCAAACCACGTACTTCAGGAAGCATCTCATTAATATTCATATCCTTAATCGTCTGTGCTCACAGCCAGACTCCATCACACAATGCAACATCTTTATTCAGTAGAAAAGTGAAATTTTACACTAAAATCCATAATAACTAAACTCAAACTGTAGGAAAATAATAGGGTCTATATTATATAGTCGAAGTTTCAAAACTTCGAACCTCACATGAGCGAACTCATATGAGCAAAGTTTGAAACATCGACTATATAATAAAATAAAAAATAAAAAAAACTTACCTTACTGCTCTGAGCAGGGGGGCAAGCCACCCTGCACCCTCCATACCCCCTACATAAATATACCAACTCCGAGAACGCACTTCAGTGCAGAAAGGGAAAATTTCCCATTCTGCTTGTGAAAAGCCATTGACTTTCACGTTCAACCTTTCCGATGTTCAATCATATGATGTTGACCATCTATGATTCGAACATTGGAATGGTTTCTCATCTAATATAGACTCAAATAAGGGTCTATATTATAAAGTCAAAGTTTCAAAACTTCGAACCTCACATGAGCAAACTCATATGAGCGAAGTTCAAAACATCGACTATATAATAAAAACATTTTTAAAAAATTACCTTACCGCTCTGAGCAGGGGGCAAGCCCCCCTGCACCCCCACACCCCCCTACTTAAATATACTAACTCCGAGAACACACTTCAGTGCAGAACGGGAAAATTTCCCATTCTGCGTGTGAAAAGCCATTGACTTTCACCTTCGACCTTTCCGACGTTCGATCACATGATGTCAACCATATATGATTTGAACATCAAAAAGGTCTCTCATCTAATATTGACCCAAATAATAATATTATAGCTATAAAAAAAATTAGCAATGCTGTTATTGTGGGGGGGGGGCTGCAGCCAGTAGCATTCCTCAAAGGCTGTATCTTGTATCATCTTTATTAGTACAATCTAATAAGCAATAATCTTTTGAGAATCCATTTTGTCAGTTTACAGCAAAATACATCATCAAATATCTCACAATACACTGGGATGTTACCATAAGTGTACAGTTACAGGTTCATAGACTTATACGTGTGTACTAAGTTAATAACCACTGGTGCCTTTTTAAACCTGGCCATGCATCCCAAGTCTCTGATAAGTGCTGGTACACTTGGTAATAAAGTAGAAGCTTGGAGATGAACCATTTGCAGGCTGCCTGTGTCTCTTACAGACATAGGTCCCAAAGCAGAGATGACTTTCCTGTTCTCCATCCAGTTGCCCAAGCAGCATTTGAATTGGGTTAGAGAGGAAATCAGCTTCACATGGCTGGGGAGCCTGTTCCACAGGAGGAAATGTCTTAACGTAGAGCATATTTCAAACATATTCTTTATCCAACAGTGCTACCAAAATTGTTCAGCAATCACACTAACAATACAAGCAATTGTACATGAAATCATGTAACTACGATACATTTTAATAAATATAAATATTTATACTTAACCGTATTATTAGTGTGAATATCATTCCTTTTAATATAATCCTTCCACCATACACCATATAACAGGTATGAAATGCCTGGTTTGTCAGTGACAACTTCACGCTTAGCCTCCACCCACCAAGTGAGTCACTCATGCCTTGATTCACTTTCTTTAGATACAATGCAATACTTATTCGTTTTTAATTTACAATCATCTATATTATACCTATATTACCCTGTAAGGACTAAAATTTGAATTAAGCTTGTCATGTACCATACCCAGTTCTTGGACCAAATTTTTGTTACTCTTCCATGCAACTTATGCAGCCCTCTCCATGCTATTCTGTCATGCAGTCATTCGAAGTATCTAGCTAATAAGCACTAACCTTTCTTATGTAGAACTGTTTATCCATTACATAACCACTCTGTCCCAGTACAAGCTTCTCCTTAAATAACATGATCTTAATATCCCCTGTTTAACAACCTGATATCAATATAATTAGCAGTGAAGGTCTCAATGATATGACCAATTGTCCTATCCTCTGTCTCCAGATCATTTAATAGTCTTTTCTCATTATTAAAGATTTGAAGTCCAGTTCATCTTCCCTAGATGATGAATAAAACCTTGCACTCATATATTGTCATAATTATTTAAGAATCCACAAACAATTCCAGCTATTTTTCAAGCAGTCCCACTGCATCCCCATTTGGTCTGTGATCCATTTAACAGTCTAGCAGAACTGACCCATTCATAAAGAAAAAAAGCACATACTTCTGTTTCAAACACAACCACAATTAGAGCAGAATCTAATAAACTGTCAATTAATTTTATGACATGTATCATGCATGCTTTTCTCATGGAACTTATATGCATGCATACTATTTTTACTGCATTATTGTGTACTCCTGTAATGCAATGATATGAAAACCTTGGTGCATTCAAAGCTCAAACAACACTATAAATCCTGCTGCCATATTCAATACCAGATGGCATGGTAATTTTTATGAAACTTTATTGTCTTACCTTATCAATCAAACTTCATCTAACTTTCACATAGACTAATCAGTCATAATTCATAATCAAGAAGCTACCAGACTGACTTGCATTCTCATCTAATAGTTAGTTTATATACAAATAAATATTGTCACTCAGACAAAACAAAACATACTGTGAGTTTGATTTTTTTTACCCAGGCTATAAGTATTACCAAAACTATTTTATTATCATAATGTAGCCACTACTGATGCTAAATGTAAACAGTTTTTAAAATGGAAAGGTGTTAAAGACTAGATGCATTGCAGCATCACACTGATTATTATAACATTTTCCACATTTGTATTATTTTGTCAAAAATATGCACAACTGCAACAGACTAAATTTGACCAACAAAACTAATAACATAACAAATCTCATCCCTCCTCATACAGTATCAACCCATTTACTTTTTTAAGTCAAAAATTATTTTTGGTTAGGTTATTTCTTTCTCAAGTAAAACAAAATGAATTATTTTCATAATAATCATTATTCTGTGTCTTTTTTCCCTAATATTCCTGAGAGTATAAGTGATGAATTAGAAAAGGCTTGGCGAACCTGCTTAACCATATGTGAGCTAAAGGTCTTTAATAAGCCTTTAAGCTATTTGACTGCTGACTGAAAATTCATCAAAAGTGAACACATTTAGGGATAAATATTTTCCACTGCTGGGATACCTACCATAGATATTATTTTCCTTTACTGATACTATTTTAAATTCTCTGAGAAATAGAAACTTTGCATTAATGCATTTTCTTTAAAGTCATAATTAACATGAACCATTTGCCTCTTTCATAAATCCGTTTTCCTGCTTGTGAAATTTGCCACAGTATTTGTTCTTCTTCATAACATGTAAAGACTGCACCAGAATTGCTTAGGGACTTCACCACAACTCTTAATGTGAAACTCAAAGGCCATGGGGGTGTTTTCACAGCTCCTGCTAACACTGATTTTGAAAATCCAGTCTACTCTGCCATTTTTGTTTTACAAAATTTGAACAATCCAAGCATTCTTCTTCTTCTGACACCTTTACCACTCATACACAACACACATGCACATGCTCACGCATGCAGACACGCCCACATGCACACACACACTTCTCCTTCTCTGTTTATTTTCCAAAAATACCAGTTGTTTTTCAGCATAAACCACCTCACTATAAAGTTCAGATACTTTAACTCTGATTCTTGTTTTGAACTCTGTTGCAAAAGTAAAATGGCATCATACTGTTTATATAGTGAATCAATGTTCTCATCTTCATGAAAAGAAAAATGGGCAAGTTTATAGCAATCTCTGTCTTTCAATAGTCTAAGTGATAGATGTTTTATATGAATATCACATGATGGTCACTATCAAAGTCAGCTTGACTATACCTTGCAATCAAAGGTGAAAAACCTTAGTACTAACAACAAAAACAAGCCACTTTTATATACATTAATAACTTATTTGCCAAAAATTATCAAAACTACAAGATGACCTTGACTACTATTCTCATATCCTTAAAAGACCTTTCTGATGGATTCTTCTTCTCTTCAGCATCATGTTCGGTCAAACCCATAGCCTTCTAGTTGAATGCACCAGTTGCAATTTTTTTCTAAATTTTCCTGGTTTATTTACGTTTTATCAAATGACAGATTTTTACAATAGAATGTCAACATCTTTTGTAACATCCACTATAGAAGTGAGTGCACATGAGAAATCAGGTTAATAGTAAGCAGCCATTGGTAGAGCTAATAATAAGAGATGTAAATCATTAAATAGTAATGTTTATATGTGTGTGAGTGACTCTGTATGTGTGTGTGTGTGTGTGTGGGGGTATGTGTGAGGTGGTATGGCCAGAATCAGTTTTATCATGTGTGGTTCGACAGGACACATTTAAAGCACTTATACTAGCATTAGATGCTGGCATCCTGGATAAGAATTCAGTTCACCATCACTGCCGCTGATCATGGAAAACTACCCCAGCAAGGAGCTACACTGCTAGTGCTATGACCTTAGCTAGAAGTTGGGGGTGATACCTGAATGTGAATGATATCTGATGACAAGCTTTCATCATGACTATGTCTGTGACCATGTGGCCTACCACATCTGGGTGTCGACACCTCAATCACTGATGGAACAGTGGAAGTAGTGCCACTATGGGACTGGGATCTAGCAGAGCCATATTGGCTAACACTTAATGTAGCAGCTTGCTGGTCATATGGATGCTGACCCTTCCACAGCAGACTTTCCATTATAAACACTGCACGATCCAGTGTGCCAGTCATTTGGTCCAAGGAGTCAACCACACTGTTCAGGCAGTCTCGCTTGTCAGAATGGACTAATTCTTCTGAGACCCTATGAACATGCCTGTGCCTTCAAGACAGCCCTACACATATGTTGTATGGCACCTTCTGACACACTAACATCAAGGGGATGGCAGAAAGCATGCTTCCTCAGAGCACCTCTACCAGCGTCCTTGTGTGCTACTTCACCAACACGATGGCAAGGGGAAGACTCTACCAGCTCTGCAGCTGGAGTAATCACACTATGCTGATCAGTCGTGTCATCTTCAACCTGTCCTATGTCAGACAGCTCAGTGTCATGGGTATGCATAAGCATACTGACTGTATCCATACTCTGGACAGGGGATATGTAAGTTGCAACCTCAGTGTTAGACTGTCCCACTGCAACCTCAGACTGTGTCTCTTCATCAGCACCATCATCATAAGAGGCTACCGATATTTCAACATCTGGTAGGAGTTCCACGGTGCCAGTGGCAGGCTCACCTGAAATTAGAATAACAGAACAAAACAACAACAACAGAGAAATACAAGAGAGAAATATCAGACTGTAATCCTGAGTTAAGCAATAACAGATGCAAGTACAATTAAAAAGGAATGAAGGTAGGCTTCAAGATAAATTCTATAAATTAGTACAAGTAAAAAAAAAAGCTATGGTCATACTATTCTGAGGTGGTTATGGAACCTCAATACCAGATGTGCTTAGAGAGACAAAAATAGAGATGTGAAGAAGGATGATAAGCATTAAAATGAAGATGACACATTAAAGACAAACCTCACCTACTTATGAATATAAATAATGATGTAATACACCAATATCTTCATCCTCTGTGTCGTTCTCTCTCCCTCTCCTTCTTTTTCCTCTTTCTCTCTCACAGCCTCTCTTATATATGTATATATATATATATATATATATATATATATATATATATATATATATATATATATATAAGATAACTGATGGCATACTTGGAGCTTCACCAGTAAGTACCCTTAGGTCATCCTCAATAGGACATGCTGGAGGGACAGATTCATAACCCAGAGGCTCCCTTCACTCTGGAATAAAATCCCAGTCCAGGTTAGGCAGAGTCCCTCATTGACTCTCTTCAAGAGGAATCTTGATGAGTGGATGGGAGATCGTAGGTTTACCCCGGGTATCACTTCTGTGTCACTGTTAGACAGAGGCTATATACTAACTCGAAAAAGGGCATAGCAAAATTAATTTAAAATGGGTGGCGAAAGCCAAACACACTCTGGCTAGGCTTATAAATGCCCTAGGGCAGATAGCCTAGTATGAACCTATGAACCTATGAACCTGTGTGCCTGTGTCCAGTACTACACTGGGAACCCCTAATGAACTGCCCAGATCCCTTAAAGTGCCCAGGAGTTCCTCCATCCTAGTGAGTGGTGGTTTGGGATCATGATCATCACCAGTAGTCCTCCATTCCCACAATATAGCACTGGCTCTTTTCTTGGCCTTTGTGATGTCTGATGTGTTTGTACTCATGGCCATGGCCACCCACAGTATTAACAACATTGACCACCTGCTACTAGACATGTTCATGGAAAGGCTTGTCATCTAAGACTTTCTGCGTAATCTGTGTTAACTATGGGATGGGTCTGCACTTTTACCACATTATCAGCATCTGAGAATGCATGCTTATGTGGGAAAGATTTCTTTGGAGTCATATTCCTATATAAGAGTAAAAGAACACAAATCAATATATATATAAAAAAAATAAGCAGTGACTGACAAGAAAACAAATATGCATTTATGTAGGCATCATGAACAAAAATTAACGAAGTGATACAAATGAATTCACACATGTAATACATAACTATATAATCCTCCCTCCCAACAAACAACAGAATGACAAAACTGGCTAAGGATGAAGAAATGTGTAACTTGGGAATAGATAGCAGCATTAACAATAATCAAGTGTATGAAATGAAAATATTACCATTTGAGATAACCTGTGTTCATGTCAGGTACATACAACAGGCTTAAAACAGTTTTTAGTCTAAAATGTAGTCTTCATATTGCTAATAGTCATATAAAAATGTTCTCACATGTTCATATCCTCAGAAAAATATTGCTGTAAAGACTTGGTATAGTAGCTGAGGATATGGATGGATTTCAAATAACAACTGCTATATTTTCTACATCAACAAAAATAGACAAACTGCAGACATCACACAATGTTATCTATAATATAAGCCATCCTAATTGTTTAAATGTTAGTTGTAAAGAAACTTCACATACCTTGACAGGATTTGTATGAATGTTCAATAAAAGTAATGCAATTGCAGAAGTCAAACAGCAATATATCATGTTGTTGAATCCAGTCTTCCCTACAACAATACAAGTGTCTTAACCCCAGGCTGTGTTTCTGCAGTACAGATTAACATCTCTGGACACAGTGAACATGTAAATCAGGTTCATCTCATTATCACTCATGAATCATAAAAACTGCTTGAAGTGCTGGGCAGGTAAATGTGGTGTGAGGACCAACACAATGCAGTGTACATGTCCTAACAGTACAAAAGTGAGTATTGAGAAGTGAATCTTGTTAAGGACTTGCAAATGTGACCCATTAGCAGTAATGCATGATAACTGACTTTTTAACACTTTGTTGTACACTTATAAAAGTTGTGGGTTAAAGAAAATACACTTACAAAAAAATTATAAACATATTTTTTATTACATTGACCCACTTAGGAGATAAAACATTATGACAAATTTCTGAATATATGCTTAATAGGTAAACATGCCTGTGAGTACAAAGTGTGTGTAAGTTATGTGAAGTACATGAAAACAAAATATACAAACAGTGTATATCTAAATACATGCAAAGCATAATGAAGTTTCTTTATAATATATTAACGGCAAGTTATTGCTCACAAAAGAAATGGAAGAACACACTCGTCTATTGCATGCATTTGTCCTTACTGTGACATGATTTATTAGGTAAACTGTTGCAAATATCAAAAGCATGAAGACATCAGCTGTGAAATGACAAAGGACAAGTTTGACAAAATGGACATATTGATTCATAAGCGTAAAGTGCTAGAATGTCAAAGCTTGAATATATATGCTCCACTTTCTCAGACTTACAAACCCCTTTCTGTATGGCATGTGTAGTTAGTCTTCATGTTTCGTGTTAATGCCATAGTGCCATAGTTTCAGGGTTCATATCTAGAGAGTGTGATTTCTGTATGAAGCTAGAAAGCCTTAAGACCACGGAGCTGAGAAATAAGTACACAGACATATATTCCTATTTTGCTTTATATTAACATTATTTATTTTTTGGTTTCATCCTTTGCCCAAAGCTTGGCATAGCATATCAGCGATTCTCAGCAGTGACTAGCAGTGAATGATAGTTCACTTCCCAAGGTAAAAAACTCAGAAATTTAATTTGGAATGCCATCAGTTGCACAAATGAGACCAGCACATTTGTACTTCCATCAGCACTCTGGACAGCACAGAGAGAAGAAAGAAGAAAGCACAGCTGTCAGTTGCCTTTATTTGTGGCATAAGGTGCTAATGCATTACATGTGGAGAAATTAGAGAGCTATTGCTGGGATCAAATCCAGACTGCAGTTGCTGGGTTCAAATCTAGACTGCAGGTAGCTTTACTGAGGGGTGCAGAATGAAAATTGTCACTCACTTTTTTTATGAATCGAGCAACCTAACCCTGTGTAATGAATGCTAAACACCTTATCTTATACTCTTTGTGAATTTGCGTTCAGCATAACACTGATTATGTTTAATTGAAATTGCAGTTCATATGTAAAATGTTAACAATACTTAGTGATTGGCAAAAAGACAGTTGCTATGTAACTTTGCTGTTACCCAATGTGTTAATGTACTTACATATGTGTAACAGCAATGATAACACAATGTTTGATTTCAGCTTTTGATAATTTGAATGTACTCTTCACAGTAATACAACTTTGATATTGCTGGAACCAAAACTATTCTTAGTAGTAATAAAAATATATGCATAATTTAAAGATATAACATTTACTAAAGTGTGAATAAATACAATCAGTAACATGATGAATGTGGAAATATTTATAACATTCTAAATTAACTATCCATATCTCTGAAGCAGTAATCATGACATTAATACATTTCCTTTAAAAAGATGTAACTCTTACTTGTATATGGTATGTAAAAATGAACATATGTAACACCCTGTATGGCCCCTTCCAAAAGAAGTGTCAATACCTGAAGGCCTGATGGTGTGCGACAGAAATGCAAGTTATCATGTTGCAAACACTGTTAAAAATGAATGTGTCAGGGTAATGTCATAGGTTCTGGGTTTATTCCTAGATATACCCTTTATTTGGTTTATGGTTTATTTTATTTATTTTTGCTTCTGCATTTGCAGTCTGCTTGGCACTGCATATTGTTAAAAGTCAGCAGTCGCTATCAGTCAGTGACAGTTCACATCTGAAGGCAAAAACTCTAAATTTTAATTTGGATTGCCATCGTTAGTGCAAATAGGACTGGCACCATTGCGTTTCTGTCAACACTCTGGACAGTACTGAGTGAAAATGCACCTACCAGTTACCTTTCTCTGTAGCTCAAAGTGTCAGTGCAGAAAGCTTGGAGAAAAGTAGAGGTAATTCCTGGTTCATAGGTTCATAGATTAGTACTAGGTTAACTGCCCTTGCGAGCCATTTTAAGCCTAGCCAACTATCCCTTGTGAGACTCAAACCCTGCACCTTGTGTTTGTAAGGCAAACACCTTAACCATTAGGCCACCCTCCCAACATTTTAATTTGGATTGCCATCATTAGTGTGGAATGATTTAGTTCTGTCCAGATAAAAGCACAATTGTCTATGAACATCCAGGGAATGTAGGTAGTATTCTCCCTTGTTAGAGTAATTTGGGAAAAACACAGGGAGTTCAATGTACTGGTTAATGGAAAAGTCAGAAACCACTTTGGGGAGAAAGGATGGGTTAGTTTGAAGTGATACTCTGTCAGTTTAAATCCAATTTACAGATAATTTAATGAGGAGGTCAGAATAAGGAGTGTCACTGAATTTTTATTAGGAATTTAAAATGAAGTAGCACTGACAACTACAAAAATAAAATTTGCAACACAATGCTGTGTAATGATTGCTAAATAAGTTGACTATATTATGTGTAATGGATATCAAGCATAACAATGATGATAGTTAATTTAAATAACACTTGCATATGTGTATCCTGCACAATAGTTACTGTAAAAAAAGTATGACTCAGCACATATAATTATTAGGTGCTCAGGATGGTATGTCATGTATAGTATTTATGGCTGCTACCCAACATGTTGCACTTAGGTCATGCAACACAATTCATATTAAATTAATTGCTGGCATTTACATGTAACTTTGGTACTATAACTGACAGTCACACACATAGAGGCATGTTGTAATTAGATATCCACTCACGTTGGAATTGTTATGCCTAAACTTACAATTTCAAGATCTTTGTAATCCTGTCGCACTAGCAGTTAATAATCAAGTAACAGTTAAGTTTTCTTTTCTCAGATGGTATTACTAAAAGTATGCATTTTGCATGTCCCATCAATCCATTATGTCAAAGTTCATACCATTTTTACCTCTTACCAATGCTGATTATTACCACTATCATAGAGCTGATGTCACAGCATATCACCATGACAGAAGACTGTATGAATGATTAAAATCCTCCATAACAGGGAGCATGTTTAGAAGTGACGATATTTCCTTTGAAATATAATTCAGTTATCATCATCCTAAAGCATCTGAGGATTTCACAGTGGAACATCAAAATACAGTGAACATCACACATGTCCAAGTCTCGCTGCCATATTTCACACCTCCAGTCTAATTTGATGGAATCATACTCAATTTCTCTGCCAGGCTTTTTTGTGCTTTTTGTTTTGTAAATGCAGCTGGAAAGGTTGTCCATTGTTACAAACAGTCTGGTACATGCAAAACCAGAATTGGGTGCCAGTGCCATTCAGAAGACATGGCAGGTGAAGGTGAGGCTGGTGCTCCATTTAGAACCCAAAGGCTGTATGAAGAGGAGTCCGGGATCTTTGTAGCTCTCTTATAAAGTGTTACAGCCATAGGCTTCTGCAAAACTATACTGTGTCTTAGTACAGGCTGAGGCTTGAAATGGTATGCCCATGTCTGTCACCATTGCAAAAAGCATTCCACACACTAGTGAACAATGTAATCACTATTATAATGACATGAAGAGGCACAAGCAGGATCTCCTGAGCTGATGGTAGGCAGAATTTAGACCTGTGAACACTCCTGAGTTGTGGAAGCATAGTGACTGATCACAAGCCAATATAATACCATGGACTGGCCATCACAAGCCAATATAATACCATGGACTGGCCAGGAAATACACTTAATTATTAATCTTTTTTAGTCTTTGTTTTTGTTTTGTACAGCTGCTAGACAGAAATGAGGAGGAGCATCAGGAATGATTGGCAGGCTCAGAGAGGCATGGGTTAAGTATGGCTATGGTATGAATGAAAGCAAGACCATGATATAATAGGTTCATAGGTTAATAGGTAGGTACTAGGCTATCAGCCCGAGGGCCAAAGCAAGCCTTGCCAACAGTGTATTGGCTTTCGCCACCCAGGTAGTGTTAAATTCCTGCCCCTCTATCAAGCAGAGCCCTAGACATAATCCCAGGGGTGAATTTCCTATCACCCATCCACTTATCAAGGTTTTTCTTGAAGAGTGCTATTGAGCTCTGCTTGATGTGGATGGGAATTTTGTTCCAGAGCATGGGAAGTCTCTGGGACAAGAATCTATCCCTCCAGCATGTTCTATTTATTGTTGTGGTGAGGTTTAGGTCCCTGGAGCATGTAGCTCAGGGAGATTGGGATTTCTTTAAGTGGAGCATGTCCATTAATTCCAGGTTTGACATAGCTTTGTATGTCAGGCAGAGTGGTATGCAACCGAGTAGAGCTGGAATTTCTTGAGCCGGTTGGCATAGGGCACCTGTTTGAGGCCAGCAATCCTCTTGGTGAGGTACTTTTGGGGCCTCTCCAGTTGTAGGTGTCTTGTGAGGTACATTCCCAAATGGGGCATTGTATTTAAAGAGGGGCCTGATAAGTGATGAGTAGGGGGGGACAATGACTTTTTTATTTCTAGATGCAAACCCTTTTGCGATTAAGTGGGCCACGTAGATAGATTTTCTGACCACTGTGGCAATGTGGTTATCAAAGTAGAGGTTACTATTCACTTGGGACACAATGGTCTCTTATCACATTTTCTGTGTTAAGTTGACTTCCCCCATTTGGTAATTCATGGGTACCGTGGTTTTACCAAATGGGACAACAATGCACTTTTTGTCATTTACCTCGAGGCCATGATTTTGACAACAGGTGTCTGTCTCGATGAGGCTCTTTTGCAGGATGTCTACATCAGCAGGGGAATTGATAATGGCACCCAATTTGCAGTCATCTGTGAACTTGGTTAGACATAGACCCTCTGTGTTCACTTGCACCTCAGAGAAATATATACTGAAAAGGAGGGGTTCCAAGACTGAACCCTGGGGCGCTCCACTTGTCACTGGTTTGGAGTCAGATCTGGAGTCTGCAACTCTTACCATGTGGGTTCTGTCCATGAGCCAGTTGGCCACCCATCTCATGATGTACGGGTTTATGTTAAGCTTGATGAGTTTATGATTCCTGAATGGGGGATAGTGTCAAAGGCTTTAGCAAAGTCTAGGTAGGCTGTGTGGACCACCTTGCCCTCATCTATGGCCTTAGTAACTGTTTCAAAGAAGCCTACCAGGTTTAGGAGACATGATCTACCTTTCACAAATCTGAGTTGGGTAGCATCCAGAGTTTGGAGGTTACCAATTTCTTTATTTATGAGTTCCATGATGATATGCTCCATGGCCTTGCAGACCAGGCTTATCAGGCTAATAGGTCGATAGTTCCCAGGGAGTCTGTGGTGGTTCCTCCTTTGTGGAGAGGGATAACCATTGCTGTGCACCATTCTGTTGGCACATAGCCTGTGGTGAGGCTGTGGTTGAACATGGATTTTAGGTGGGGGGCTAGTTCATTTTGGAGTTCGTGTAAGATACAGCCTGGGATGTTGTCCAGTCCCATGGATGTTGTGTTTTTGGCTTTAGAGAGTGACATTTTTAACTGCGTGTTTGTGATTGATGGGGCTCTACATTCATCTGGTATAGTTATAGGCCCTTTGAGGGGTGAGGCAGGAGTAAAGTTTGCACTGAACCTATCTGCCAAGATGTTGGCAATATCAGTTGGCTCTGTATATTTTGTGCTGTCCTGTTGTAGCTCAGTGCAGATCTGGGTGTTGCCGTGTAGATTCTTGACATAGCTAAAGAATGCCTTGTGGTTGTCTTTGGAATCCGTGGCAATTTTTCTTTCAAAATTAGCTTTGGAGGATTTTATAAGGGATCTTAGTTTCTTACTGACACCCATCAGTGAGTTCTTCCACACCTGGGTTTTTACTCTCTTTTGCAACCATTTCTTCCTTCTGTTGTAGAGTTTGTTAATGGCATGGGACCACCAGATTGGCTTTTTTATTTGGGTTTGTTGGGGATAGCATGATCCATGCACTCATGCAGGTGTTTGTAGAGTGTATTTGTGTAGGATTCAGCAGTCGTGACTGTATTGACTGTGTTATCCATCTGCAGGGGCATCGCAAAGTTAGTCATCTCAGTTTTGAGTAGCGTGAAGTTTGTTTTGGAGACATTTTTTACGATGGTTTCCTTGTGTGGAGGTGGGTTCAGGATTTTGATATCTAGGGTGATTAGTTTATGGTCTGATCTAACAAGTGAAGAGTTGATCTCAGGTGTTGAGCACCGGTCATCCATGTTGGTAAAGACCAGGTCCAGAATATTGTTGCCCTGGTGGGGGTGTTGACAAGTTGATCCAGGACATTAGAGTTTATAAATTCCAGGAATTGTTGAGCCAGGGGATTAGTACAAGAGTAGTTTTCCCAGTTTATGTTAGGGTAATTGAAATCACCCGTTATTATGGTATTTGGTTGGACCCTCATTTTTTCCAATCTCCTCAGGAACAAGGAGTGAGGGTCCTGGGTCATGGTGGGGGATCTATAACAAGCTACAATTTGGAATGCATTTTTTCCCGGGGTTAGTTGCACTTGGATGATTTCAGTGGCATCATGTTTTGCAACTGGCTTGGAGGTGTGGATGTCCTTGATGAATATGGACACGACTCCCCCCTTCCTGTTTCGGTCTGGGTTTTGTGGCCGAAACGTGTGGTATGAATTATAGCCTGGTAGTGCTGGGGTGCTTTCGGGAGCCTTGAATCAGGTCTCAGTCACTGCACAGATATCAATGTTCTCCATTTTGAGGAGTGCCTCGAGTGAGTGCATTTTGAGGTTTAGACTCCTAACCTTGAGCAGCATTGCCCTCAGTTTATTGTTACCTGTAGTTCTTATGGTGGTGGGTTTGTTTTTTGAGCCTTGCCTAAAAAAGGCACTATAGGGGTGACAAGAGCCATGGCCAATATTCTGAATCCCAGGGGTGACAGGTGCAGGCCATCTCTGGCGAAGCATCATGGCCTGTCAAGCATGTCATCCCAAGCAGACAGATGCTGGATCCCCTTTAAATGACACCAGAAGCTTAGCCAAATGTTGAAGTTGATCATCTTATCCTTGTACTGTGGTATAATTTTTGGTGAAGGCAGAATGCTACTCAGGGCTAGGGTCATACCTGCCTGGGCTACAAGATCGGTGAGCTCTTCCATGTCTCTTTTCATGTAGTCCATGGAGGTACATCTCAGGTCATTTACACCAACATGGACAATGACAGAGTCATATTTGTACTTGCCTTGTAGTGACCTGAGTGCATGCATTATGTGGTGGATTCTGGCACCTGACAAACAGTTGACAGTAACCTTCTCTTTGTCCAGTCTGGTGAGTGGGATGTCGGTGTGCCTGACTATAGCATCACCTATCACTAGTGTGTTGGGTATGTTGTTGTGCCTCATGGGCTGTGGTTGTGTGGCACACAGAGTTTGTGGGCCATGTGTTGTTTGGGGTGTGTTGGTGGGAGGAGGTTGCTTGTGTGTCTGCTTTGGAGGTCTCTGTTGTCTATGCAGATTTAGATTTTTAATCAGAGCCTCCGTATATGTCTTGGTGTTACTATGTGTGGGTTTTGGAGGTGTTGGTTTAGTTGGTCTATGTGTAGTGAGTGGGGGTGTTGCGAGCTGTTACCTTCTCCTCTTGACTGTCTGTTCCTGTCTTGGTTGGAGAGATCTTTGCCTCTAGATTGGCTGTCTAAGTGCATCTCTCACAAGTGTTAGTGTTTGGTGGTAAGAGGAGAGGGTTGTCTGTGTACATGAGGCAGTTGTAGCATTGCCTCAAGATGCCCAGGTTCATCAGGTAGGCTGGAGAATACACCGGGAGCTGTCTCTTGGACATTCCTGAATAAGTAGTAAAGACTTTTTGCTTTTGTTAAGTGGGGAGGTAGTTGTCCAGTAGGGAACTTTATAGACTATTCCCTACTGGCAGATGCGGGGGTTGAGTGCTGGGGGTTATTTAGTGCTGCAGTAGATTTAGATCAAGTACTGGGCTAAAAGGTGCGGGTCTGAGTGTTTGCAGTGCTTTAGGCTGAAAGACTGACAATGACATAATGGTCATTTAGTTAATTTTAACACATTTCAGGGGATCAGTGCATATTAGCTTGAGACACGCACAACTGAGCAACCATATGTAACCTATATATCAGGTAGCTCTGCCCTGGGTGCTGGTAGACTGGTATCCTCCAGGAGTAGTACTACTGAAGATGGCAATTTTGTCACCCATTGGGAGCTGACAGGGCTGGTGAAGGACACCATGGAGAGAGACCTCAGTGCCTGTATCAGCAGAGTAGAAAAAGTCCTGTGTTGAATTGCAAAATGTGAACTGTTTCTTTCTGAAATTGGTGTGCCTTGTTTTCTGTAGCATAGACTAGATTTAGGCATGCTGAATCTAGCTTTGTATAACTTGAGCACTAATCCAGGCCATCTTTTTTGGAGAAGGTTCCCCTGTACCCTAGTGGCAGGAGTGTGCAGTTAGAACTTGTCTGATTGAAGACTGCTGGAATAGGGCTCAGGTTTGAGCTTTTTTTACTGGTTAATTGGGTAATTTGTTTAAATCAATTTGCTCGTTTTCTATTGTTATATATAAAAAAATTGCACTTTATTCATCTGCTTGTACTGTATTTGTGTTTCTTCCTACTTTATTACATTTATTACTACTTGTTAATGGCCTGATTAAATTGTGACTGTTATTTACATTAAGAAAGTTTGTGGTCTGCACTGTTGTGGCAGGACAGGTAGCTTACATCCTTCTAAGTTGGGAGTTGCTGATTGAAGGCTTAGTGTTATTCTAAAAGTGTATTAGTTCTAGTTTAAGCACTTGGGCTTTGGGCCAGTTATTTTTTTTTAAGAAGTATGGGTCTGTCTCTTGTGAGAGGAGAGGAGGGTAGATTCTTTCTGAGCCAATTCAGACCTGCTGAATCTAGCTTTGTTTGTATAACATGAGCACTAATCCAGACCATCAGGTTGCCCTGCACCCTAGTGGCAGGAGTGTGCAGTAAGAACTTGTCTGATTGAAGACTGCTGGAATGGGGCTCAATTTTTAGCTTTTTATTGGTTAATTTGTTTAAATCTGTTTGCTCATTTACTACTGTTATATTAAAAAAAATACACTTTATGCATCGCCAGTTAGCTAGGTTTAAACTATTCTTGGTGCCATAAAGTCTGCTCTTCAAATTTTCCTTTAGAACTAGCCAGTTTTTTAGTTTTCTGTTTCTTTGTGCTCAGCACTTGTTCACAACTCGTTGTAAGCACTAAATAAGCTAAAAATTACTACAGCACTCAACTTTCCTCACTTGTCTAGAGAAAAACAGTTTTTACTACTTAATAAATAAGCACCTATCCAGGTATGTCTAAGGGTCAGCTCCCGATGTTTTCTCCTGTCTACCCGATGAATCTGGGCATCTTGGGGCAATGCAGCAATTGCCTCATGTACACAGACAACCCTCTCCTCCTACCACCCAACACTACAACCTGTGAGAGATGCACTTATATAGCCAAACTGGAAGCAAAGCTCTCTTCATCCAAGACTGGACTAGACAGTCAAGAGGTGAAGGTAAATGCTTGCACCACACCACACCCATCACATAGTCCCTCAAAACCTACACCACCAAAACACACACATAGCAACACAAAACACACATCTACATTCATAGAGGCTCTCAATAAAAATCTGCTCAAGCAACAGAGACCTCCAAAGCAGAAACGCAAGCAACCTCCACCCCCCAATACAACCCAAATGACACATAGTCCACAAACTCAGTGTGCCACTCAACCACAGCCCATAAGGCATAACAATGTACCCAGCACTCTAGTCATAGGTGACTCTATAGTCAGGCACACTGATGTTCCACTCACCAGGCTAAACAAGGAAAAAGTTGCTGTCAGCTGCCTGTTGGGTGCCAGGATCCACCACATAATGCATGCACTCAGATCACTCCACAACAAGTACAAATATGACTCTGTCATTGTCCATGTTGGTGTGAATGACCTGAGACATACCTCCCTGGACTACAGGAAAAGAGACATGGAGGAGCTTTCTGATCTTGTAGCCCAGCAGGAATGACTCTGGCCCTGAGTAGCATCCTGCCATCACCCAGAATGATACCACAGTACAAGGACAAAATGATCGACTACAACAATTGGCTAAGTTATGGACAAAATGATCAACTTCAACAATTGGCTAAGTTCTGGTGTCATTCTAAGGGAATCCACTATCTATCTGCCTGGGATGACATGATCGACAGACTATGATGCTTTGCCAGAGATGGCCTGCACCTGTCCCCTTGGGATTCTGAATACTGGCTAAGGCTCTTGCCACCCTGATGTGCCTTTTTTAGGCAAGATTCAAATGACAAATTCACCACCGTAACAGGTACAGGTACAAGCAAGCAAAATCTGAGGGTAATACTACTCAATGCTAGAAGTCTAAACCTCAAAATGCACTCACTCGAGGCACTCTTTAAAATATAGAACATCAACATCTGTGCAGTGACAGAGACCTGGTTCAAGGCTCCAGAGAGCAGCCCTGCATTACCAGGCTATAATTCATAACACACTTTCGGCCACCTAACCTGGACCAAAACACTAAAGGCGGAGGCGTGTCCATATTCATTAAGAATATCCACACCTCCAGGCTAGTTACTCTGCATAATGCATCCGAGATTATCCAAGTGCAACTAACTCTGGGCAAGACCACAATCCAAATAGTAACTTGTTACAGATCCCCCACCATGCCCCAGGATTCCCACTCCTCATTTCTTGATATACTGGAAAATATTAGGGTACAACCCAACACCCTAATAATGGACAATTTCAACTACCCCATCATTAACTGGGAAAACTACTCATGTACCAACTCTTTCATTCAATGTTTTCTGGAATTCATAAATTCCAACACCTTGGATCAACTTATCCACACCCCCACCAAGGGCAGCAGTATCCTAGACCTGGTCATTACCAACATGGGCAACCGGTGTTCCACACCAGAGGTCAATTCCTCATTGGTCAGATCCAACCACAAACTAATCACCCTAGACATCCACATCCCACCCCCATACCCCATTAGGGAAACCACCGTAAACATTTCTCCAAAGCCAACTTCATGCTTATTAAGACAGAAGTGGCAAACTTCATGACACCCATGCAGATGGACACTAAAGGTATGACTGCTGAATCCTACACAAATGCACTTTATAAGCACTTACATGAGTGCATGGATCGTGCTATCCCAAACAGAACCAAGATGCTATCCTCCAAAAAATGGAAGCCAATCTAGTGGTCCTCTGCCATAAACAAACTCTACAACAGAAGAAAGAAACTGTTGCAAAAAAGAGTAAAATCCCATGATTGGAGGAACTCCCTGGTCATCCTCAGTAAGAAGCTGAGATACCTCATAAAATCCTCCAAAGCTAATTACAAAAACAAAATTGCCACTGATTCTAAAGACAACCACAAAGCATTCTATAGCTATGTCAAGAATCTCAATGGCAACACTCAGATCTCCTCTGAGTTACAGCACAATGGCACTAAGTATACAGAACCAACTGATATTGTCAACATCCTGGCAGATAGGTTCAGTGCTAACTTCACCCCCCTCTCACCTCCTAAAGGGCCCATATCTATATCAGAAGAACGCAAAGTTCCTGTAATCATGACTGTACAGGTAAAACCCACACTCTCCAAAGCCAAGAACACAGCATCCATGGGACCTGACAACATCCCAGGCTGCGTTCTACACAAACTACAGAATGAACTGGCACCCCACCTAAGCACCATGTTAAATCATAGCTTCACCTCAGGCTTTCTTCTGCCCACTGAATGGTGCACAGCAACGGTTATCTCACTCCACAAAGGGGAAGCCACCACTGACACTGGGAACTACTGCCCCATTAGCCTAACGAGCCTGGTCTGTAAGGCCAAAAAATGTACCATCATGGAACTTATAAACAAAGACATTGGTAATCTCCAAACTCTGGACCCCACCCAGTTCGGGTTTGTTAAAGGCAGAGCATGTCTCCTAAATCTGATAGACTTCTTTGAAGCAGTCACCAAAGCTGTAGATGAGGTTAAGGTGGTTCACACAGCCTATCTAGATCTTGCCAAGGCTTTTGACACCATCGCCCACTCTGGAATTATAGATAAACTCGCTAAACTAGATATAACTCCCTATGTCACAAGATGGGTTGCCAACTGGCTCTCTGACAGAACCCACACTATGAAAGTAGCAGACTCCAAATCCGACTTCAGACTAGTGACAAGTGGAGTACCACAGGGTTCAGCCCTGAGTCCTCTCCTGTTTGGTATCTACTTTTCTGAAGTATAGGCTAACACAGAAGGTCTTTGACTAATGAAGTTCACAGATGACTGCAAACTAGAAGCCATAATCAAAACTCCTAACAATGTGGGCATCCTACAAAAGGGCCTCACTGAGACAGATGCCTGGTGTCAAAGCCATGGCCTCAAACTCAATGCCAAAAAGTGCATTATCATCCCCTTTGGTAAAAACTCTGTACCCATGAGCTACCCAATAGGTGGTAGTCAACTTAACACTGAAAGTGTGATAAGAGACAGTAGTATCTCCTTTGATAATCACATCGCCACAGTAGTCAGGAAGTCCTTCTACATGGCACACCTCATCACAAAAGGTTTCTCACCCAGGAAAAAAAGAGGTCATTGTTCCCCTCTACTTGTCACTCATTAGACCCATCATAGAGTACAATGCCCCTTTTGGTATGTACCTCACAAGACATCTACAACAACTGGAAAAGACACAGAAATACCTCACAAAGAGGATTACTGGCCTCAAACAGCTGCCCTATGCAGACTGTCTCATAAAACTCCAGTTTTACTCCGTCGTATATCACCTACTCAGAGGTGATCTCTGCCTAACATACACAGCTATGTCAAACCCAGAGCTGCTGGACATGCTTCACTTAAAGAAATCCCAGTCTCTCCAAGCTACACGCTCTAGGGACCTAAACCTTATCACCACAATAAACAGAACATGCTGGAGGGATAGATTCCTGTCCCAGAAACTTCCCATACTCTGGAACAAACTACCTGACTATATCATGCAAAGCTCCTCATTAGCACTTTTCAAGAAAAACCTTGATGATTGGATGGGAAATAAGAAATTCACCCCAGGGATCACTTCTGTGGCTCTGCTCAACAGGGGCAGAGGAAAATAATTTTCTTGGGTGGTGAAAGCCAGGGTACCTTTTTGGCTAGGCTTATATAGGCCCTAGGGCCAATAGCCTAGCACTTACCTATGAACCTATGAAAGTTGATGCCCCATCCAGAATTGACCCAGGCATCTGTGACAGGTGACAGTGATAACAGTTCTGAAGGTGAGGACTAGACTCTCACTGGGCATGGATTCACCTCTGATGTCCCCTACCTCTCCCCAGTCATGGCATTCCCCAGTTTTTGTATCCATCACCATACCTTTCTTGTATGTCCTGTATGTCTGTACCTACTACATAATCTACCTGACCTACTTTATCCTATTATTCCCTATCAGCTTCCCTAACAGTCCTCTCTCTACAATCCCTACAAAAAATAAAAATTGGACACCTATCCCATGGAAAAAATATACCCCATGCATAGCTCTCCACTTAACCTGTGCATCTGCTTGATACAGTTGACATGGTCCAAGTGGCCACATAACAGTATTCAGTTGTTGTCACCCTGCCCTGATGTGGTGACTATCCAAATTCAGGAAATTATTGATACAAGTATACATTTACCTTGTTAAGAAGTTGATAGCTATGGTGGTTGCCCAACACCATCCTGCACAGTCCTTTTATTTTTTCTCTATCTTATCAAACCCTTTTTCACAAGTTTAATCTGGTAAAAAAAATAGAACTATGCACACTCTACATGGCCATAGATGGCTCATAAAAAACTCCAGTTGTCATCCACTGCATTTTCACAATGTTTAGCATCGTGCAGCAGTGCCGAGTGATGGTACATGATGTTTCACATCCAATGGCAAAAAATGAAGATTTTACCTTTGACCACATTAGTCTGGATGTCTTCATTCAAATGTGTCTACCCCTGCTGCATTATAGCTATATAGACTGAAAGGACTATTGTGAGACAGTTACTCTTACATATTTATTAGGCTGATGGATGTAATGCACACTTTATGCAATGTTATGTATTTCATTACTGTGATGAAGCTTGCTTCAGTCATTCGTCACTGTGCATTCAAATGAGTGATTTTAAGTTTGTGAAGTAGCTGTTCCCATGAGGTGTGTTCAGATAATGCTCCGGTCTGTAAACTGCTTTTTGCATAGTGTCAAGGGTTAGAAACCAGAAGTATGTCAAACATTATTTAATCTTTTTTGTTCAGATTAATATTGTGTGTGTAACTCTTTGTTACATATGCTATTAAGCCATCGTTATTCTGCTTATGTTTTAATTGTGTTTCCACTGGTCTACCCCTGTTTGCTCCATATTGCAAATACTTTATTATATAGAGCATGATATAATTATTATGACAAACCCAGGATTAATAACCCACAAAGATTTCCAGAAATGAACTTTAAATAAAAACAGTTCTATGTGTCTCCCCTGTCTTCCTATCACTCTCTCTCTTTTATTCTCTTCTATGTTATCAGTCTTTGTCCTCAACATTTGCATGATGTGTGGCACTGAGCAGTAACTGTGCCTTATGCTAAATGACAGTAAGTGTAACTTATGGTAAATGGCAGTAACCGTGCCTTATGTTAAATGGCAGTAACTGTAACTTATGCAAAATGGCAGTAACTGTAACTTATGGTAAGTGGCAGTACCTGTACCTTATGTCAAATGTCAGTAACTGTAACTTATGGTAAATGGCAGTAACTGTAACTTATGGTAAGTGGCAGTACCTGTACCTTATGTCAAATGTCAGTAACTGTAACTTATGGTAAATGGCAGTAACTGTAACGTATGGTAAGTGGCAGTACCTGTACCTTATGTCAAATGTCAGTAACTGTAATTTATGGTAAATGGCAGTAACTGTAACTTATGGTAAGCGGCAGTACCTGTACCTTATGTCAAAAGTCAGTAACAGTAACTTATGGTAAATGGCAGTAACTGTAACTTATGGTAAGTGGCAGTACCTGTACCTTATGTCAAATGTCAGTAACTGTAACTTATGGTAAATGGCAGTAACTGTAACTTATGTTAAATGGCAGTAACTGTAACTTATGCAAAATAGCAGTAACTGTAAGTTATAGTAAATGGCAGTACCTGTACCTTATGGTAAATGGCAGTAAATGTAACTTATGGTAAATGGCAGTAACTGTAGCTTATGGTAAATGGCAGTATCTATACCTTATGGTAAATGACAGTAACTGTAACTTATGGTAAGTGGCAGTACCTGTACCTTATGTCAAATGTCAGTAACTGTAACTTATGGTAAATGGCAGTAACTGTAACATATGGTAAGTGGCAGTACCTGTACCTTATGTCAAATGTCAGTAACTGTAACTTATGTTAAATGGCAGTAACTGTAACTTATAGTAAATGGCAGTACCTGTACCTTATGGTAAATGGCAGTAAATGTAACTTATGGTAAATGGCAGTAACTGTAGCTTATGGTAAATGGCAGTACCTATACCTTATGGTAAATGACAGTAACTGTAACTTATGGTAAGTGGCAGTAACTGTAATGTATAGTAAATGGCAGTAATTGCAACTTATGGTAAGTGGTAGTAACTGTAACTTATGGTAAATGGCAGTACCTGCACCTTATGGTAAATGGCAGTAAGTGTAACTTATTGTAAATGGCAGTAACTGTAACTTATGGTAAGTGGCAGTACCTGTACCTTATGTCAAATGTCAGTAACTGTAACTTGTGGTAAATGGCAGTAACTGTAACTTATGGTAAGTGGCAGTACCTGTACCTTATGTCAAATGTCAGTAACTGTAACTTATGGTAAATGGCAGTAACTGTGACTTATGGTAAGTGGCAGTACCTGTACCTTATGTCAAATGCCAGTAACTGTAACTTATGGCAGTACCTGTACCTTATGTCAAATGCCAGTAACTGTAACTTATGGTAAATGGCAGTAACTGTAACTTATGTTAAATGGCAGTAACTGTAACTTATGCAAAATAGCAGTAACTGTAACTTATAGTAAATGGCAGTACCTGTACCTTATGGTAAATGGCAGTAAATGTAACTTATGGTAAATGGCAGTAACTGTAGCTTATGGTAAATGGCAGTATCTATACCTTATGGTAAATGACAGTAACTGTAACTTATGGTAAGTGGCAGTACCTGTACCTTATGTCAAATGTCAGTAACTGTAACTTATGGTAAATGGCAGTAACTGTAACATATGGTAAGTGGCAGTACCTGTACCTTATGTCAAATGTCAGTAACTGTAACTTATGTTAAATGGCAGTAACTGTAACTTATAGTAAATGGCAGTACCTGTACCTTATGGTAAATGGCAGTAAATGTAACTTATGGTAAATGGCAGTAACTGTAGCTTATGGTAAATGGCAGTACCTATACCTTATGGTAAATGACAGTAACTGTAACTTATGGTAAGTGGCAGTAACTGTAATGTATAGTAAATGGCAGTAATTGCAACTTATGGTAAGTGGTAGTAACTGTAACTTATGGTAAATGGCAGTACCTGCACCTTATGGTAAATGGCAGTAAGTGTAACTTATTGTAAATGGCAGTAACTGTAACTTATGGTAAGTGGCAGTACCTGTACCTTATGTCAAATGTCAGTAACTGTAACTTGTGGTAAATGGCAGTAACTGTAACTTATGGTAAGTGGCAGTACCTGTACCTTATGTCAAATGTCAGTAACTGTAACTTATGGTAAATGGCAGTAACTGTGACTTATGGTAAGTGGCAGTACCTGTACCTTATGTCAAATGCCAGTAACTGTAACTTATGGCAGTACCTGTACCTTGTCAAATGCCAGTAACTGTAACTTATTGTAAGTGTCAGTAACTGTGCCTTATGTTAAATGGCAGTAACTGTAACTTATGCAAAATGGCAGTAACTGTAACTTATAGTAAATGGCAGTACCTGTACCTTATGGTAAATGGCAGTACATGTAACTTATGGTAAATGGCAGTAACTGTAGCTTATGGTAAATGGCAGTACCTATACCTTATGGTAAATGACAGTAACTGTAACTTATGGTGAAGTGGCAGTACCTGTACCTTATGGTAAATGGCAGTAACTGTAACTTATGGTAAATGGCAGTAACTCTAACATATGGTAAGTGGCAGTACCTGTACCTTATGTCAAATGTCAGTAATTGTAACTTATGGTAAATGGCAGTAACTGTAACTTATTGTAAGTGGCAGTACCTGTACCTTATGGTAAATGGCAGTAACTGTAACTTATGGTAAATGGCAGTAACTGTAACTTATGGTAAATGGCAGTATCTGTAACTTATAGTAAATGGCAGTAACTCTAACTTATTGTAAGTGGCAGTAACTGTAACTAACTGTAACATTTGCTAAATGGCAGTAACTGCAACTTGTAGTAAATGGCAATAACTGTAACTTATTGTAAGTGGCAGTAACTGTGCCTTATGGTAAATGGCAGTAACTGTAACTTATGGTAAATGGCAGTAACTGTAACTTATTGTAAGTGGCAGTACCTGTACCTTATGGTAAATGGCAGTAACTGTACATTATGGTAAATTGCAGTAACTGCACCTTATGTCAAATGTCAGTAACTGTAACTTATGGTAAATGGCAGTAACTGTAACTTATGGTAAGTGGCAGTACCTGTACCTTATGTCAAATGTCAGTAACTGTAACTTATGTTAAATGGCAGTAACTGTAACTTATAGTAAATGGCAGTACCTGTACCTTATGGTAAATGGCAGTAAATGTAACTTATGGTAAATGGCAGTAACTGTAGCTTATGGTAAATGGCAGTACCTATACCTTATGGTAAATGACAGTAACTGTAACTTATGGTAAGTGGCAGTAACTGTAATGTATAGTAAATGGCAGTAATTGCAACTTATGGTAAGTGGTAGTAACTGTAACTTATGGTAAATGGCAGTAACTGTAACTTATGGTAAATGGCAGTAACTGTAACTTATTGTAAGTGGCAGTAACTGTAACTTATTGTAAGTGGCAGTACCTGTACCTTATGGTAAATGGCAGTAACTGTAACTTATGGTAAATGGCAGTAACTTTAACTTATGCAAAATGGCAGTAACTTATACTAAATGGCAGTACCTGCACCTTATGGTAAATGGCAGCAAATGTAACTTATGGTAAATGGCAGTAACTGTAGCTTATGGTAAATGGCAGTACCTATACCTTATGGTAAATGACAGTAACTGTAACTTATGGTAAGTGGCAGTACCTGTACCTTATGTCAAATGGCAGTAACTGTAACTTATGGTAAGTGGCAGTACCTGTACCTTATGTCAAATGTCAGTAACTGTAACTTATGGTAAATGGCAGTAACTGTAACTTATGTTAAATGGCAATTATGGTAAATGGCAGCAAATGTAACTTATGGTAAATGGCAGTAACTGTAGCTTATGGTAAATGGCAGTACCTATACCTTATGGTAAATGACAGTAACTGTAACTTATGGTAAGTGGCAGTAACTGTAACATATAGTAAATGGCAGTAATTGCAACTTATGGTAAGTGGTAGTAACTGTAACTTATGGTAAATGGCAGTAACTGTAACATATGGTAAATGGCAGTGCCCGTACCTTATGGTAAATGACAGTAAGTGTAACTTATGGTAAGTGGTAGTAACTGTAACTTATGGTAAATGGCAGTAACTGTAACATATGGTAAATGGCAGTACCTGTACCTTATGGTAAATGGCAGTAACTGTAACTTATGGTAAATAGCAGTAACTATAACGTAAGTGGCAGTAACTGTGGCAGTAACTGTAACTTATTGTAAGTGGCAGTACCTGGACCTTATGGTAAATAGCAGTACCTGTACCTTATGGTAAATGGCAGTAACTGTAACTTATGTAAATGGCAGTAACTATAACTTATGGTAAGTGGCAGTAATTGTAACTTATGGCAAATTGCAGTAACTGTAACTTATGGCAAGTGGCAGTACCTGTAACTTATGGTAAGTGGCATTAACTGTAACTTGTGGTAAATGGCAGTAACTGTAACTATGTTAAGTGACATTAACTGTAACTTTTGCTAAATGGCAGTAACTGCAACTTATAGTAAATGGCAGTGGCAGTACCTGTACCTTATGGTAAATGGCAGTAACTGTAACTTATGGTAAATGGCAGTAACTGTAATGTATGGTAAGTGGCAGTAACTGTAACTTATGGTAAATGGCAGTAACTGTAACTTATGGTAAATGGCAGTACCTATACCTTATGGTAAATGTCAGTAACTGTAACTTATGGTAAGTGGCAGTAACTGTAACTTATAGTAAATGGCAGCAACTGTATCTATGGTAAGTGGCAGTAACTGTAACATATGGCAAATGGCAGTAACTGTAACTTATGGCAAGTGGCAGTACCTGTAACTTATGGTAAGTGGCATAGTAAATGGCAGTAACTGTTACATATGGTAAATGGCAGCACCTGTTCCTTATGGTAAGTGGCAGTAACTGTAACATATGGTAAATGGCAGTAATCGTAAACTTATGGTAAGTGGCCGTAATTGTAACTTATGGTAAGTGGCAGTAACTGTAACTTATAGAAAATGGCAGTAATTGTAACTTATGTTAAGTGGCAGTAACTGTAACTTATGGTAAATGGCAGTAACTGTAACTTATAGAAAATGGCAGTAATTGTAAGTGGCAGTAACTGTAACTTATGGTAAGTGGCAGTAACTGTAACTTATGGTAAATGGCAGTAATTGTAACTTATGTTAAGTGGCAGTAACTGTAACTTATGGTAAATGGCAGTAACTGTAACATATGGTAAATGGCAGTAACTGTAACTTATGGTAAGTGGCAGTAACTGTAACTTATGGTAAATTGCAGTAACTGTAACTTATGGCAAATGGCAGTACCTGTAACTTATGGTAAGTGGCAGTACCTGTGCCTTATGGTAAGTGGCATTAACTGTAACTTATGGTAAATGGCAGTAACTGTAACTTATGGTAAATGGCAGTACCTGTGCCTTATGGTAAGTGGCAGTAACTGTAACGTATAGTAAATGGCAGTAACTGTAACTTATGGTACGTGGCAGCAACTGTAACTTATAGCAAATTGCAGTGTGTAACTTATGGCAAGTGGCAGTACCTGTAACGCATGGTAAGTGGCATTAACTGTAACTTATGGTAAATGGCAGTAACTGTAACTATGTCAAGTGACATTAACTGTAACTTATGCTAAATGGCAGTAACTGTAACTTCTAGTAAATGGCAGTAACTATTATTTATTGTAAGTGGCAGTAACTGTAACTTATGGTAAGTGGCAGTAAGTGTAACTTATGGCAAGTGGCAATCCACATCTTATGGCAAAAACTGGAGCATTAGTCTATTTTCCCTCATGCTAGTGTGCTTATGTTTCCTGTGTTACAGAGAGACAGACTGCTTGTTATTATCATGTGTTGAGCAGCCCACAGAGTTGCATGCACACCATATGGGATGATTCATTGATAACTACTGTTGTGAAATATGCTGCACACAAACTTCCGTACTTCATAGTGTTTCCGTAGTCCTTTAACATGTCTGTACTTTGGCACCTGACATTTGAATTCTTTTGTAGTGGGATCAGCTTTTGATCACTTCCATAGGCTATATATGCAGATTGTCATGTGTCTAAATCCAGCATAAGGTATAAAAGTGTTGGATACAATAATTTCTCATTAATTGTTTACCTATGGATTAATGCATACATCCATGATTCCACCAACATTAACATTCTTGGTCCATTGCATGGTTCATAATCAGCCCAAAAATGCTCATACCTTCCCACAAATAAGTGTAAGACATTGGTATACTCCATGATTTATGGGTTAACAAGCATATTACACTAATCACATCTTACAACTGTTGCTGCTATAGACACATGGGTGATTGGATACATTAATTCACATTGCCCTGCATTGTCTGAAGTCTTTGAATTATACCAAGTACATATATGTTGTCATGTAGTGACTGCGGTGCTCAGTGATGTCATACAAGCACATACAATTGCATAAAAAGCAGTACAACATGCCTCACAGCCACATGGACAGTCACCAGATATGATGACAGTCTAACTATGCTCCTGTTCATAGGTTCATAGGTTCATAGGTTCATACTAGGCTATCTGCCCGAGGGCATTTACAAGCCTAGCCCATAGTTTTGTGGCTTATGCCACCCCTTTAGTATGGGGAACTATACCCATTATTTTGCTGTGCCTCTGTTGAGCAGTGACACTGAGGTAATCCCTGGGGTATATCTGCGATCTCCCATCCATTGGTCAAGATTTCTCTTGAACAAGGCCAGCGAGGTGCTCTGCCTCACATATACCGGGATTTTATTCCACAGCATAGGGAGTCTTTGGGTGATGAATCTATCCCTCCAGCACGTCCTATTAATAGCCGTGTCGAGGTTTAAGTCTCGCCCTTGTGGCTCTGACGGATCTAGATTTTTGAGGTGAAGCATATTCATCAAATCTGGGTTTGACATGGCCTTGTATGTTAGGCAAAGGTCACCTCTGAGCAAAGGCGAAACTGAATAGAGCTGGAGTTCTTTCAGTCGGGCAGCATAGGACAGATGTTTGAGACCCTTTACCCTTTTGGTGAGGAACTTTTGTGGCCTCTCCAGCTGCTGCAAGTGTCGGGTCAGATACATTCCGAATGGGACATTGTACTCAATCATTGGTCTGATGAGTGATGAGTATAGGGAGACTATGACCTCCCTTGATCTAGATGAGAATCCCTTCATGATAAGGTGGGCAATGTAGAAGGTCTTCCTAACTACTTTAGCTACATGGGTGTCGAATGACAGACTAGTAAATGGCAACACTGTATTATCCATCTAATGAGTACTTCACTGCATTTATCATGACAAATGTGTAAATCATGAAACAGAAAATATTACCATAACACACATCTGTTCTGTACTGGATCAGAATCAGAACTGTACTTCTTATTTGCATGAAGGTTGCCATGGGGTATCATACCACACTGTTAATTCCCATTCTGAGTTCAAAACCTAATACTTTGCTGTCAATTGCACAAATGAACTTGTTAGGAGTGTGCTTCAGGAAATGATTTTGACAAAAAGAAGGTACTGTCAGTGGTGTGTATGTTGTAATAGACTGGTGTACTCAAAACTGTAATGCTGTCTTTTAAACACTTCGTTATATAATATATGTCTTCACTCCAATACGTTATACTTGCAAATGTTGTGCATTGGTGCGGGAGCTTTGCACATACTTTGTGAGTGTTATTAAGTAGTGTACATGTGTAAGTTTGACTTGTATGTTTGTAATTTCCACTGCATTTAGTGCAAGCATAATGAAATATTGAAAATTATACAAAAAATGGTTACATATGAACATCTTGAGCTGAACACTTATGGATGCTTCATTGTCATTCTGTTTCACAAGTGTGATTATCATCAATAAACCATCCTGTGAAACAGCTACATATGACTCACACTACTGCAATGTACATGAATGTCAGGAAAGATAAGTTACTTGTGATAAATCACTTGTGATCAACACATTTCTATTTGTTCCACTTGTCAAGGCACATTACTTTTCACCCAAACCTATGAAGTACGCTATCTTTTCTGCAACACACCGATGTGGCAATTCTTACAAATGTGCAGTATCCCGCATTCAAAGTCAGACTTCTCTTGTGGCAACACAGTTGATGTAATGTGCTGTAGATCATGTACTTAAGTAGGTGTTTAAATGCAGCAGTGATTGACTAGTGTGTGTGTGTGTGTGTGTGTGTGTGTGTGTGTGTGTGTGTGTGTGTGTGTGTGTGTGTGTGTGTGTGTGTGTGTAGTGCTTGGTAGGACTGGCTTCACACATGCATCTGATGTGGAAACTTCCACTGAGGGGAAATATTTACACCAGTAGGGTGCTCGCCAATCAATTTCTTCCATTTTTAGCCAAGACATCTTCTCTGCTATGGGACAAAACCTATACTCACACTGGATTGCCAAACTGTGGAACTTTCCTGAATTCAATCAGAACAATATTACCCCCTCCGTGTATTTAAGCCCGCTCTCAAAGAATTTCTCACCAACACATCACTGTACGTATGCACTTCTTCTGTATTATTGACATCAAGAAATACTGTACATTTTTATCTATATCCTTTCAGCACTTGCCCTCTCCCCATTATTAGGGGAATTGTATTAACTTTTTTTTATTATTTCCTAGCATAGCAGACTATGCTTCTAATACTTTTGCATATACTGATTGTCATATTTAATTGTATTGTTCTCTTTTATTATTATATCACTGGTGCCTCCTCAAGCTTTATTGTATCCTATATATTCCGCTATCAAATTGTATGTATATATGTTTTTTAATTACATTTGATATTATTTAATTCTCTGGAGATTTTCTACCTTGGCCTCTGCTGAAAATTGGTATTTATTACCTAGTAGGACTTCTCTGGTAAACAAATGTCAATAAATAAATAAAAATTCTCCTGTGGCACTTGTGTTTCATTCTTACAGTGTACTCAAGATTATGCAATTAGATAGATAGGTGGTTTGGAACCAGCCATGTGGATCTAGTATTACTGTGTGTGTCCTAGCTTCAACAACAGATCAGATATGTTCACTTCTATTCAGAAGAAACATTTACATGGGAGAGCTCCCACATTCATTTCTTCCGGTTTTAGGCAAGAGATCATCATTTCAAATGTGTTCTATCTTACTACTTGAATCAGGCTTCTCCTGTAGTACTTGCAGTTGATACTGAGTTCTCTAAATTGTGTAACTAGACAGGTAAGTGGTTTAAATCCAACAGTGTGAAATGAGCATAAGCAAGTGTCAGATAGACAACAGATCCAATTTGTTTCCCTTCCACTCAGGACTGTCATTTGCACTGGGAGAGGGATCCCCATCAATTTCTCCCCCTTTTAATGCAAGCAATTGTTCTGTTACACTCTGATAATATCATCCTTTCTAATGTGCTCTTTCTCACATGTACATTATGAATTTTCATGTGTTGAGTGAAGTTGGTACAATGTTTTCTAGATTGTTTAAGTAGATAGGTAGGTGGTTTGGGCTCCCTACTGAATTGTCGACACTCAAAATGCTGAGTGCCGAAATGCCAAAAAAAAAAAAAAGAAGAAGTGAAAACTAAAGGAAGTGGTGTATCAATATTCATTAAATATAAATCCACCTCCAGATTGGTTAGCAGCATGATTCCCTGGAGATACTTCAGCTGCAATTAACTGTTGGTAGGACCTCTACTCGTCATTGGTAGCTACAGGACCCCCTCCATGAATCAGGACACCCACTCTGCCTATTTGGATCTACTTGAGTCTATCAAGATATAGCTGAACACCATGATTTTGGGTGACTTTAACTACCCATCCATTGACTGGGTAAATTACTCGCTAAAACTCACTTGCCCAAAGGTTCCTCAACTTCATTAACTCCAGTACCCTGGACCAGCTAGTTGACACCCCAAAAAGGGGTGCCAACATCCTCGATCTGATGCTTACCAATATGTGGGGTTCTGACCAGAAATCAGTCTCATTCGAAGTTACTATCACACCTGACCTCCCTGTAGCACAAACTAACCTAACAAAATTCTCCAAAACAGATTATAAGTTTGTACAGGATAGTATAACTAGCTTCACTGCACCTCCTCCCTCAGGTGGAACTGGCAGCTATGCCAAGTTCTACACAAATGCTCTATATAAACACCTGAATAACTGCATTGATGTAGTCTTACCTGATAGGACCAAAACAAATTACTCGAGGAAGAGCAAACCTGTCCGGTGGACAACTGCCATTAACAGGCTTTACAGTAACTGGAAGAAATTGCTAAGAGTAAGAGGGAGTGAGCCCCAAACTGGAAACACTCACTCCTCAGCTTAAACAAGCAAATAAGACTTCTTGTGAAGTCCTCCAAAGCTAACTATGAATCCAAATTAGCCTCCTCAACTAAGGACAACCATAAAGCGTTCTTTAGTTACATCCGTAACCAAAAAGGAAAGGCACAGATTTGTGCTGAACTGGTAGTTAATGATACCACATATACCGGGCCTGTGGACATTGCTAACCTGTTAACTGACAGGTTCTGTGAAAACTTCACTCCCCCTTCCCCGTCACACTTACCCCAAGACATCCCTACCACCTGTCCTCTACCCTGCATCTCTAAAGATCAGGTCATGAACTCCTCTCTAAGGTCAAAAACACCACATCCATGGGACCTGATAACATCCCAGGCTGTGTCCTACATGGGCACCAACAAGAATTAACAATGCCATTGTGTAGTCTTTTCAATCATACTCTAAGCACTGGCTTAATCCAAGCTGAATGGGAAAAGACCACTGTTATCTCCTTTCACAAAGGTGGTACTTCCAATGACCCTGGGAACTATAGACCTATTAGCCTGACTACCCTTATCTGCAAGGCCATGGAGAAAATCATCATGGACCTTACCAACAAAGACATTGGTAACCTCCAAACACTTGATCCTACTCAATTTGGATATGTCAAAGGGGAGATTATGCCTGTTAAACCTGGTGGACTTCTTTGAGACAGTCACCAAGGTCCTTGATGAGGGGAAATCTGTGCACACAGTCTACCTAGACGCAGCCAAGGCTTTTGACATTATCTCCCACTCAGGCATAATTGACAAATTCACTCAGCTAGGTATCAACCCATATATCATTAGATGGGTCGCTAACTGGCTCACTGATGGAACTCATATAGTCAAAATATGGGAATCCACCTCCAACAGCAGACCTGTAACCAGTGGTATACCACAGGGATCAGTCCTGGGCCCTCTGCTGTTTCAAATCTATTTCTCCAAAGTGCAAGCTAAAACTAAAGGTCTGTGGCTGACAAAGTTTGCTGTGGACTACAAACTGGGAGTGGCTGTAGAATCTCCAAATGATGTCAACATTCTACAAGAGGGTCTTACACAAACAAATGACTGGTGCCAAAGTTATGGCCTTAAAGTCAATGCAAAAACAATGTATTATCCCTTTCAGTAAGAGTGACATTCCTGCTAACTACCACATCAATAACAACACCCTATGTACACACTCAGTGGTAAGAGACCTGGGCACACAGGTTGACAGCAACCCTACATTTGATCATGATGTCTCCACAGTGGTAAGAAGGGTATTCTATATTGCTCATCTCATAAGCAAGGGCATTGCCTCCAGAAAAAAGAAGTTATAACCTCACAGTACTTTTCCCTAAATCATGCTAATAATTGAGTACAATGCCCCTTTTGCTATGTATCTTTCCAAGCACCTGCAGCAATTGGAGAGGCCACAAAGGTTTCTCACAAGGAAAATTCAAGGTCTTCAGCATCTGTCCTATGGGGACCATCTGAAGTCACTGTCACTTTATTCCATTTCATACAGGCTGCTCAGAGGGGATCTCTGCCTTGCGTATAAGGCAATCTTTGACCCTGCTTTATTGGAAATGCTGCATATTCGTAAGTCAAATGGTACATGGGTTACTCACTCTAAAGACCTTAACCTGGTATGCAACATTAATAGAACCTGCTGGAGGGACAGATTTGTATCCCAGAGGTTATCACACCTTTGGAATGGACTCCCACTTCATGTCCAGCAGAGCACCTCATTGGCCCTCTTCAAACACAATCTGGACAATTGGATGGGTAACCATAAGTTCACCCCAGAGGTTCCACCTATGTCCCAAATGGACAGGGGTGATAGGTGCTGATCATGGAAATAAGGGTAAAACTAGGCTAGGTTTGTAAGGCCCCTAGGGTCATTAGCCTAGTATCCTCCTATAATCCTATAATCCTATAAAACACAGGAGAAGAGTGAATATCGAAAATTGCTCTTCCTCTTAAAATTTCTTTTTGCAGGGGGGAAGCCCTTCTGCACCCCACATGTGGAGGTAAGCCCCACCAAACCCCCCAAACTTATGTATGCCACCTTTGAGATCTCCATACATTGAGGAAAAGAGAATATTCTGAGAAATGGCATCTTAGACTTAGTATATGTAAGTCTGTTCTTTTGGCCATTCAGTCTCCACATTTCAGGACTCACTCTAGCAGGTCCCGACATTTCAAATGGTTACCAGTGGTTTAATTCAAGCAGTGACTGACTACTCTGAGTATGTGTAATTCTCTAGTTCTAGGTAGGAATGGCTTCACCTATCAATCTGATCCATTGCTTTATAGTGGGAGTGGGCTGTCACACCACTTTCAGCCCCTTCATCCTAGCAAAACAATGTTGGTCATCCTTTCAAATGTGTAAGATCTTAACAGCTGTAATCAAACTTCTCATGTAGTGCTCGCAATTCATGCAATGTCTGTAGCTTATGATCTTAGTTAACTGCTTTGAATACAGACAATATTCTGTAGACTGAATGTGTGCATGAATGCACATGTAGGCAGGAATGGCTTTACCCACAGATTTGATCTATAGCTAGAGATGGTGCTTTCAAGACTTTCTGTCCATTTTAACCACAACAACTGCTTTATTAGGAACTAATGGGACTGATTGTTGAAATGTGATTTATCTCAACATTGTACTAAGCCTTCTCCTGCACCATCAAGAATGTTCTTTAGCTTGTGGACTTAGTAAGGCATGAGTTTGAATCTGACATTCTCTAGATATTTTGCATACGTGTCCTTCTACAGTCACAGGGATGACTAGGTTGTGCAACACACGTGACTGGTTAAGCCTAATGTCATGGCAGTTTTTGTGACAAAGAGACAAATCACACCACTCTTTCAATAAAGGGTTGGGAGGGTGGCCTAATGGTTAAGGTGTTTGCCTTACAAACACAAGGTGTGGGGTTTGAGTCTCACAAGGGATAATTTGGCTAGGCTTAAAATGGCTCACAAGGGCAATTAGCTTAGTACTAATCTATGAACCTATAAATATAAAGCCTCGCATATACCTTGCAGCACAAAGATGATGTCATGCTTTCAAATGCACCATGTTTCACATTTGCAGTAAGACTTCTCCTGTGGTGTGAGTAGCCCACATACTATGCTGCAGCTTGTGTACTTAAACAGGTAGGTGTTCTAAACCTGCAGTGACTACGTAGTAGGTGTGTTGCTATAGTGATAGAATGAATGACAGCTCACACCGTTTTAATTTGTACAATTACTGTACAAGAGGGCTCATCCATTACTTTTAGCCTAAATAACTGATTTGCATCACAATGATGATGTCATGCTTTCAAATATGTCATCTTTCTGAGTTGTGGTATAACTTTACCTGTGACTTGTGTGGTTAATACACAGTTTTGTAGACTGTAGATTTACACAGGTAGCTGTTCAACTCCGGCTAATACAGAATCATGTGAGTGTAATGACATGACACACTGACACATACAATATTGAATCAATATACTTCTATCCTTTTTAGTTGTGACAAAGCCCTTTCAACACATGTGAGAGTCCATCATAGTCATATTGGTGTTCTCTGATGCTGGGGGTGAGAGTTCTCCTGTGGCACATGCAGCTAATGCTGAATTCTATATCATGTGCACCCAGATAGGTAGTGCTTTGAATCACTGGAAGGTTGGCTTTGTCAATGTCTGCACAATGGTGTTATTGATCTATGTGTGGAGGATGACAACTTTTGTCACAGGTCAGTGTACAGTTGTGTGTGCGTGATGGAAATCTTCAACAAGCTACTTACTAATACATGTTAATGTTTTACCTGTGTGTGATTTATGTTACTGTACTGTCATATGTTTATAGGTTCATAGGAGTTACGCTAATAGCTTAAGGGCCCTTAGAAGCATAGCCAATATAACCTGATGTTACCCACTATATGGCCCTTAGGGGCAAGAGGATGGCATGGATTTGTACCTGTGCATTGAATATCTTACAGATTGCCCCTGTCCATAAGGGACATAGGCACTTCCCCAGGTGTAATTTTATGATTCCCTATCCATTGATCCAAATTGCTTTTGAAGAGGGCCAAAGAAGGTCTCTTCTTAATGATGAATAGAAAGCATGTCATACAGGTATTATGCATGTGTTTAACAAGGCTCACTTCAGGGCTAAATGCCAGGTACAACATTATGCATGACTGCATTTACATGTGTACTTTGACAGACTTTTTTATTCTAACATGTATGATGTGGCAGTTGCAGCAGGAAGGGCACATTATGTGGTTGATTACAGTCCACAAATGCGTCAGATTCAAATAATTATAGACTGACATTTGATACAGTCCCAGAGTATGTGATGTCATTATGCCATAATACTGGCATGTAATTTTGTTTGGCCTAAGTCTTGTCTGGGCTACCTATCCATTTGTGTTATAGGCATGCATACATCCTATGCATAATGATACACATAATGATATTCCTACATACCCAACCTAGTTGTGAATGAGCACAGATGAGTTTTACTTTGATTTATGGGAATGTTGGCATATGTCATATGACCATGATGTTAATATATGTCACATGACCATGCCTCTCATTTTGCAAGTACATACGTCTTACATCTTCTACAGTTAGACAACTGTAAGTATTTATAGCAGATCATTATTCTGTGGACATACTGGTCAAAGTGACAGTTCGGTGTATGTGTTATATCCGTCTGGATTTCATTACATACATACATACACAGCAAGTATGAAGAGTCACGCTTTCTACCACTCACAACATTCAGATTGCTGTTACAAATGCTGTTTTTTCTGAATTAATACAATTATTGGAATGCTTTCATAGGTATCGGTGATTCTTCTCAGTTTTTCCACATTACACGTGTGTACATTGCCATTACAATTGCATTATTTTTTCTTTCATACACATACGGTAATGAAAGGGTTATGATTCTTTAATCAGTATGTATGTTCTAACATCAATCATGAGGATTATTTCCTTTGATTACTGATGAACTTTACATCACAATGGCAGAGTAGGTCCACACATCTGCAACATGGGTGTAGCTAAGCATACTCAAAGTACTCCAGTGAGTGCAAACTCTTTCTGATCATATACTGGAAAATGTATAGTGGAAACCATACAGAACATTTTATAACTATATAGATTATTTTATTATCTACATTTGATACAACACTCGATTTGCTGACACAATGTTATTTTTACAGTAGCCTTTCTATGATTACAAGTGCAAAAAATAACAAAAAGTCCCTTTCTGAAGTGCATAGGGCAACACCTTAAGAATTCAGTACGATTGTTTTACATGATAACTTGTGTCAATAGAATGTTTGTTACAACACATAACTTTCTAGATACACACCTGATGTGCACTGCCTGCAGTATATGTAATATACGTATTTTTCCTACTTTGATTGCCAACTGTTATCTAACCTCTGCAATTTAAATTAATTGTACAAGTATCACATTTACTCTATTTGCTACACTGTAGCTGTGTCACTCTCACATCCTTTTGTCAACATTTCCTTTTTATAATGTAGATATGTCCCTGAGTGGACAGTATTACTTATATAATTATCAATAATTTTTAATTAGTGGTGTTTGTACATTAGTATATGTATATATAGAGGTTTACTATCATATTCTTGAAAATGCTTCCATCGAATGAGCATAATGTCGATGGAAAATGTCAATTTCTGACACGTATAAAAGGCAGAATGTCGGAAATGACATACCCGAACTTCCTGGTTCGACGAGGTTGACATAGCAGGAGATGAAGCCAGTCACCCCTATGCATATTAACGTACCATTACACTCAATGGTCAATGGTACATTAAGTGTACTATTTTACAGGGGGTCTATGTCCCTCTATGCCCCCCACACCCACTGCACATTAAATATACCAACTCAGAGATTAATCTGCAGTGAGGAAATGGGCTAATTCCACATTCCTCACTGAACCGCAACTTCCCTACACAATGTCAAACCCAAAATATCAACCTACACTATCCGTTCACTGTAGTTAAGTCAAACATTTTTGGTTCAACATTATGCCAACTTGGAAACTGCAAGTCGACCACATGCCGGTCGATCGATGCAGTTTACAAGTTTTGATAGTAAACCTATATTGATGCACATTACTCATTAAGCTCCCCCGCCTCTTAATTATGCAGTTCAAGTTGTCCATGCCTTGTATTGTTTAGTCCGCATGTGCTCACTCAGTGGGGTTGTGTGTATTTGCAAACTGTTCTTTATATTATGAGCTTCTCTGCATCTCAGTGTGTCTGCTAGCAGGCGTATTGACAACCAGCAGGTGCTGCTGAACCTGAAGCCTTGCTTAGTGGCTTGACTATTCAAAGAGCACAGCTGTTCATTGCGCTAACATGAATGAAATGAGTAAGCTTAGTGCAAAGTGTACACACATGTTAATGAACCCCCAGGCATGTATTATGGATGTAACATTTCCTTTTCTTACTTGTGAATAAACTGGGTTGCATAATTTTGTGTCAGTGGTGAAAATGTAATGCTTTTCTTCCAATATTTCTGCACTGTTACTTTTAAGATTAACTACATGTACACGCTCTGCATTTTATGTGGGACAGACTTTTAGACCTTTTAAACTTACAATATCGCAACACCTAAGTGATATCAGGTGTGCTAGAACTACAAATTCCCTATACAAACATTGTTTGAAACATAGAACTGCTAATTACTTTTACTATTATTGATAAGATTCAAAGTAGAAATGTACATCAAGATGCATTACATTCCCTTTTACATTTTAAGGAACATAAATGGATAATTAAGTTGGGGGCATTGTTTTCCCCAGGAATTAATGAACAATTATGAGCAAGTAATTATCACATTTAAGTGAATTGATGATGTGGGATGTGTGTGTGTGTGTGTGTGTGTGTGTGTGTGTGTGTGTGTGTGTGTGTGTGTGTGTGTGTGTGTGTGTGTGTGTGTGTGTGTGTGTGTGTGTGTGTGCTACAGAATGTTTTATATTAGCACTGATGAAGGCTATAAGCTGAAACTGGTATACTATATACATCTTATGGTGTTTGGATTTATTCATACACCTTTTGGTGTTTGAAATATTTTGATGTCTCAATAAATTTATTTTGATGTAATGTTTTCCATTTTGTAATTTTTTTTTATTTTATTATGAGAGCCTAACAGTGTTGGCTGCTGTTTAACGTTTGATTTTTTTATTTTAACACTGATTATTTAGTCAAGAACATTAACAGATCTTCAAGACCTTCTATCCCTTTTCAACTGTCTTCCCTGAAGGAAACTGATAATAATCTTCAATAATACAAAAGACACGCAGTTCAAAATCAGTAAAAACTTAAATCATCTCCACCTAAGTTTAAAAGTCATGACCACAGCCAATGATCAACAGGAATTACTACAACATTTAAGTATTTTAACCCTGGTTTGCTCAGAATCTAAATTCTAATTTACAAATTTCTAATTAGGAAACTCTTTTTGGACCTCAAAGATTTCACACTTTCTAGCACCATCAAAAAGAGAGCCCATAAGAAAAGGCATACACATGGTGCAGCTTGAATATGCTCTCCAGATAATGACCTCACTTTTTAAGAAAAGCATTTCTTCACTACAGATAACTGCAAATAAAATATGGTGTTTTATCTGACTAGCTCCTAGAAGAAAACATCACTGCTCATTTCTTAAAAAAGCATTTTGGTAATAATTCAGCAAGGAGCAGACCTACTATTATTCAAACTTATGAACAAAAACTCCTTCTCATGCCTATCAGGAGGTAGAGTAGTGGCTAGGTAAATTGGCACTATGGGCATTACCCCAGAGGGCACCCCCTCAAACCAGAAGTGAGGGGAAAAAGCTGATTTATGACCTGTGAAATGCAGGCACACCTGTTTCCAACAGTTAAGGAAGACTGACATGCACACATTCTTTAAGCAGCCTCAGCTGTTTAAATTCATGATTGGCTGGTATCTGCATTGATGCTACTGCACTTCACCCAATTGGATCGCGCCTCTGACAGCTTGCCCTCAAGGCAGATATCCCTGTCACCCCACTCTAGTCATGACTGTGGCAGGATGATTCACAATTACAAAAGAAACTTTTAACTTTAAATGACAGCCTGACCATGCCTTGAAATACATTTTCAGTATTTTAGGCTGCAAACTCTATGAAACCATGTCATCAGCCATAAGACATTCCAACACCCGTCTGCAGTTCAGGAAAAATACAAACAGTATATCACTAAAATATTGAAATGTCACTGCTTTCCAAAGATAACATTTCTTAAACATCCTAATACCTTCTGTTAGCTATCTGACTCCTTTGGAACTATTTCCATTCATAACTGCTGCTATATCATTTGATTGCTTCCCTCCCTCATCACCTTCCTTTCTTCTCACCCTAAACTTTTTCCTGGCCTCTCCTGTTCCCCTATTTCTCCCTTCCCCATCATACTCCCTGTCTTGCCCTTCCCACCTCACTTTTCTGTAATCTATTTATTTCACTTGCTCCAACCCTCTCAGACCATCTTCCAGCATCGAACTCTTGTATTTTCCAGCGATTTCTGTCCTCACTCTACTTTCACTTCCATCCTTCTTCCTTTTCACATTTTCACCATTTCAGTACCTGATCTTTACATCCCGTCTTCATTTCTTCCCTCATCCCCCTCTTAACACAAGTGTGTGTGTGCGTGTGTGCGTGTACGTGCGTGTGTGTGTGTGTGTGTGTGTGTGTGTGTGTGTGTGTGTGTGTGTGTGTGTGTGTGTGTGTGTGTGTGTGTGTGTGTGTGTGTGTGTGTGTGTGTGTGTGTGTGTACATCATATGCTGTTTTAACCCCCACCCCATCTTTTTTTTTTTTCATTTTCACACCGTGGTGAATAACTCTTTTGCCAGTGTATAGGTTCATTGGAGGTTGTCCTTAGAGGATTTTATAAGTTGCCTTATTTGTTTATTTAGGCTTATAGGTTCATAGGTTCATAGGTTGGTACTAGGCTATCAGCCCTAGGGCCTATACAAGCCTAGCCATAACAATTCCCTGGCTATTTCTTCCCACACTATTTACTTCCCTGGATCCCTGTCTAGCAGGGCGACTGATGTGATCCCCGGGGTGAATTTCCTTTTCTCCCATCCAATCGTCAAGGTTTCTTTTGAAAAGGGCCAAAGAGGCACTCTGCTTGACATGTATGGGCAGTCTGTTCCAGAGTCTGTGGAGTCTCTGGGTCAGGAACCTATCCCTCCAGCATGTTTTGTTTATTGTGATGACAAGATTTAGATCTCTGGAGCATGTGGCTCTGAGGGATTGTGATTTCTTTAAGTTTTGCATGTCCAACAGCTCTCGGTTTGACATGGCCTTGTATGTTAAGTAGAGATCGCCTCTGAGTAGATGATATGCGACAGAGTATAGCTGGAGTTTTTTAAGGTGGTCAGCGTAGGGCATCTGCTTTAGACATCTGATTCTTTTAGTGAGGTATTTCTGCAGCCTTTCCAGTTGTTGCAGATGTCTTGAGAGGTACATACCAAATGGGGTGTTGTATTCTATAATGGGTCTAATGAGGGATGAGTACAGTGGGACAATGACCTCCTTTTTTCTGGATGAAAAGCCCTTAGTGATGAGGTGTGCCACATAGAAGGATTTCCTGACTATTGTGGCGATGTGGTTATTGAAGGTGAGGGGGTGCTTTTCCAGTGCTGGGGCGTCCCTTTGGTGTGCTTAGGCAACAACTTCTTACACTTGTTGCATAGTTTATGTATGCGAGATGTTCACCAGGGTGGTTTGTTTTTTTCTTGAGACTCTTACTTTAGTCCTATCCGGCACAGCTGAGTCTATACATTTGCATAAGTGTTGGTAGAGGGCATCAGAGTATACTTCAGTATAGTTGCCAGGACCATCTGTGGGGACTGGAGCTTATAAGTTATTTATGTCAACCCCTAGGAGGGTATAGTCAGCTTTGGTGAAGGTTTTTAATCTGATTTCACCTCTGATGGGTTCTAGACTTATTACTACTTCAAAAGTGTCTAACTTGTGATCAGATTTTACTAATGAGGGTCCAACACTTATGGTAGCACAACAGTCTCTCATGTTGGTGAGAACCAGGTCAAGTATATTTGAAATCCTTGCAGGATTTTGTATAATTTGTTCCAAGGAATTTGAGTTAACAAAGTCAAGGAACTTTTGTCCAAGTAAGTTAGGGCTCTTATAGGTTTCCCAGTTGATGGTAAGATAGTTAAAATCCCCCTTGACAAGAGTGTTAGGTTGTATTTTGATTGACTCAAGTAAAACCAAATAAGCCACATGAGCATCTTGGTTCATGGAGGGGGACCTGTAACTAGTGATGACTTGAAGGGGGCTTCCAGAGAGCACAGCTTTTGGTTTAAACTCCTACCATTCAGCAGCATAACCCTTATTTTGTTTGTGCTGGATATTTTCATTTCAGAACTTTTGTTTTTGAGACCTTGCATAAAAAAGGCATTATGGGGGAGGCAAGAGCCTTAGCCAGCAGCCAAAAGCCTAGAGATGCCAGGTGTAGACCATCTCTGGCAAAGCAGCAATGTCTATTAACCATATCATCCCAGGCTGACAGAAACTGGATCCCCCCTTGAATGACACCAGAAACTAAGTCAATTATTAAAATCAATCATTTTTGTTTGTATTGTGGCATCATTCTAGGTAAGAGCAAAATGCTTATCAAGGCTAGGTATATACCTGCCTGGGACACATATTCAGAGAGCTCAGTCTTGTCTTTCTTCATATAGTCCAGTGAGGTATATCTAAAGTCATTAACACCAATATGAACTATGACTGAATCATAACCATACTTGTTGCTGAGTGACTTGAATACATGTGTGATCTGACAAATCCTGGCACTGGACAGACAGCTGACCATGATTTTCTCCTTATCCAGCCTAGTGAACAGAATGTCAGTGTGTCTCACAATAGAATCTCCAATAACAAAAAAATAGGTTTGGGTGTGTTGCACCTTAAGGGCCTAGTTGGTGAGACACTGGTGTTGTTATGTGTCTTTGAGTACTGTGGGTTCTGTGTCAGGTGTAGCAACCTTGTACTTAGGAGGTCTCTGGTGTTTAGATAAATTGTTGGAGAGTACCTCCATGTATGATGGTCTATGTGTTGAGTTCAAGCTTTATGCATGAGTTGTGGTTTGTGCTTTTTATATGAGTTGTGGTGTGTGAGCTGACAACCTCTCCAGTGTTACTCTTTGGTGTATGAAAGAGCAGGGATTCCAACTTCTTGGTGTAGATACATCTCTCGCATTCCATACTAGAGTGATTTAGTAGTACAGGGTTGTCTGTGTATGTGAGGAAGTTGCTACACTGCCTCAGGAAGCCCATATCAACCAGATTGGCAGAAACAAACAAGGGTAGTCTGACTGTCCATAATGCTAAGTTTAGACCTGTTACTGAGTAGAAGAGGAGAAGGGGTGGTCCTATGAGTGTTGCTTCTAAGGGAAAATTTGTCACTACTAAGTTTTGTGTCAACAACTTAAGGGTCACCCCCTTTTCACGGTGCTGCACAATGGGGTGTAAAGGTGTGCTTCACGCAAACAAGAGGAAACGGAAACAAATTAACTAATCCTAAATCTTAAAACTGAGTCCTGTTACTGTAACCTTCAATTAGATCTGTCCAAACTGTACCTTCCTCCCATGAGGGTACGGGAGGGGGGGTCTCTCTAACAAAAAGATTTCCTGATTTAGTGCTCAATCTATACAACCAGAACTAACTTCAGCAGGTCTGAAGCTAGCCTATGCTTCAGCAACTTGAAGTGCAACCAAGAATCAGAACACAGTAAATACACAGTAAAAACAGTAAAAAAAAAATTTAAATTGCAGCAGATATGGTTTAAATGCAACAAATGCAATTAAAACACAGTACAAGTACAGAAAACAGTTTAAGTAAGGCACTTAGAGATTGCTGATCACACAATAACTTTGGAAGATCAGTGAAGCAGAGGCAGGTCACCAAATTCACTGGAGATGTGTTTACTGTTTATGTTTTCCTACTGATTATGAATACAATATCTGTTTTGCCTTAATCACTTGTAAAATGCTTTGGAATTGTAGTTCTGTCTGTAATTATTCTGTATCTATACAAATGGGTTGATCCTGAAATAAGTCCATGCCTCAGTCAACACATTTAAATAAATAAAAAGCTTTACTGGACATAATGTGCCTGAATAAACGGGAACTTGAGATTAATGAAGCATGTATAACAATATTCATAGGTGTGCACTAGGCTAATAGCCCTGGGGTCTTTACAAGCCTAGCCCATAGGATTACCCTGGCATTGAGCCACCCGACCTTAGTTCCCAATGCCTCTGTCGAGTAAAGCCACTGGAGTGATCCCTGGAGTGAATTTTCTATTTCCCATCCACTCATCAAGATTTCTCTTGAAGAGGACCAGAGAGGTGCTCTGCTTGACATGTATGGGAAGTCTATTCCATAGCATGGGCAGTCTCTGTGTTATGAACCTGTACCTCCAGCATGTTCTATTGATTGTGGTAATGAGGTTGAGGTCTCTGGAGTGTGTGCTGCGGAGGGATTTGGATTTCTTTAGATGTAGCATTTCTAACAGAGCTGAGTCAGACATGGCTTTGTAAGTCAAGTAGAGATTGCCTCTAAGTAGACAATATGAGACAGAGAATAGTTGGAGTTTTTTTAGTCTGTCCATATAGGACAAATGTTTAAGGCCTAGGATCCTCTTTGTGAGGTACTTTTGCAGCCTCTCCAGTTGTTGCAGGTGTTTAGTGAGGTACATGCCAAACTGGGCATTGTGCTCAATGATTGGCCTAATGAGGGAAGAGTAATGGGAGACAATGACCTCTTTCTTCCTGGATGCAAAACCCTTAGTAATGAGATGTGCCACATAGAAGGACTTTCTGACCACAGTGGCAATGTGGTGGTCAAAAGAGAGGTTGCTGTCAACCTGTGTTACCAGATCTCTTATTACACCTTCTGTGTTCAGTGGACTACCATTGATGTGGTAATTCATGGGAACTGGGTTTTTCCCAAAGGGGACGACAACACATTTTTTGGCATTGAGCTTAAGGCCATGGTTCTGACACCAGTCGCTGGTCTCAGTGAAGCTTTTCTGTAGGATGTCAACATCACTTGAGGAGTTAATATTAGCTCCCAACTTGCAATTGTCTGTGAACTTTGTCAGCCAGAGTCCATACGTGTTGGCCTGGACTTCAAAGAAGTAGATACCAAACAGGAGAGGACCCAGGACCAAACCCTGTGGGACTCCACTCGTGACTGGTTTGCAGTCTGACTTGGAGTCAGGCACTTTCACACTGTGGGTTCTATCTGTGAGCCAGTTTGCAACCCACCTAGTGATATAGGGGTTGATGCCTAGCTCAGTGAGTTTCTCTATGATTCCTGAGTGGAGAATGGTATCAAAGGCCTTGGCCAGATCAAGGTAGGCTGTATGAACCACCTTGACTTCATCCACAGCTCTGGTGACTGACTCAAAGAAGTCAATCAGGTTGATCAGGCATGATCTACCCTTCACAAAACCAAACTGTGTGGGATCCAGAGTTTGGAGATTCCCTATATCCTTGTTTATTAGGTCCATGATGATGTGTTCCATAGCTTTGCATATCAGACTCGTCAGGCTAATGGGGCGATAGTTCTCAGGGTCTGTAGTCGCTCCTCCTTTGTGGAGAGGGATGACTGTAGCAGTGCACCATTCGGTAGGGACAAAGCCTGAGGTGAGGCTGTGATTGAACAGGGCACACAGGTGAGGTGCCAGTTCACTCTGTAGTTCATGTAGAACACAGCCAGGGATATTGTCAAGTCCCATAGAAGCTGTATTCTTGGCCTTGGACAGTGCTCTTTTAAACTGTGCAGCAGTAATACTGGGTGCCTGGCAATATACTGGTATTGTGACTGGTCCCTTGGGGGGGTAAAGTTGGCACTGAATCTGTCGGCCAGTATATTGGCAATTCCTTGCTTGTCTGTATTTTCTACTACTTTAGAGTGAGTCATTCATTGTTTGTGGAAGATCAATATGTTGGTTCTGACTTGAATTACACTTGTCTGGCCTAACTTTCCTGATATGAGTGGTCAATATGTTCTGATATGAGTGATCAAGATGTTGGTTCTGACTTGTATTACACTTGTCTGGCCTGGCTTTCCTGATATGAGTGATATGAATTCATGCTACCTTGGACCAGGAAAATTCAGCAGTGATTTATCGATTTGTCTGTGCCTGAGGTCAAAATGGCAGGTTATTGCCCTGTTATGTCATGGTTATCATTACTTCATCTTCATTTCATAACATTGTCGGTCAGGATAAGGAAGGTAAATGCATACTTAATATCATGTATCACAACAGTCAATACTGGTGTGGCATACAATGAATCATTGTTATAAATCAAGACCTGTCATATTTAATGGAACATTTCCCAATTTTTAATTTTCTATTTCAGTTATTGCTTTTTTCTGCTTCTGTTACTTGATGTATATTAGCTGCTAAAGACAAAAGCAGTTTAGCTGGTAGTGTAGTTCTCATTTCAGTAAAAGCCAGTGATTTGTTGTAATTGTTCTGTATTATATGATAGAATGTGATTTCATCATGAAAGGCTTTCTATGGCACTAGTGACATTATAATTACTTAAAAATCCTGTTAACAGATATTTGTATTTCAGCAGTGTTAACTGCGTATATTACACAGTTTCTAGTACTTGAATTTAAAATAAAGTGATATTGTAAATTGACACATATAATACAGGTCTATGAAAGCAGTGTTGACAAACCATATGTTGACCTTTATTTCCCACGCCTTGTCTGCACTTAAACCAACATCCTGTGCTTCTGGATTTTTGTTTTCTCATGAACAAGCAACTCTTTGCTTAGCTTTTTGTTGTCTGAAACGCTTGCACAATCATCTTATTGTTCTACCGGTTCTTTGTCTGTTAGTGCAAGGCTACCATCTAGTGGACACTAAGGAATTAACACGCGATAACAAGTTTTAGGTTAGCACATACTCAAAAATAACATACATTTTCTCTTTCTTTGGCCATAGACTTTCTCTGATCATTATTTTGTAGCATTCACTGTTAGTTTAACTTCTAATTCAAATATTTTTATTGTTTTAATTTTTAGAAATGCCCAAATGCAAGTCAGACTATGAAGAAGCAAAGCACATTGCAAGTCAAACTTTAGCCCACGTTTGTTATAGCAACCCAGTAATAAATCCAAATAGATGAACATGGAAATAATTCTACAAACTTGCATAAAAAAATGACAGGCAATACAGAAACACAGCTAGAGAATCTTTACTGAAAGAAAAATAAATGATATAAGCATGGCTGACCAACAGATTTTGGACTACTGTGTGGACAGAGACACCACTGCACTGTATCAACCACATGAGAAATTAAGGGAGGTGTGTGAACTGTCCATCCTAGTGAACCTCACGTTACTTGAAGCTTTAATTACTCTATCTGCAAGAACATCTCAGCTACCCACAGGGGACACACTGGTGATGTGTCCTCGCATATCATACAACAGTTCCTTAACATCACACTGCAGTATATGTGTAGGAGTAAAAATGGTCCACAATGACTACTGAGAAGAAAGCCACCTGTGCTGGATTTCTAAAAAAATTAAAGCAAAACCTATACAGCTCTCAGATTCCTCCCAATTTAAAAGGTGCACAGAACAATAAAATAACCCAGCAAGGCATACTCTTTCTATAAAAATTACCCATGTCACCATATGTCCTGCTAGACATTACTCACACACACGTTGTCCTCAAGGTTCCTCCTGCTCCACAAAGAATGAAATGCATCAGCTGTAAGAGCTATACTCCCCTCAACTGATAAGTGATGTGCAAGGAAGAGGGTATCTTCAATAATCTAGCTGTGCACTTCTCAAGCAGGTTCAATGATTGTCCTATCTCACACGCATCTGACATGTCATGAGGGGAGACTTTCCACAGGCTCATTTATTCAGTAGATGCATGTAATCGGGGTGTGGAGCACAGTATTTTTATTTACTGAAGTTAACTCAGGTTGAGCACTGGTCAGTTCTGACCAATTTCAGTCTCAGCTCGGGGTCAGTAATATATTAAGATAACAAAAACATGAAGTGACAGTGAATAAAATATAAAGAATGTGCAATGTGAAAAATCTAAAACTACATAAACCAGTGAGAGGACAAAATTACACTACTAAAAATTAACATTTTACTAAAAAGCCTGCTTTACATTTAGGAAGGTAGAATTTTATATTTATATATATATATATATATATATATATATCCTGGATCTGCTCCCGTGCATTCAGCACATCAGGCAATGAGCACCCTTCAGCACTTGTTGTTTCTGTAGAAGGTATGGGTTTTATGGGATCAGTTTCCTAACCTTTCAGCACTTGTTGCTTCCATATCAGGTATGGGTTTTATGGGATCGGCTTGCTAGCCCGAGGCCTAACCCTCTTCAGACGGTACACCACACACTCACACGCACACACTCACACCTATAATCAATTTAGAGTGTCCAATCCACCTACTGCATGTCTTTGAAATGGTGAAGCAAACTGGATTACCCAGAGGAAACCCACACAAATGCAGGCAGGACATGCAGATTCCACACAAAAGGCAGCCCAGCTGAGAATCAAACAGGAGAATCTCCAGTTAGGGTAAAGGAGAGATAGATATTAGTTGGTTTAGGTTATTTGGCCTGTTGGGTTGCAGAAACATTTAGCCTAATTAAGTAGATGAGATTTTAGCAGTCCATAGAACTTGGGGTAAGATGAAGTGTTTTTATATTTAGGTGGGAAGGTATCTTGTAGTTTGGGACTAGAATTGATAATGCATCATCAGAGACATGAAATTCTGAAAAGTGAAATTTGTGTTACAGGGACATTATGAGTAAGGTTTCTGAGGCTGTATGTTGGGGCTTGTCTTATTAGTTTAAAGGTTAAAGGAGTAAGAGAAAGAGTCTATGTAGGAGCTTGAAGAATTGTGAGCCTAGTAGTAGGGCTGTTCTTTGCTTAACCAAGAGCCAGTTTGCTTTTTCTAGATTTATACAGTGGTACTAATTTGTTGGGGAATAAGTGATAACTCCACAATGTTTTTTTCCCTAGTATATTTGAATGTTAATGGAGTTTTTGGCAGATGTTGCTTTGACAGGAAGGAGCAGAATTTGATTTGAGGAAGTAAAATTCCTTTCCATATTGTAACCTTGGTTGGGGATGACAGCAAAGGGGATATTTTTTGTGTCCAGAATAAAAGAGGGTTCGGGGGGGTTTGTGTGTGTTTTTCAAGATGGATGATGAAATTGAGTGAGAGGGTCTAAGCAGAGACCAAGGTACTTAAAGAAGGACACTTGCTCAAAGGGAGAGTTGTCATCATAGATTGCTGTAGTATTAGGGGGGGTCTTCAGAGTTTCTGATGAGTGCCAAACTACATCGCTTTTGTTTTTGTTGGGCTAAGTGTGATATTGTTCTTGCTGAAACATTCACTTGCAGAGGAAATCAGATTGTACTTCATACTGTAATCTAGCTAATGAGTGGTTAGAAAGTAGAGGACAATGTTATCAGCATACAAAAAAGAGGATGGTAAGGAAGTTTCGGTGGAAGTTTACTGATATGTATGTAAATACATATATATATATAGAGAGAGAGAGAGAGAGAAAGTAGCAAATGGGGAGAGAATACAGTTCTGAGTATCTCCTTTGAGTAGAGGGGACATGGGGTAGTTAATTATAGTTAACTATGAAATGTCTGTCTGTAAGATAGCTCTGGAACCAAGGAATATCATCATAGCTGATACCTAGCTCAGTCAGGTGGACTATAAGGAACATTTGTTAACTAGGTTGAAGGCCCTGGTGAGATCTATGAAGATGGATGCACACAGCATGTCCTTGTTGATTGACATGACCATGTCATCTGTGAGTGTCTAAATGGCTGTAGCAGTGCTCCTACTTGAACAGATCCCATGCCGTGTATGAGAGTGATGATATTTTCACATCTAATCTTTAGGTTTGAGGCAGACATTTGCTTTCAAATATCTTGCATTGTATATAAGCTTCACATTTGCAAGAAGCTGGTCTTCATGCAGTGGTGGCTACTGGTTACTTGTATTCAAGCAATCACCAGAAGTTGAAATTTCCTTATAAAAACCACCGCAGAACATTACTTCAGTTAAGTGTTACTCACTGGTCAACTAGTTTGCATGATAAGCAGCACTTACACATTTAGTTAGGACTATTTTGGTCTACTGTGCCTTATTATAGTACCCAGGACTATTTCTGCTCTGAAAGCATCTGGTTTGGGCACTGGGTAGCATTGCTGGTTAGGTTAACTGCAGATTACACCAGGTGAGCAGCCTTCTGTCATCTGGTTATGAACTCCCTCCACTTCTGTTCCTTGCAAGTACACATTTGGAACTGTAATCATGAATGGGCACTTTCCTGCTAACTCTTCATCCAGCTTTGTGGACATGGGCATCCTGAGGCAATGTACCAATTATATTATTGTCACAATGTAGCTAGCAACCACTTAATTATTGAACAGAAAAATACAGTATGTGAGAGATGTAGTTAGACATTGACACTGGAAACTAGTGTCTCTCATACAGGCACAAAAAGTAACAAACAGGTTGTCAGTGACTCACACACATCATTCACTGCACTCACAAAGGATCACACTCATAGACACACATATGTAGAGGTGCCCACATGTAACTTACCCAAACCTCAAAGGCCTCTCAGGCACAAACCTCAGAAACTCCACAGCCACAGAAACAATACAATTTCCATCACAACACATAAAGCTACATTTCATTGTGTCTCAACTACCAAACCCATAAGGCAAAACACTCCACAACTCAATATTCTGATCATAGGAGACTCCATTGTGAGACACACTGGCATCCCTCTTACTAGGTTGGATAAGCGGAAGGTTATGGTTAGTTCCCTGTCAGGGGCCAAGATGTGCCAGATCATGCAACTACACAAGTCACTTACCCCTAAGTACCAGTATGGCTCAGTCATAGTCCATGTGGGTGTGAATGACCTGAGATGCACCTCCTTGGATTAAATAAAGAAGGACACAATTGGGCTCTCAGAATATGTGTCACAGGTAGGTATGAGTCTAGCACTGAGCAGCATTCTACTGCCTCCAGTGATGATGCTGCACTACTGTCAGAAAATGATTGGCTTTAACAATCAGCTTACCTACAAGTGTAATTCCAAAGGGGGGTCCAGTCCTTTCAGCCTGGGAGGACATGGTTGAAAGGCCATGCTGCTTTGCCAGGGATGGTCTTCACCTGTCACCATTAGGCTTTTGGATATTGGCCAAAACATTATCCACCCCATTAGTGGATTTTTAGGCATTGCCAAACAGACAAACCTTCCAACTTAAGAAAAGCTACGCAATACAATTTCAGTTATTACTTGCTCAATGCTGGGAGTCTCCACAAGAAACTGCACTCACTGGAAGTTCTTATTACCCTTGGGAATGCTGACATCCATGCAGTTACTGAAACATGGTTCAAAGCCATGGAAAGCAGTCCAGCAGTGCATGACTATAATGACGTTCATATGTTCTGACTACTCCCTGAACATGAAAGAGCAAAAGGTGGAGGTGTGTCTATATACATGAAGGATAAGCACACCTCAAGGCTGGTCAAAAAATGTGACATGCTTGAGCTACTCTATGTCCAACTAACCATGGGAAAAATCCATTACAATATTCTTGCTAATTACAGGTCCCCCACTATATTAACCCTAATTGTTAAACTCAATCATACCTGAAGTTACTGGAATAACATACCATCCAGCCTATTACCATACTCATGGGTGATTTTAACTACCCCTCCATTATTTGAGAGACCTACACAACCACTAACATGCAGGCCCAAAGATTTCTTGACTTTGTAAATTCAAATGCCCTGGAACAGCTAATCTGGACTCCTACTATGGGAACAAATATCCTGAATGTGGTACTGACAAATATGGGAGAGTGCTGCACCCCCAGTGTGATGTCCTCACAGTAAGATCAGATCACAAAGGGGTTTCCCTTGAAATCAAGGTAAAACTAGTTCCCCCACCTAAACTCAAAAACTTTAAGAACCTTTCTAAGATACATTATCCCCATTAAGAGATGGCATAGCTACTTTCCAAGCCCCCCCCCCCCCAAATCCAGAAAACACAGAAACCTATGCAGAGGCATACACAAAAGTCCTGTATGACCATATAAACAACTGCATAGAAACAGCAGTATAAGACCAATATAAACCCAGGTCAAATCACAAAAGCAAGCCACACTAGTTCACCCCTGGTATTAATTTGTTGCACAACAAAAGAAAGAAAATCCTGTCGAGAAGTAAGAGAGGAAAGTACACAACGGAGCAAAAAAGTCAATCATTTGTCTAAATAAGCAAATCAGGGAAATAGTCAAGTCTCTGAAAGCAGATGTTGAGGTAAACATAGCCTCCAAAGCTAAGGCTAACCATAAAACATTTTTCGGGTCTATATTACGTGATCAAACAGTGAAATGTTTGAACACGTAATAATCGACCCCTAAATGTCAAACCGTCGAAATGTCAAACAGTTCAAAGGAGATCTCCATACAGTGCGGACATGGAAGTTTTCCATTGTCTGCATTGTAGTGCGATCTCGGAGTTGGTATTTTTAAGTAGAGGGGGGTGTGGGGTGGCGCAGCAGAGCATTTTTATGGTTTGTTTGGGTGTTTTTATGTTTTTTTTTTTTTGCCATTCGACATTACACTGTTTTGACATTTAGGGGTCGATTATTACATGTTCAAACATTTCACTGTTCGATCACGTAATATAGATGCCATTTTTCAGTTATGTCCACAATCTTAAGGGCAATACCTATCAATGTGAGGAATTAGTATTAGATGGCTTCACCTATACTCAGCCAGAAGATTTTGCAAATTTGCTTGCTGACAAATTCAGCACAAATTTCACCTCCCCATCACCCCCAGTTCTTCCCCCAAGGAATTATCTCCACCTCTCCACTGCCATTTATCACCAAAGAACAGGTTGCCACTGTGCTCTCTAATGCTAAAACACAGCTTCAGTGGGGCCTGATGATATACAAGGTTGCCTGGTAATTAGCTTAAATCAGGACTTATCAGACCCATTAAGATATCTGTTTAACCACAGCCTCCAGGCTGGCTTTGTCCTGATAGAGGGGAGGACAGCAGCAGTCATCCATCTGCATAAAGGGGGACCATCCACTGACCCAGGTAATTACAGACCCATAACTTTGACTAGTCTTATATGTAAGGCCATGGAAAGAATAATCAAGGACCAGATACATAATGAATTACAGACCCATAACTTTGACTAGTCTTATATGTAAGGCCATGGAAAGAATAATCAAGGACCAGATACTGACTAGTCTTATATGAAAGAATAATCAAGGACCAGATACGTAATTACAGACCCATAACTTTGACTCTTATATGTAAGGCCATGGAAAGAATAATCAAGGACCAGATACATTACAGACCCATAACTTTGACTAGTCTTATATGTAAGGCCATGGAAAGAATAATCAAGGACCAGATACATAATGACATAGAAAACCTCAAAACACTGTCTCAACCCAATTTGGCTTTGTCAAGGGCAGGTCATGCCTACTGAATCTGTTGGATTTCTTTGAGAAAGTCACTAAGACCATGGATGAGGATGAAACAGTACATACCGCCTAATAAAAATAACAAAAGAACAGCAGAGAAGTGCTAAAAAATCCCAGTTCTTTATTGTAAGCACTTTCGTTCATCCACACTATACAATGAACTTCTTCAGACAAATCCTACCCAACATTCAATGCCTTATATGACACTTAATTAGTTAATCAATCAATTAACAAACTTTCTTAAATTAATTTGTGTGTTATAAGAAACAATTACAAGATGGAGTTTAAAATGCTGACAAGCACAAAGAAATTTAACATTACACACTCTTATATAGTACAATCAAAATAAACCAAATATAAATCATACTGAAATGTATGTATTTTCACATTATGTACATAAACAATGAAATGGTAAATAAACAGCTTCCCCTTCCTATCAAAATGTTAAGCTAAAAGGTGAAAAACCTTGCCCTTTTTTAAAATAATATATGTATGTATCTATATATATATATATATATATATATATATATATATATATATATATATATACATATATATATATATATATATATATATATATATACATATATATATATATATATATATATATATATATATATCTATCTCTATATATATATATATATATATATATATATATATATATATATATATATATATATATATATATATATATATATATATATATATATATATATATATATATATAAAATGTAAAATACCGCTACTTAGAATAAATGGTAAACATCATACGTTAAATGAATACATTTTATATGCATCTTACCTATCCAATGATTTTAACTTTAGAATGCATTCAATTGAACTGAATTCATTCAGTCCTGGTGGAGCATGGGCATTAGTTCTTAACTGACATAATAGTTTGCATTCTTCCAACTTCAGTTCCCAAGGTCCACCCCTAATATTTTTGCTTATTTGATCCATAATAATGAAATGGAATTTATGTGTGGGATTATCTACAACATGCCCTACCAAAACATTAGTGGTAGACTTTTTACCAAAGCATTAGTGGTCAATATCCAACTCAGGTAGACTTCCTTCTACTAAGGAAATGGAAGTAGGGTAGAATCAGTGATTGTAAAGTCATCCCCAGTGAAACAGTCATCCCATAGCATAAGTCACTGGTTGCCACAATCAGCAGCAAGCAGTGGTCAGAGGAGGCTGTATGGTCAACAGACTATGCTGAAGACCTGGAATTTGACTGGAGAGAAAGTCCAACAGTTCAAGGAATTACACAGGGCTGTAGCACCCAAAGAAGTGGAGGAACTAAGTTGACTTGATGAAGCATGGTAGCGCCTCAAAACAGCATGTGTGAGGACAACAATACAGATTTGTGGCCAAGCCAGCTATGGAAATAATGTACATAAGGAAAGCTGGTGGTGGAATGCAGAAGTCCAGGAAGTCATCAAAAGAAAAAAGGAATGCAAGAAAAAGGGGCAAATAGAAAAGACGGACCAGGCTAGGAAGGAATACTGGATGACTAACAAAGAAGCTAAGAAAGGAGTTGCTATAGCAAAGAACAGGACATAGGATGCACTTTACCAGCTTCTGGAAAGTGACTCAGTAGGTGGCTGAAAGGAACTAGATCAGGTTGCAAGGCAAAGACAGAAAGATAAAGATGATAATCAGACACCCTTCATAAGCGATTCCAGCAACAACCTGCTCAGCAGCCCACAGGACATCAAAGGGAGATGGAAGGAGCAACAACCTGCTCAGCAGCCCACAGGACATCAAAGGGAGATGGAAGGAGCAACAACCTGCTCACCAGCCCACAGGACATCAAATGGAGATGGAAGGAGCAACAACCTGCTCACCAGCCCACAGGACATCAAAGGGAGATGGAAGGAGCAACAACCTGCTCACCAGCCCACAGGACATCAAAGGGAGATGGAAAGAGCAACAACCTGCTCACCAGCCCACAGGACATCAAAGGGAGATGGAAGGAGCAACAACCTGCTCAGCAGCCCACAGGACATCAAAGGGAGATGGAAGGAGCAACAACCTGCTCACCAGCCCACAGGACATCAAAGGGAGATGGAAAGAGCAACAACCTGCTCACCAGCCCACAGGACATCAAAGGGAGATGGAAGGAGCAACAACCTGCTCAGCAGCCCACAGGACATCAAAGGGAGATGGAAGGAGCAACAACCTGCTCAGCAGCCCACAGGACATCAAAGGGAGATGGAAGGAGCAACAACCTGCTCACCAGCCCACAGGGCATCAAAGGGAGATGGAAAGAGCAACAACCTTCTCACCAGCCCACAGGACATCAAAGGGAGATGGAAGGAGCAACAACCTGCTCACCAGCCCACAGGACATCAAAGGGAGATGGAAGGAGCAACAACATGCTCACCAGCCCACAGGACATCAAAGGGAGATAGAAGGAGCAACAACCTGCTCACCAGCCCACAGGACATCAAAGGGAGATGGAAGGAGCAACAACCTGCTCACCAGCCCACAGGGCATCAAAGGGAGATGGAAAGAGCAACAACCTGCTCACCAGCCCACAGGACATCAAAGGGAGATGGAAGGAGCAACAACCTGCTCACCAGCCCACAGGACATCAAAGGGAGATGGAAGGAGCAACAACATGCTCACCAGCCCACAGGACATCAAAGGGAGATGGAAGGAGCAACAACCTGCTCACCAGCCCACAGGACATCAAAGGGAGATGGAAGGAGCAACAACCTGCTCACCAGCCCACAGGACATCAAAGGGAGATGAAAGGAGCAACAACCTGCTCAGCAGTCCACATGACATCAAAGGCAAATGGAAGGCGTACTTCCAGCAACTTCTGAATGAAGAAAACCCCACAGAAGCTGTACTGCCCCAGACACAGCCTCTATGATGATAGAAGAAGAGGAGCCCATCCTAGAAGTAGTAAGAACAGCACTTAGGAAAATGAAATCAGGGAAAGCAGCAGGCTCAGATTAGGCGACAGCAGATATGATGATGATGCTGTGGTAATATAGGGGAAAAATACCTTCTGAGGGTACTCATAGCAGTGTGGATGGAAAAACATCCCCCAAATTACTGGAGAATAAGCATACTCATACCAGTGTACAAGAACAAAGGGGACATTCATGACTGTGGGCAGTAGAGAGGTATCAAATTCCTGTCTCATTGCATGAAAGTTTTGGAGAGGGTGATTAATAAACAGATATGCAGAGTAATAGAAAGTAAGATGGGAGATGAGCAGTTTGGATTCAGATCAGGATGCAGCACAACTGACCCAGTGTTTGCAGTGAAACAGATAGTTGACAAGAAGCTAGAGATGAGGAAAGAGTCCAAATGGGCATTCCTAGCCTTGGAGAAACCATATAATAAGGTCCCAAGAAAGCTGATTTAGGCAGTATTGCTGTGGTTCAAAGTCCCAGAAACATTGGTAGAATCAGTGCAGCCTATGTACAAGGACCCAATGACTCAAGTATGAACAGTGATCGGCCTCACAGTGGGGTTCCCAGTGGGAGTGGGAGTGGGTATGCACCAGTGTTGAGCTCTGAGCCAACTGCTGGTCATACTTGTGATGGACTACATTAGCAAACTGGTTGGAGGGGACGGATCAACAAAGTTACTGTATGCAGACAATGTGACAGTACAGGCAGACTCTGAGTAAGAACTTCAGCAAAGGATAGGGGAATGGAATGCAAATCTGAGGGCACATGGGATGAAACTGATTACAGATAAGACAGTGGTAATGGCAGCAAATGGGGGAAATGAGAAGAAGCTGAGAATTGAGATAGAAGGGAAGATGGTGGAGCAGGTGAACAGCTTCAAGTATCTGGGAGGGGTGGTTGAGGTGAAGGGAAGTCTGAGTGAGGATGTCAAAGCTAGAATAAGAGGGGCTACATCCAACTGGCATAGAGTGTCAGGTGTTGTGAATGACAGAAGAATGAAAAAAAAAAAAAGCTGAAAAGTAGGGTGTACAAGACAGTGGTGTGACCACTGCAACTGTATTGTGCAGAAACCTGGACAGTAAAGGCAGAGCAGGCGAGGAGTCTAGTGTTGATGGAAATGAAATGCCTGAGATGGGTGTTAGGATGTACACTGTGGGACAGATGAAGAAATGAAAACATAAGGGCAGTAGACAAAGTAGTTCCAATTGCAGAAAAGATCAAAGAGAACAGATTAAGGTGGTTCAGGCACATGTGTAGAAAAACAGAAGACAATCTGGTGAAGATGATTTCGGACTGATAAGAAGAAGGTAAGAGGAAATGAGGGCATCCAGCAAAGAGGTGGATGGATTGTGTGAGAAAAGATCTGTGACAGTCAGGCATGAGTGTTGAAGAAGGCAGCAGTGTGGCACTGAGCACCCGACCACGTGTAGAAAATGGGAATAAGGGGGTTTGATGATAATGATGTTAACAGAGGTAAGAGTGCAGGTGAAACTCATCTGTAAGTTAGAGACGTTAGGAAGATGGGAAGTAAAAAACTGATTAAGTGGTATATGTTTTCATGATGGTAGAAGGGCATTTGGAGTAAATTTAGAAAGGAAAAAGAAGGCAAGAAAGAAGTGGTGCTGACTAGGATGAGGCATTCTGAGAGAATATGAGGAAAAGAGGGATGGATGCAAACTGATGGGAATTAAAGTGTGAATGGAGGATGTGAAGGATAAAGAAGTAATGCGTGGAAATAAAGGAAGAAGAGCAGTATAGAAGGCAGTCATGCAAAGGGAAGGAAGGGGTGAATTTTTACTGAACAATCATTCAGTGACTGAGTAGGAAACAGAATGTCAGAAGTACCGTGGTGGATGCTGTATTAACAAAGCTGACATTGAGTGAGTGAGTGAGTGAGTGAGTGAGTGAGTGAGTGAGTGAGTGAGTGAGTGACAGTGAGTGAGTGAGTGAGTGAGTGAGTGAGTGAGTGAGTCAGTGAGTGAGAATAGTATTGTGATGGATGGCATGGGGTAGCTAAATGCTTTGAAATTGTCCTGATTTGTTGCTGTGTCTTTAACCAGATATGCAATGCCATTAAAAGAGGGAGGACAGCAGTGGGATTAAATATGCAAATGTACGGTATGACTGGGGAATTGGGGGTGCGAGGGGAATGAAGCAAGCCAAAATCCACACATTAGTGGGAGTCAGTCAGCCTACATCTGCTGAAACCCACTAATTCTGCACACCTGGCCCAACAAAGGTAAACAAATAGCCTAAGGTTGAGTTTTACTGTTGTTGTTTAAAAATAAAGATAAAAGTGAAGGTACACCACTATAAATTAGTGACATGGCTAATTCTGCAGAATAGGCACGATATAACTGCAATGATTTATTGCTGAGTGCCAAATGGTGCTTTAACATGAAACCAGCCCACTCAGGGATAGATTACAGCAATAAAAACACAAGTAAGTAATATATGCCATCTGTACATACAGCCTTGGGTGTGGCAGTGTTCTTAATACTTGAACTATTTGAAATAGATTACAAAGAAGAAAAAAAAGAGCAACTACAATTTCCTTAAGTATTTACAGGAATAAGGAGGCAGGCAAGGGTAAATTGCATGAGCCTCTGAATGATGTGTGCATCTTTTCTCTTCACTGCTGGGTGTGTGTCACACTTTAATGCAGCTTATTCCTTGTGCTTGAATTCTTCTATTTAGTTAAACCTTTTACAGGAAAACAAAAGTTTTATTTTTATAATGCTATCCTAACTATGAATTCCTGTTCCAAACACTTTTTCCAACAATAATTGCCTAGTAAAGACAAAAAAAGACCAGGAAATTTAAAAGAGGTAAACAAGTAGCATGCTCAAACTGGGTAAATAGGCCAAACACATGGAAGAACATATATTTAGCTGGCCAGCTGGTATGCTAATAATATAAGGGGTATGTGAGCATTAGTGTGGGGGAAAAGATGGGCAAGTGTATTAAAAGACAGGAGGGGACTAGATAAAAGTATGCTATGTTGATAGAAAAGAAAAAGGGAGATAAAGTTCTAGAGAGTAAATCAAACTAACAGGAATGTCGTCATAACACGTCAGGCAAAATGAACTCAAAATTATACAAAGTTTGAAACTCATTCAGTAACACAGAAGGAGAGGAGATATAATACCATATGTATAACGTAATATGCATTCATTTAAAGCTGAACATTACTGTAACAGCAGATTTGAGAACAGAAGCAGAAGCAATTTAAAAACCTAATTCCCCTCTTAAAACTGAGCACAAAGTGTTGTAAACCAGTCAATTACAGAACACAAATCAATGTTAAGAGAATCAACACATTAGAAAAAAGGCAGTTTGAAATGGACAATTCATGTGGTCGGATAGTTGACAGCAATAACAGATGATGTTGGTGTGGTATATTGAAGATTTACCACAGTTGGAGTGGTTTAATCATGAGAGCGAAGCCAACCAAGGGTAAATCTTCAGTGTAGCACAGCACAGAGTTAGCTACTGGTATTCAATGACATTATTTAGGAAAAAATAGTTACTTTTCTAAAATAATGTCTTTGTATAATGGCTCTGTGGTGGCCTTCCACGGTTTTCCGGTATCCTGGGGCTTTTCTGATGTACTGCGCATGCATATGGGACTTGTGTTCCAAGCTTATGCAGTACATCAGTGCTGTGCAAAGTAAACAATGGAGAAGGAAGTTTTTTTTTTTTTAAAGAAAAAAGAAACCGTGAGACTTTTATCATTTGTGAAAGCCGGGATAGAAAAAAATAAAAGGATGATCAGGTACGTTTCTTTAGTTTTGAAGAACACACCTGATTATCCTCTTATTTTTCATTGTGTTGTCTCTCTCGTTCATTTGAGGTCTTTGGTTTTGTAAATTTATTTAAAAAAATGAAAGAAAATTAAAAATGTTATGAGATATACTAATGGAAAAAAGTCTGGCTGACCAGACCATTTTCCATTGCTATATTCCTGGATTTACAACGGGCATGCTGCTTTGGCTGACCAATCAGCTTGCTCCTTTTTGAATATTACTGGCCAGTCATTGTATAATATGAGATATGTTGCACCAAGTGATGACCTAAATAAAGTTCATTGGCTATGCATTTTACTGCACTAGAGGGCAGAGTCACATCCAAGCCATGCATCCAAAAGGAAAAGTGTATATAGTTACCATGCAATCAGATAGCAAGAAAAATATAATGGTATCATATAATGGAGATGCTGGATATATGTTAGAGCCATGGATGATGACCCTAATCTGCAACCCCCAGACCATGGCAAAAACACAGAACATTGTGGAGCAGCTATTGTGTCTAGTTAATGGATAATTCCACTGCCTAGATGTATTTTGTGGGAAGTTGCAGTATTCATATGAGACCTGCAGCCAGATATTTGCAGTGATCACCATGTTATATGATATGTTTGTGCAGAAATAGCCACAGGAGTAGGAAAATATCCTGACAGGACCTACTATACTTGTAACAGTGAGTAAGGAGCAGAACAGACAGTCTGATATTGAGCACACAGCCATGGGGGCCCATTCAGTGCAGGTGCAGGTGCAATATATTCCAGCACTGGCAAAGATGGAGTGTCTGGTCTATAACTGTGGGCCATGATGCAGAAAACACTGAACAGAATGATGCATGCATTACCAAGTGCAAGCTAGGGCAATAGAGTGCATGGACTGACCATGTTGTGCATCAGACATTACTTTATCTGCTCAGGTTATACTGTGGACATAGTACAGTTATTATTATTTGCTCAGGTTGGTGAGGTAACAGAATGACAAGTGACAGCAACGATAGCCTATTGGCCAGGGTTATGGGAGGTGGATGCGGTAGCCATGACACCTGTTAGTAGGTTTGGAACATCAGGTATCACATTGTCCGGATACAGGGTGAACAGCCAGTTCATGAACATTACCAGTGTGCACAGCAGTAGCCTGTGATCTTTGGACTTGATACCATTTATGACAAGGAAGGAATAGAAATACATGAGCATGTGTGTGTGTGCACTCTGAAGCCATCAGATATACAGTGATTTCAACAAGGATGATAGACATGTGCAGGTGTTGCACTCCTTTTACCCCCGAGGGCTAGTCATTGACATCCTCCTCATCTTCATCATTAACCCCTTTTCTTACCATTTTCAGCATCAGAAGCATGGCATGGTTTGAACCAATCTTCCTGAGAACATAATGGGGGTTAGAAACAATGACTGACTGCATGGGACAGGCATACAGCAATCCTTGCAAACTTTAGGATGGTGGTAGCTGTGAGTGAAAAACTATTAGCTTAGGTTTATGAAATAAAAAGGCCAGAGTGGGGCAGATGGGTGTGGTTCTTATTTGCTACTAAAAGTAATGCTTCTTTCTTTGTATTTATTGGACTGACTTTAGTCCTGCATATACTCCCACTAGGTTGTTGAACTGTAGTGAACTGCAGTCCTAGCCATGTTTCACACAGACGTCACTGTACAATCATACCTTTCAATCTATTTTTCCTACATTGTACTTTTCATGTTAGTTTTAATAGTGGTCCTCCACTTTATCAAAGACTGGACACAGGCATAGAACAAGCCCAGGGTACAGATAACTATAAAATCAGACAAGGTTTCAATCCTTCATAACACTAGGCTGTCCAGTTGTCTATTTTATTATATTTTTATTTATATTTCCTTTTATTTAATTACCTGAGCATTAGGCTCACAAAGAGCAACAGAGACAGTATATAATTTGAAAATTATTAACTCTTTCCTAGCCAGGATAGTGCCACTATATAGGCCAGTATTGTCTTTACAATGAAGACCCCAAGGCGGTATTAATATAAACTAAGAGAACTTTAACCAAGGTACTTCCCTTCTCTTTTCGATAAGTACCATGGGATCTTTCACATCCAGCTGAGCTACCACCCATTCAAGCAGATGGGGCCTCTATTTAACATATCCAAAGGATGACCCATTCAAGAATATGCCTCCCCCCATGCTCCATATTGAAAAATCAGTCCTAGAACCTGCTATAGGCATAAACCCTATAGCCTTCTGATCTTCTAGCACCAAGCACAAGCATAGTACCCGTTAAGCCACACATTTTTAAGGTTTTCATGTATTTATTTTATTTTTTTCAGTATTTTCTGTATTGCCTTTTGTTAAAAGTTGCAGTCAGTTATTTATGCCAGAACCTACAAATGACCTAGGTGAAGTGCTGTATTTAGATTGAAAAACTTTCTAACATTGTAAAAGCATATAGTGTTTGAGTGGGGATGCAAAAATCAAGCAGTGTAAGCTGCAGTCAGTGCAAGCACCTGCAAGAGTGGATCTATGCAGAGCTCCCATGTCAGCACAAGCACCCGCAGCAGAGGGTGTATGCAAGGCTCATATGTCAGCACAAGCACCCGCAGCAACAGGTGTATGCAGGGCTTACATGTCAGCACAAGTACCTGCAGCAGTGGGTGTATGCAGGGCTCACATGTCAGCACAGGCACCTGCAGGAGTGGGTGTATATAGGGCTCACATTGCAGCTATTCATGCCGCTGCTGAGTAGTTCACAAGAGTTAGGTTATGTGAATGCCTTTATATTGATGTCTGGATGACGACTTCCTTTCTTATTGACTCTGGCCCTAAGCCTGGGACCACATTTATTATGGCACCATGAAGCCCACATTTGGTGATAACTGGACACTCCATCCTTACAGCATATGTAGAGTAGATCCAAAGTGCCAGTGGACAAAGGGTGGTAGAGCAGTGGACAGATGCTGATAGTTAACAGCCATGAGGGCAAGAAAATAACCCAAAAAACAAAAAAAAAAAATTTTCGGGGGCAAAAAAAACCCTGGGGGCCCCCCAACCCCAAAGGGGGTAAACAAATAGCCTAAGGTTGAGTTTTACTGTTGCTGTTTAAAAATAAAGATAAAAGTGAAGGTACACCACTATAAATTAGTGACATGGCTAATTCTGCAGAATAGGCACAGTATAACAGCAATGATTTATTGCTGAGTGCCAAATGGTGCTTTAACATGAAACCAGCCCACTCAGGGATAGATTACAGCAATAAAAACACAGGTAAGTAATATATGCCATCTGTACGTACAGCCTTGGGTGTGGCAGTGTTCTTAATACTTGAACTATTTGAAATAGATTACAAAGAAGAAAATAAAGAGCAACTACAATTTCCTTAAGTATTTACAGCAATAAGGAGGCAGGCAAGGGTAAATTGCATGAGCCTCTGAATGATGTGTGCATCTTTTCTCTTCACTGCTGGGGGTGTGTCACACTTTAATGCAGCTTATTCCTTGTGCTTGAATTCTTCCTATTTAGTTGCACCTTTTACAGGAAAACAAAAGTTTTATTTTTATAATGCTATCCTAACTATGAATTCCTGTTCCAAACACTTTTTCCAACAATAATTGCCTAGTAAAGACAAAAAAAGACCAAGAAATGTAAAAGAGATAAACAAGTAGCATGCTCAAACTGGGTAAATAGGCCAAACACATGGAAGAACATATATTTAGCTGGCCAGCTGGTATGCTAGTAATATAAGGGGGTATGTGAGCATTAGTGAGCATTAGTGTGGGGGAAAAGATGGGCAAGTGTATTGAAGGACAGGAGGGGACTAGATAAAAGTATGCTATGTTGATAGAAAAGAAAAAGGGAGATAAAGTTCTAGAGAGTAGATCAAACTAACAGGAATGTCGTCATAACACGTCAGGCAAAATAAACTCAAAATTATACAAAGTTTGAAACCCATTCAGTAACACAGAAGGAGAGGAGATATAATACCATATGTATAATGTAATATACATTCATTTAAAACTGAACATTACTGTAACAGTAGATTTGAGAACAGAAGCAGAAGCAATTTAAAAACCTAATTTCCCTCTTAAAAATTAGCACAAAGTGTTGTAAACCAGTCAATTACAGTACAAAAATCAATGTTAAGAGAATCAACACATTAGAAAAAAGGCAGTTTGAAATGGACAATTCATGTGGTCGGATAGTTGACAGCAATAACAGATGATGTTGGTGTGGTATATTGAAGATTTACCACAGTTGGAGTGGTTTAATCATGAGAGCGAAGCCAACCAAGGGTAAATCTTCAGTGTAGCACAGCACAGAGTTAGCTACTGGTATTATTCAATGACATTATTTAAGAAAAAATAGTTATTTTTCTAAAATAATGTCTTTGTATAATGGCTCTGTGGTGGCCTTCCACGTTTTTCCGGTATCCTGGGGCTTTTCTGATGTACTGCGCATGCATATGGGACTTGCGTTCCCAAGCTTATGCAGTACATCAGTGCTGTGCAAAGTAAACAATGGAGAAGGAAGATTTTTTTTTTTTTTTTTTTTAAAGAAAAAAGAAACCGTGAGACTTTTATCATTTGTGAAAGCCGGGAAAGAAAAAAATAAAAGGATGATCAGGTACATTTCTTTAGTTTTGAAGAACACACCTGATTATCCTCTTATGTCTCTCTCATTCATTTGAGGTCTTTGGTTTTGTAAATTTATTTAAAAAAAGGAAAGAAAATTAAAAATGTTATGAGATATACTAATGGAAAAAAGTCTGGCTGACCAGACCATTTTCCATTGCTATATTCCTGGATTTACAACGGGCATGCTGCTTTGGCTGACCAATCAGCTTGCTCCTTTTTGAATATTACTGGCCAGTCATTGTATAATATGAGATACGTTGCACCAAGTGATGACCTAAATAAAGTTCATTGGCTATGCATTTTACTGCACTAGAGGGCAGAGTCACATCCAAGCCATGCATCCCAAAGGAAAAGTGTATATAGTTACCATGCAATCAGATAGCAAGAAAAATATAATGGTATCATATAATGGAGATGCTGGATATATGTTAGAGCCATGGATGATGACCCTAATCTGCAACCCCCAGACCATGGCAAAAACACAGAACATTGTGGAGCAGCTATTTTGTCTAGTTAATGGATAATTCCACTGCCTAGATGTATTTTGTGGGGAGTTGCAGTATTCATATGAGACCTGCAGCCAGATATTTGCAGTGATCACCATGTTATATGATATGTTTGTGCAGAAATAGCCACAGGAGTAGGAAAATATCCTGACAGGACCTACTATACTTGTAACAGGGAGTAAGGAGCAGAACAGACAGTTTGATATTGAGCACACAGCCATGGGGGCCCATTCAGTGCAGATGCAGGTGCAATATATTCCAGCACTAGCAAAGATGGAGTGTCTGGTCTATAACTGTGAGCCATGATGCAGAAAACACTGAACAGAATGATGTATGCATTACCAAGTGCAAGCTAGGGCAATAGAGTGCATGGACTGACCATGTTGTGCATCAGACATTACTTTATCTGCTCAGGTTATACTGTGGACATAGTACAGTCATTATTATTTGCTCAGGTTGGTGAGGTAACAGAATGACAAGTGACAACAACGATAGCCTATTGGCCAGGGTTATGGGAGGTGGATGCGGTAGCCATGACACCTGCTAGTAGGTTTGGAACATCAGGTATCACATTGTCCAGATACAGGGTGAGCAGCCAGTTCATGAACATTACCAGTGTGCACAGCAGTAGCCTGTGATCTTTGGACTTGATACCATTTACGACAAGGAAGGAATAGAAATACATGAGCATGTGTGTGTGCACTCCGAAGCCATCAGATGTACAGTGATTTCAACAAGGATGATAGACATGTGCAGGTGTTGCACTCCTTTTACCCCCAAGGGCTAGTCATTGACATCCTCCTCATCTTTATCATTAACCCTTTTCTTACCATTTTCGGCATGATTTGAACCAGTCTTCCTGAGAACATAATGGGGGTTAGAAACAATGACTGACTGCATGGGACAGGCATACAGCAATCCTTGCAAACTTTAGAATGGTGGTAGTTGTGAGTGAAAAACTATTAGCTTAGGTTTATGAAATAAAAAGGCCAGTGTGGGGCAGATGGGTGTGGTTCTTATTTGCTACTAAAAGTAATACTTCTTTCTTTGTATTTATTGGACTGACTTTAGTCCTGCATATACTCCCACTAGGTTGTTGAACTGTAGTGAACTGCAGTCCTAGCCATGTTTCACACAGATGTCACTGTACAATCATACCTTTCAATCTATCTTTCCTACATTGTACTTTTCATGTTAGTTTTAATAGTGGTCCTCCACTTTATCAAAGACTGGACACAGGCATAGAACAAGCCCAGGGTACAGATAGCTATAAAATCAGACAAGGTTTCAATCCTTCATAACACTCGGCTGTCCAGTTGTCTATTTTATTATATTTTTATTTATATTTCCTTTTATTTAATTACCTGAGCATTAGGCTCACAAAGAGCAACAGAGACAGTATATAATTTGAAAATGATTAACTCTTTACTAACCAGGATAGTGCCACTATCCAGGCCAGTATTCTCTATACAATGACGACCGAGGCGGTATTAATATAAACAAAGAGAACTTTAACCAAGGTACTTCCCTTCTCTTTTCGATAAGTACCATGGGATCTTTCACATCCAGCTGAGCTACCACCCATTCAAGCAGATGGGGCCTCTGTTTAACATATCCAAAGGATGACACATTCCAGAAAATGCCTCCCCCCCATGCTCCATATTGAAAAATCAGTCCTAGAACCTGCTGTAAGAATAAACCCTATAGCCTTCTGATCTTCTAGCACGAAGCACAAGTATAGTACCTGTTAAGCCACACATTTTTAAGGTTTTCATGTATTTTTTTTTATTTTATTTCAGTATTTTCTGTATTGCCTTTTGTTAAAAGTTGCAGTCAGTTATTTATGCCAGAACCTGACCTAGGTGAAGTGCTGTATTTAGACAGCTAAGGTTTAGGATCAGAGAACATTTACTCAACATTAGGCATGGTGTTTTAACAAATGCATTAGCCAAACATATATCTTCCGAAGGGAATGACCATAAATTTATTTTTCTGGTTGTTGAAAAAATTAATCCTAGTGATAGGGGTGGAGATATAACAAATCAAACTGAGACCTCTGAAACCAGATGGATCATTAGGTTAAGAGCTAACAAAGGGAAGGGCCTTAACGACAGGATACCACTTAAGCCAGTTTTGAAGAATAAGAGGTTATTTAAATGAAACCATCATTTATTTATGAATGTTAGATATATATTAAATGTTTTTTATATATATGCTTTTAATCAAAGTATTTTTAATCAAAGTATTTTGAAATGTTTTCAAATATGGTCTTAAATGTAGTTTTATATAAAGCATGTCTTTTCATATATAATTATATAATTATTCAGGATGATTATCTAAGTGATTAATTGCTGTGTTTTAATTGGTTCAAGTATATGTAAATGGAGCTGGCGGCATGTTCTCTCTAAAGGTCTGAAGAAGTGATATGTTGATCATGAAAGCGCTTACCTACTTATAATAAAAGTATACTGGATTCTATCAATGTTTTGACTGTGTTTGAATAACAACTTCGTGCCTTGGTTACCTTAACCCTAAAAATATGTCTTTTCAGCTTCAGTAGTTTGTTTATGAAAAGGATTTTGGCAGCAAATCCCTGTTTAACCTTGTCACGCTCAGGCATATTGACGTCTTCACAAACAGAATTTTGCACTTCAGATGATTATTCACAGTTCTAAAACTTATACAGACTAGTTAGTAGTAATGACATTTTTAACTTTTGCCCATCACCAAATGTATACATTTTTTCTAAGACCATGTCAAAAAGTTTTAATAATATGAAGCAAGTGTCAGTTACAGAGTGCTTCATTTGGACACTGTTTTATATTTGACTGAAATAATAACCATACCATTCCTTCTTAATAGTTTCAACTGCAGTATGATTTCCTTTTTTCTAAGGAAAAATAACCTATAAGACTGCTGCAATAAAAAAAAATCTGATAAAAGTGATTGACACCTCTGCATGGCTATGATAATGATTAGCTAGAAAACTGAGACAATGATTACTTTATATGATTATGAGCTTTGACAGAAGCTTTATACACGTGTCCTTACCATAAAGGCCTAATGTTATTATACTTTACAAGTGGCTTTTTGCACATTATCAGTCTAAGACATCACAGGAAGAAAAAGGTAATGATTTATCAAATCAAAACATTCACATCTAGTTTGTGTAGAATTTTTTATCAGTATAAAATTTCCACCAGAATAATGCTAGATTGTGAAATGTCTTCACTTGTGATATGAATTGCAAGGATCTACTTCATATGGCTGACATTTCAGAATTTCGACATTCATATGGCCGAGACGATATGATCTACATTCGAAATGTCGATCATAGAATAAAACACAAAAAAACTTATCTTCACACTGCTAGCATGTGAATGCCTGCACCCCCATGGGGGCTCTGCCCCCCCCGAAACTCTGAGATTGCACTACAGTGTGGAAGATGGAAATCTTTCCATTCCGCACTGTACAGAGATTCCGGTTCCGCATGGTCGACATTTCGAATGTCGACCATAGGGTCTTGGCCATATGAATATTGACATTCTGAAATGTCAACATTTGAAGGGAACCCGAATTGCAGTGATACGTTACTTATCCAAAATGTGGGAAAGAATTTCGTTGAGCAGGAGTGTTTTGGAACTAGTTGGTAAAGCATTTGCCAACAGATAACATCAAGGAAAACACATAAAACTCATTCACTTTAAAAATGCAATAGCAACTTTCTGGCACATTCTGAGAGCTCTTCAAACATACCATGAATTTAAGGATTTTGTTGGGTGTGGAGTTTTATCAAGAGAAGGGCTATTAATTAAGAAAATAAATGAGTTTTGTTGGTCACATGTTCATTTCAAAGGGATCCTGTCCTTGTTCAGTGTCTCTTTTGAGAGTGTAAGACATTTAAAACACAAACTACATTTAGAATTAAAATGAAAGGTTAAATGTGCAAGTAAGAGCCCTCTCAGGTAAAATGCCAATATCTAGATGCCACTTTTTACATTTTAAATGAAAGAAAAGAGAAGCAATAATATGGACTTCTACGTTCAGATAAATTAAATACTGACTTTGTTTCTTATGTGCCTCATTTAGTATTGCTGTTTCACAATTTTATGTACTTTATCATCAAATATAAATAGGCTCTATAATAGAAAATATTGCACTCAAAAATAAATCTAACTGTAAAGGTGTTAAAATGCTCTTCCAAAACTAAACAAGGAACCATGGACCCTGATCAACTCAACCTAAACCAGATATAAGCTAAAATAGCCACCCAGTTGAAGGATAACCACAAATCCTTATTTAATTACATTAAAAATCTCAGAAACAATGCCAGCACTTTGCAGAGGTAATAGTAAATTATACTACATGCTCAAACCCAGGGGACACGGTTAATGTGCTAACAGTGAAATTTAGCTCAAACTTCAACTCCTTTTCCCATCCAGTACTCTCAGATCTCATATCTATACATATATCCTCCACTCAAATCACCCAGCAACAGAGTCTGAAGCACTAAGTGTACAGGGTCAGATAACAAACCAGGCTTCCTTCTGGTCAGCCTGAAACAAGACCTGATTCCCTACAGAAGTTATTCCATATCAGCCTTAAAACAGGCTTTGTGCCAGATGAATGGAGGACAGCAACAATCATTCCCTTACACAAAGGTGGGACTTCAACTGATAATCGACTGACCCTGATAATTATAGCCTCATAAGCCTGCCCAGGCTCATCTTTAAGACTGTCAAAAGAATCATTATGGGATTAATATATAAGGATGTGAGTAACCTCCTAACTCTCAACCAAACCCAGTTCAGATTCATCAAAGTCAGGTCCTGCCTACTTAACCTGGTTGACTTCTTTAAAAAAGTTACAGAAGCAAAAAGCTGGTCAAAATAGTGCACATTACTTATTTAACCCTCACTAAGGTGTTGAACACCATCCCACACTCTGCCAGCTAAATGGCAAAAACTGTGCAAATTGGCTGACAAATAAAACCTAGGAGGTTAGGGTGGCAGGCTATACCTCATTCAAAAGACCTGTCACTAGTGGTGTACCCCAGGGTTCTGTCCTTAGGCCACTTCTCTTTAGCATTTACTTCTCAGAGGTCAAATGTGATATTAACAGTTTGTGGCTGACAAAGTCTGCAGATGACTACAAACTTGGTGCCATTATAAACCCCCTGGGGGACACCAAGATCATCCAAGATGGCCTGTCCCAAACAGGTATAAATCAATGGTAAAAGTGAATGCCAAAAAGTGTTTAATCATACCTTTTGGCAAGCATAACTCCTCTTGTAACTATCACATTGACAACACAGCCCTGAAAATTGATCCCATAGTTAAGGATCGGGGAAACTATGTCGACAACAAACTCTCCTTTGACTGCTGTGTAACCACTGTTGTAAGGAAGTCCTTTTTCATTTTGCAGTTTGTATCTAAAGGTCATGTATCCAGATCCAGGGATGTAATTATTCCACTGTACTCAGCACTCATTAGGCTCTCACTGAATATAATGCCCCTTTTGGTAAGTACCTGTCCAAACACTTGTCACAGCAAGAATGACCACAACACTTTTTCAATAAAATAAGGAATAGCCTAAATTGTAAAAAAAAAAAATATGCAGACCATCTTAAATTCTCCACTCTCTTCTCAGTATCATGCAGGCTACTAAGAGGCAAACTCTGCCTTGCATATAAAGCTTCAACAGAACTTATTCTGTCAGACCTATTATAGCGTCTCAAGTCATACCTCTTGTAAATGGCCTGATGCCTGATAGCCACCCACTGCACTGACAGCATCAGCCAACTGCTACTAGAGATGGTCATGGAAAGGCTTGTCATCTAAGACAGCCTGAATAATCCAAGTTGATGGAGGGCCTGCACTTTTACCTCATTATCTGAGTCTGAGAATGAATGCTTACGTGGGCCGGATTTTTTAGAGCCATATCCATGTATGGAGCATACTTCTCATCTGTCTGGACTTTCGCATGTCTAGATTTTTGCCTCATATTTTTCATCTGTTCCTCATAATATTTGTGATTTTCTGCAAATCATTCAGTATATAAGTCACTAAATAATGGCAGTCATTTCAGTTTCAGACTTCATATCCTTCTGAAAATGTTTATAAGAGCAATATTTAAAATTTGTCCCTATTTTTGGGCATTTGTCATCCTATTATTTTTGACTTTCTCCAAAGCACTTTAGCTAAGAGGTTGAGAGCTATGTCAAAAGCCCAATGGTACAATAAACACCCAATCAAGGAAGCTCAATCTCTTTTACAAAATAAATAGAACATGTTAGTGGGAGAGTTTTTTATCACAGAGAATAATGCTTCTATGGAACCATCTTCCATGCCACATTAAAGCAAATTATTTATCTTACTCTGTTCGAATATAATGTGGATGAATGGATAGGTAACATCAAATTCACCACTGGCTTAACACCCCTGTGATTCACAGATAGGGGAAACATAGAAATGTCCTAACATATCCTTGTCTGACCCATCTCCGGGTTATTTGTATATATGTTATAAAGGCTAAAAACCACTATGGAAATGTAAAGCCTGGTTTCTTAAGATTCTCATAGATAAATAGTCTAGTAAGTACTTATGAAATAATGATCCTATGAATCTATCGAAAATCGAATGTCCACTGCTTATATTAGTTACTAAGATAAACTAGTTTATAGTAGGTACAGTTGCCTGAAACTAGCAAACATTCCACTGCAAATCTAGAAAACAATGACATGGAGATCACAAATGAACATGTTTTATGTGTGTGCAGGGTGTACAAGCCTCTCACACCTTCATAACCACTCTTACATATGCAAGTTTGTTCTTTATTTTTTATTGATTTATTTGTTAGTATTGATGAAGAGAAGGGTATCCTTAGGAATGGTAGGTGTAGTAAAAGATGTAGGATATGGTGGCAGAGTTATGGGTTTTGTGTGACAGGACATGGTTCCAGGATTATAGGCAGGACAGCATGATAAGGCTAGTCTCAGAAAACAGAATGGCTAGACGAGGCAGGAAAAGATGAAATGTAGAGAGGAGTATGTTAATACAGCTAAGGAGAAAAGATAACAGATGAGTAATGAGAAACACAAATTTGAGTTGAGGCAGTCAACATAGTGTAGAGCAAGAGCATGACCATGACTGAGCATGAGGATGACCGAGCATGACCATGTGACCATGACTGAGCATGAGGATGACTAAGCATGAGCATGATCATGAGTAAGCATGAGGATGACCAAGCATGACTGTGAGTGAGCATGAGGACAACCAAGCATGACCATGACTGAGCATGAGCATGACCATGACTGGGCATGAGGATGACCAAGCATGACTGTGAGTGAGCATGAGGATGACCAAGCATGACCATGATTAAGCATGAGCATGACCATGACTGAGCATGAGGACGACCAAGCATGACCATGACTGACCATGAGCATGACCATGACTGAGCATGAGGATGGCCAAGCATGACCATGACTGACCATGATCATGACCATGACTGAGCATGACTGTGAGTGAGCATGAGAGCGACCAAGCATGACCATGACTAAGCATGAGCATGACCATGACTGAGCATGAGGATGACCAAGCATGACCATGACTGACCATGAGCATGACCATGACTGAACATGAGGATGACTGAGCATGACTGTGAGTGAGCATGAGGATGACCAAGCATGACCATGACTGAGCATGAGGATGAACGAGCATGAGCATGGTTGAGCTTGACGAGCATGACCATGACTGAGCAAGGTGCTGTCTGAGCTGTATTTTGAAGCAAGAGAGTGTTCCAGTCATTATTTGTGGAGGGTTGGCATTCCAGAGCATGGAGACATCACAAGAGTATTTGGTGGCAAAGCACGAAGCATCAGAGACTATCCATGTGCAACTAACAGTGGGTAAAACTGCCTTCCAGTTCATAGCCTGCTACAGACCACCCTCCCAAACCCAGGAACCCCACTCGGCCTTCCTGAGAACACTGGAAAATATGAAGGTCTCTCCGAACACCATTATATTGGGCGACTTCAACTACCCAAACATAGACTGGGAGCATTACTCTAGCTCCAACACCCTTGCCCAAAGGTTCCTAGAATTCATAAACTCAAATGCTATGGAACAACTTGTTACCACTCCACAAGAGGGGAAAACATACTGGACCTGATCATCACCAACATGGGGACTCTATGCTCCAGACCAGAAGTGTATCCCTCACTGGTAAGATCAGACCATAAACTGATCTCACTGGATATTCACATCCCGACCCCACCCCCTGCCCAGAAAACCACAGTGAAAAACTTTTCTAAAGCAAATTTCACACTCCTCAAAACCAAGGTGGAATCCTTCAAAGCCCGGGCTTGTGGAAAATCTGACCCAGACCGCAGGATCCATTATAAATGCATTCTATGAACACCTTCAGGAATGCATGGATCATGCAATCGCAAATAAAACCAAGACCCAATCCTCCAAAGGCAGACGACCTGTCTGGTGGACCCCAGCCATAAACAAACTATACAATAGAAGGAGGAAGCTACTACATGATAGAGCAAAATCCCAAAAAGGGAAGGCATCTCTGATCAGTATTAGCAAAAAACTAAGGGCACTCATAAAATCGTCAAAGGCCAGCTTCGAGAAAAATTGCACAGGACACTAAGGATAATCACAAGGCTTTTTTAGTTATGTTAGGAACCTGGGTTGGAATTCCCAGATATGCTCAGAATTAGTCCAAAATGACAAAAAATACACTGATCCCACAGACATTGCCAACATCCTAGCTGACAGGTCCAGCGCAAACTTCTCCCCCCCCCTCCCCACCAAAAGGGCAAATATCTATCCCAGCAGAGTGCTGCCCCCCTGACATCTCAGATGCTGAGGTGGGAGCCGCCCTCTCCAAAGCAAAAAAACACAGCATCAATGGGACCAGACGGTGTCCCAGGCTGCGTCCTACATGATCTCCAAGAAGAGCTAAACCCAAACATAAAACTACTGTTCAATCTCAGCCTTACTACAGGATATTTACTCAAAGAGTGGCGTACAGCAACAGTGGTCCCTCTCCACAAAGGTGGTGCCTCAACGGACCCTGGAAACTATCGCCCCATAAGCCTGACTAGCTTGGTCTGCAAAGCTATGGAAAGGATCATCATGGACCTCATAAATAAAGATATTGGGGACCTACAGACACTGGATCCTACCCAGTTTGGCTTTGTTAAGGGCAGATCCTGCCTCTTAAACCTGGTTGACTTCTTTGAAACAGTCACCAAGGCCATTGACGAAGGGAAGGTGGTCCACACAGCCTATCTGGACCTCACAAAAGCCTTTGATACAGTACCCCACTTGGGCATTATAGATAAGCTCACCAGCTTAAATATAAACCCCTATGTCACTAGATGGGTTGCAAACTGGCTCAAGGACAGAACCCACATGGTTAGAATTGCTGGAGCCATGTCAGACTCCAAACCAGTTACAAGTGGCATCCCACAAGGCTCAGTCCTGGGACCTCTCTTGTTTGGTATATATTTCTCGGAGGTACAGGCCAACACGGAAAGACTGTGGCTGACCAAGTTCGCAGATGACTGCAAACTGGGTGCCATAATCGACTCTCCAGCCGACACAAGCATCCTCCAAAAGGGCCTCATAGAAACAGACAACTGGTGCCAGAGCCATGGCCTCAAGCTAAATGCCAAAAAGTGTATAGTCATCCCCTTTGGCAAAAACAAAGTGCCCACAAATTACCACATAGGTGGTAGTCCATTAAGTACAGAAGAAGTAATTAGGGACCTGGGGGCCCAAGTTGATAGCAATCTCTCATTTGACAACCACGTGGCCAAAGTGGTTAGAAAAACATTTTATATAGCCCACGTAATCATGAAGGGATTCACATCTAGATTAGGGGAGGTCATCGTGCCTCTTTACTCATCCCTCATCAGGCCCATAATCGAGTACAATGCCCCTTTTGGGATGTACCTTACCAAACACCTGCAGCAACTGGAAAGACCCCAAAAGTACCTCACCAAGAGGATCAGAAAGCTCAAACAAATGCCATATGCTGCCCGGTTAAAGAAACTCCAGCTCTACTCAGTGGCATACCGCCTGCTCAGAGGTGACCTGTGCCTGACGTATAAGGCTATGTCCAACCTGGAATTAAGGGACATGCTGCACCTCAAAAAATCCAAATCCCATTGAGCTACATGCTCAAGAGACTTGAACCTCAGCACTGAAATAAATAGGACATGCTGGAGGGACAGATTCATAACCCAGAGGCTCCCTTCACTCTGGAATAAAATAGTCCAGGTTAGGCAGAGTCCCTCATTGACTCTCTTCAAGAGGAATCTTGATGAGTGGATGGGAGATCGTAGGTTTACCCTGGGTATCACTTCTGTGTCACTGTTAGACAGAGGCACAGTATACTAACCTCGAAAAAGGGCATAGCAAAATTAATTTAAAATGGGTGGCGAAAGCCAAACATACTCTGGCTAGGCTTATAAATGCCCTAGGGCAGATAGCCTAGTATGAACCTATGAACCTATGAACCTATAGGGAGTCCCCTGCTGAGTTGATAGACTTACTTGGGATTAATAAGAATATGAGAGAAGATCTCTTGTAGGAGAGTAAGTCATTAAAATATGTTGTAGCTTTATTCAGGATAGTGAATTAGTTAACTAATTTACTATAGCAATAACCCACGCCTGGGTGTGGGTAATGCTAGATTTACCCACGGTTGGCGTGGTTTGGTCCCGAGGGCAAGCCCCGAGGCACCAAACAAAGCCAACCATGGGTAAATATAGCATTACCCACACCAGAATGAGTTATTGCTATTATACATGACATTATTTAAGAAAAGAAACTATTACTTTTCTTAAATAATGGCATAGTATAATGCCTGTTTGCTGCCCTTCCACAGATGTCTGGCATCCGGCAGTTCTGATGTGCTGCGGCGCCTGCAGTACATCAGAGCTGTGAGCAAAAACGGAGAAAGCAAGATCTCCGTTGCTTTTTAGTTCGCTATGTTAAATGGGTTTAAGATAGCGAGACAGCTTTAAAATAAGCAACGGAGATGTCCGTTGCTTATTTTAAACTATCTCGCTATGTTAAACTCATTTAACATAGCTACTAAAAAGCAACGGAGATCTTCTTTTCCGTGCTTTTTAAACACTGTCTCGCTATGTTAAATGGGTTTAACATAGCAAGACAGCTTTAAAATAAGCAACGGAGATCTCCGTTGCTTATTTTAAAGCTGTCTCGCTATGTTAAACCCATTTAACATAGCGAGACAGTGTTTTAAAAACCAAGTTATACTAATGGAAAAAAGTCCGGGCGACCGGACCTTTTTCCATTAGTATAACTCGATTTACAACAGGCACACTGGCCAATCAGCGTGCACGTTTTGGGGCGGTCATGGTATAATACCCTGTCTTACATTGTCGACAATGCTTCCAGACTGAGTATGAAAAAAGATCCATGTGTATCAAAGCTCTACCGTGATTAACAAAAACATATAAATAAATAAACAAATGCATATATATATCTATATATATATATATATATATATATATATATATATATATATATATATATACATACACACGCACACAGATATATACTTGGGAGGTTAATTTTACTTTGAATTTGGCTTTGGTAGACTTGATTAGCCTCCTGAGTTGCTTGTTTAGGTTGATGATGGATTTTTTTTACCTTGTTGGGCACTGCACCTCCTAATTTTTGCCATGATTTTTTTCCTTTTGTTATACAACCTATTGATGCTGAGATTCCACCATTGCAAGCTGTTTATCAATTTGATCCTGTGTTTAATCTGGGTAGGTACAGCTGTCTCTATGCAACTATTAATATGATTATGCAGGGTTTCAGTGAATGATTCTGCATAGGTAGCAGTGATCTCAAGGTTTGGAGAAGCTTGAAATTTTGCCAGGGCATCACTTATTAGCAGGACTTTGTCCTAGAATAATTTCAGAAAGTTCCAGGGTTAGCCACTGTCTCTGGTTTTAACTTTACTTCAAAAGAGACAACTTTATGGTCTGATCTAACCAGTGAAGATATTACACTAGGGTGGGTGCAACATTCTGCCATGCTTGTGAATATAAGGTGAAAGACGTATGCATTCCTAGTGGACATACAGGCAACTGTTCCAAGGAGTTTGCATTTACAAAGTCCATGAATCTTTGTGCCTACATGTTAGGGGTTGTGTATGATTCCTGGTTCATATTGGAATAGATAATGTTGCCTATGAGTATAAGGTTGGTTGAACAGGGAGTGTCTACATTACATATAAGTATGTATTGTGGTGTCCCTAGGCCATAAATGGGGACCTATAGCTTGCAAGGATATGGTATGGGACTTTGTCTAAGGTAATTTGGATGTGGAGAAGCTCAAGTGCATCATACTGATGGACCATCTTTGAGGTATATTGTTTTTTAATGTAAATAGATACACATCCCCTTTTATCTCTTTCTGGGCAGTAACTGGTCTAAATACATGAAAGGCATTGTAGCCCTACACTGCCAGGGTGCTTCCTACAGCTTTAAACCATGTCTCAGTAATATCTCCCCAGTGAAATGTCAGCACTTGAAATATTGAATGGTGACATGCCGAAAAAAATACTGAACATACAGTAGAAGAGCAAATCTCAATGATTGCTCTTCTTCTCAAAGATATATATATATATATATATATATATATATATATATATATATATATATATATATATATATATATATATATATATATATATATATATACACACATACACACACACACACACACACACACACACACACACATATATATATATATATAGATACATACGCACACACACACCCACACACACACACGCACACACACACACACAGACATATATATATATATATATATATATATATATATATATATATATATATATATATATATATAGATAGATACATACACACATGTAGTAGGAATCTTTGTATTCAACATCTTTGTATCCTGTATAAAAAGGGTTAAAATGTGAAACTGCATTGCGTGCAAAGAAATAAGCTAAAATGAGTTGTTTTTCTTAAAAAGAATTTGCTGACCAAAAAGGAATGCACAGATGCTGCCTTGGTCCAGGCACAAGCCTATCTTCTGACTGACCTCTGACCAAGGAAGAATGTATAGATGTTACCTTGGGGTAGGCACCAGCTTATCTTGTGTCTGATTTGTGATCATCTAAGACTCCAGTGAGTAAATTTATAGCCTTGACTTAAATTCCTTGTCTAGTAATCAGCTGCTGTGTACGTGCAAAGGGTACTATATAAACCCATGTAAAATGTACAGAATTCAGACTGCTGACATACCAAGTTGTTTGTAGCAGGTCTCCATGCATGTAAAATAAACCTTTTTTGGCTTACATTTTATCTGCGTGATTCTTCCAGTATATGTTAAGAGTGTTAAAAATCTTTTGACATTTCTGGCGCCCAACGTGGGGCCACCTCTTCACGGCACGAATCGCATAAGATGGACTGAAAAACCTGTACAGGAAAGGGAGAATGAATCTCGGACTCCCTTGAACGGAAAGACCTCCGACAAAGAAGTCGTAAGTAGAGGCCAGTCACTCTTAGATTCGATCTGTGGGACGGTGACGAACGAGGGCGGAAGATCCGCAGTAAGGTAAGTTTTTCTTATATATAAAAGTACTTTTTTTTTTAAGGGACTAGTCATAAAGGAATTTTCTTTTGTTTAAAATTTTACAAAAGACCGGTGGAGATCTCAGGAAAAGGAAACAATTTTTCTTTTAAATAAGAAAAATGGGAATAGGAAGCAGTTGTTGTATTAGTAAGGGCTGCTTAACTAAAAGGACTGAAGATGAGGAATATATGTTTAAATTACATCCAAAAAATCTAAAATATATAAAAAAATGGAAAAAGAATTATTGGTTTAGTGGTACCTTAAATAGAGCAGAATGTCAAAAGCTAGTGAGAGACCTGCGCAGGGACACAGGAGGTAAGGTTAAGAAACAAAAAAAGGTAGGATTTCCTCAAGCACAGAAATGGTTGGAAGAAGCTAATAAAAGACATAAGGAACAATTTTTAAATAAGGAAAGTGGTGGCTCGAGTGCAAAAGATGCATTTTTTGTCCGCAAAGAGGATGATGAGACATCTGTTGTCTGTCGTAAACCGACAGCCCCACCCCTGTATCGCGAGGACCCTAAAGACGTGGCTAGTCCACCCCAGTATCAGGTAGATGATACAGAGAATCAGGATGAGATTGTACCCCCCGTAGTAATTACAAAACAAATAGGTGAGTCCATAGTACTTCGGAAACGTACTGTAGACAAATGGAAGCTTAAGGAAGCCGAATCACAAGAGGGTGAATTAAATTCAGTACCCGCAGGCTCATATCCCCTTATAGAAGTAGCAAACCCCCAGGCAGGAACATCCGGTGAAGGTCCTACTATTTTTGTTTACCGACCTTGGATACGGGAAGACATTCGAAAAGCTGTGGAGGGCATACCACACCCAAAATTAGACATGGCTAAATTTAGCGAAGACATTACAGGTATGATGGAAAGTTACAAATTAAATTCCGTCGAATTAGAACAGGTAATACGCCAAATCCTAGGACCAGACTGGCACTTAATTTGTGGGGATTGGAATCCCCTAACTAGGGCAGGTGGTAAAGCACATGCCTTTGGTTCTGAGACATATAAGACACAGTCACAAGCCTTATTAAAGCATATTACAGATCACTGGAAACCTAGGGCAGATTGGACTTGCATTAATCAGTGTGTACAGGCTGAAGATGAAAAAGTAGATCATTATTTACAAAGACTTAACCAATGTTTTGATAACCATAGTGGAATGAAAAGGCCAAATGATCCAAAAGATGACTCATCTTATGAGCAGCAACTAAAAAATGCCTTTTTAAAGGGGTGCAGAACTGCAGTTAGTAACTTCATTCAAAAACATATGATAGATCATAGGACGGCATGTCTGCAACCCTTACTGGAGTATGCAAGACATGCAGAGAAGTATCTAGAGGAAAGAAAAAGGAAACAGGCTCAAACCTTTGCAGTAAGTGTGGATGGGACACTTATGTTAGTGCATAACTCAGCCAACAGAGGTAGAGGAAGGGGACAAGGTAGAGGTAGAGGAAGAGGGGATGTAGGACATTCCGAAGATTATGAAGGTAGACAGAAGAGGGGGGAATGCTTCAAATGCGGTAAGAAAGGACATTTCGCAAGGGATTGCTGGAGTCCCGGGAAGCCTGCTGCTGCTCCAGAGCATAGTTCAGCATGACTATATGATGGCAGCACGGATAAACCGGACCCAGGCACTGAAATTGGCTGGCAAGAGCCAGTAATGCAAAATGAGGATGATTTTGAGGATGTAAATGAAGAAGGTGAAGGGGAATGTGCAGAATGGGAACATGAGATAACTGATTTTTCAAAAAAGAGTAGCTGCCAGTTTGTAAACCTGACAGCTCTAGCTATGACTATGCAGTTAGATGTGCAACCAGTAATCATATTACAGGTTGAAGGGAAGGACATAGAGTTTTTATGTGACTCAGGGGCTTCTAGAACCTTATTGAAGCACACTGTAGTACCGTCCAATGTGATTACTAATGACTATGTACTAGTCAAAGTGGCTGATGGCCTCATTTATAAGGAACCTTTGTCTAAACCTTTATGGTTTACGGACCCTGAAACTAATCAAACCATTAGATTTCGGGTGATTATCTCCCAGATTTGCCCTGTTAATTTACTAGGAAGAGACCTGATGCATGCTTTTGGAATAGCAGCGGTACCAACTGCATCAGGAATCTTGGCTAAACGTATGGGAATCCAGGATGAGATGTTGCAGGTAGGGCAAGGGGATTTACATTACTGATATAGTAATGATCTTATTGAAACAGGACCACGAAGCGTGGTCAATGAGTTAACTAATCTAGCTTTGAGCAAATACGGTACGACCATTCAATTACCAGAGGCTGCCAAACAACTGCACTGTACAATGTATTACAGGAAAAACGTGGGACCCGATCCCAAGTATGAGGAACAATTCTTTAAACACAAAGTAACCAGAATCCTATTACATAATCTTTATTGGGACAGAGCCGGGAACTCTGCAGTTACTTGTAGTCTCACAAGAGACATGCAACAGCTCTTTCTAAATGCTTCCACCCCACATGTATCTGTGACTAGGGAAGAACAGGTGGCATGGTATATAGTTGGGAAAAAGGTTACCGAGTGGTCAAAGATGACACCGGAACAGCTGGCAGGTAAGGGAGTTCAGGTACAGAAGTTAAATTGGGTGATCCAAGCCAGACCAACAGTACATCTTCGAGAAGATCAGTTAGTACCGACAGGAGACATGCCATCCTGACTATTCTTTCTGACCCCACAGGAAGAATTGAACCTACAGTCAGTACCAGAATCCTTATGGTCCCTAGGGCAGCATGACATTGGGCTAATGAGAACAGCAGGGCAGGTTAAAATAACTCCAAAATCCGATTTTAGACCTCATAAGCATCAGTATCCATTAAGTAAAAAGACAGAAGAAGGCATCTTACCAGTAATCACAGCTCTACTAATAGCTGGGGTTTTAATTCCATGCACAGATTCACTGTGTAATACACCCTTGTTCCCAGTAAGGAAACCAGACGGGACATGGAGACTGGTACAGGATCTGCAGGCTGTAAATGCTGCCGTAGTGCCAAGGGCTCCTGTAGTCCCTGATCCATCTATGCTGTTAAACGATATCCTCCCCACGGATAAGTATTTTTCTGTCATTGATATCAGTAACGCATTTTTCTCTATCCCTCTGCAGGAAGATAGTAGATTTTGGTTTGCCTTTACGTTCATGAGCAAGCGGTATACATACACACGACTGCCGCAGGGATACTGTGAAAGTCCTACAATCTTTTCGCAAGAAATGTCGACAAACCTGGCACAGTTTCAACCAGAAAATGGCTGTCATCTACTATTGTACGTGGACGACATCTTACTGGCCGCACCCACGGAGGCTGTCTGTGAGTCCGAAACTATTCGGTTGTTGCATTTTTTGGCGAAAGAAGGACATAAGGTAAACAAATCTAAATTACAATTTTGTAGAACTGAAGTACGGTATCTAGGCTATACCATTTCAATTGCTGGTAGACAACTAGATAACTGTAGAAAAGAAGCTATTTTACAAGCACCAATGCCCAGCACGAAAAAGGAAATGATGTCATTTTTAGGAATAACTAATTTTTGTCGTAGTTGGATTCCCAACTATGCAGAGGAAGTGAGTCCACTTTCAGAACTTATTTTTGCACTTCCCATGGCAGCACATGACGCGCTGCAGTGGACGGATAAGGCAATACAGGCATTCACTAGGGTAAAGCAATTGATAGCAGGGTCTGCAACACTTAGCTTCCCTGACTATACGAAACCTTTTGTTCAGACAGTAGATTGTAAGCAGGGCTTTATGACATCAGTTCTGTTGCAAACCTATGGGGATAAGTTGAGACCTTTAGCTTTTTATTCCAGCAAGTTAGACACAGTGGCACGATCTTTGCCACATTGTGTACAAGCTGTAGTTGCAGCCGCACAGGCTGTGCAAGCGTCTGCAACCCTAGTTTTATTCCATGACCTCACCTTACGAGTACCGCACTCCGTGGCGGTAATACTACTGCAGGATAAAGTTACCTTTCTCTCTCCTAGCAGACACTTATCCTGCATGACAACGTTACTATCACAACCACACATGACTATTGAGCGATGCACTACTCTAAATCCAGCCACGCTGTTGCCCACAGCTGATGACGGTGCCCCTCATGTGTGTTTAGATTTGATACACTCCAATGTCTTACCAAGACCAGATCTCAAGGACCAACCTTTGGCAGATTCAGATTGGACCCTGTTTGTAGATGGGTCAGCGTGTAAAAATGAGGCAGGTATCACGCAAGTGGGTTATGCAGTCACAACTGCGACTAAGATGTTAGAGGCAAAACCCCTCCACAGAAACCTGTCCGCACAGGCGGCTGAACTGATTGCTTTAACCAGAGCATGCACCATCTCCAAGGATAAGGCAGTTACTATCTACACAGATAGTCAGTATGCTTTCTCTACGGTCCATGTCTTTGCTCAGCAATGGAAAAATAGGGGAATGGTTACGGCCTCGGGAAAGGAAATAACCCACAAGGATTTAATCCTTAGCCTCCTACAAGCTGTCCAGCTGCCACGGGGACTGGCCATCTGTAAATGCGCAGCACACACAAATGCCAAAGATCCAGTATCACTTGGAAATGCACTAGCTGACAAAACCGCAAGAAGTGTAGCCTTAACCTCTACTTTTGCACTCGAGACCACACAAAAGGAACTTCACCCTACAGATAAATTCGATCTACAAACTTTACAGGTGATGCAGGAACTTAGTACAGTTCAGGAAAAACAGCGATGGGTTAAATATGGGGCTATTCAAAAACAGGGAATCTTTGTAGGTCCAAATGACAAGTATGTTTTACCAACAAACCTTTTTAGGTATGCTTCATTGGTGACGCACGGCCCATCTCATCTGGGCCCTGCTGCTATGGTTCAAATGATCCAGCAAATTTTCTGGACTAAGGGCTTTATAGCATATGCTAAACTATTCTGCTTATCGTGCCTGCTTTGTGCACGATACCATGGAGGAGGGGTAAGGGTCACCCCAACAGCCTTTCCACTGCCTCCGTACCCATTTCATACAATCTGTATGGATTTCATTGAACTAACTCCCATCCAACAAAAGCGATTTGTGTTGGTCATTATTGATGCTTTTACAAAATGGGTTGAAGCTTTTCCGGTAACACATCCAGATGCCCTGTTGGTAGCCAAGGCCCTTACGAATAATATTATCCCTCATTTTGGGCTACCTACACGCATCTATTCTGATAATGGCACACATTTTGTAAACCAAGTTATTCAAAAGCTAGCTGCCGTTTTTCAGATTGAACTAAAACACCACTGTGCCTACCACCCACAGTCAGCAGGGTTGGTTGAACGCCATAATGGTATTCTCAAAGGCAAGTTACGTAAACTCATGGCCGAGACACATCAGTCTTGGATAAACTGCTTACCTCTAGTACTCCTGTCCATGCGTACCACTCCCACCTCAAAAGGGGTCACACCATTTGAACTACTATACGGGAGACCTTACTACGTCCCGCAGTGGCAAGGTCTTTTGCCTGTGGAACGTGAGGGGGGGTGAAGAGATAGCAGATTACATGAGGAAATTGCTGACCAGAACTAACACCTCTCTAACGAATGATTGCTTTTCAGATCAGAAGAACAACAGGATCCTGGAAGTGAAGCCTGGTGACTGGGTCTGGATCAAAATTATTAAAAGAAAGAACTGGAATTCACCTAAATGGGAAGGACCATACCAGGTGTTGATTTCTACTCCCACAGCAGTTCGAATAAAGGAGCGAACATCCTGGATTCACCTGACACATTGTAAGATTGTCAGGAAATTTGAGTTGGAGAAGAATTTGAGTTCCCCTGAGGAACACTGATTAGTAGTAATCCTGTTTTCGTAAGAACTTTTCTGACTGTTGTAGCAATGCAGGAAAATACCGGAAGGGAGCAGCCCTTCCCACAAAGGCATTGTAAAATAATTTTGTTATTAGTAAGTGTAAGTGTTGTTTTTCTGTTTTGGTCATTTTTATTTCTATACGAAACTAGCCAAGCAAAGAGAGATAAAAATACAGCCTGGCATCCACCTTTTAATACATACCAGGCTATTAAATATGCATATGCTTTGTCTTTTAATGTTTCAAATTGTTGGATATGCACAGCTATCCCCACTGCACATGGTGGTCTGATGTTAAGTACAGTACCTTTGGGGGCAAATGATACCTGGACTAATTTACTGTTTGAAACCTTGAACGTAGCCTTGGAGGGCAAAATTGCATTACCCCTCATGGGTCGCCAGAATGGAACTGTATGCTTTCAAAGGTCTGGCAAAATTAAAGTTGGGTGGAGTCAGTGTAACGCAACCATAACTCATAACTGTACAATAGATGGACACTGTACAACGAGTTTCAAGCCTATACTAGCATTTGTTAACAGTACAGGGTTCATTAATGTCACAAGCTTTGTTGAAAAAATGTTATCTGTGTATAATTTCTTGTTTAAAGGGATACAAGACAAAGGAAAACAGTTTATTCCAGTTAATGCCACCGTCAAAGTGAATGAGTGTTATTTTATCTGTGGTAGAAAGGCATACAAATGGTTACCAAGAAATTGGTCAGGCAGTTGTTTCTTGGGTTATTTGGCACCAGCCATAAGACATCCATTTTCTCTTCCCCAAGGTAAAATACGAAATGTACGTGCTGTTAATAAACCTGTTAATCCCGTAGGTAATGTTGATGCATCCTGGATCTATCATCACGATTTGGTCCACAGTAGCAGCAAGGGACTATCACACATGGACTTGGGCGATGATGTTATTTCCTGGGCTGGTATCCTTCCAGCGTATGGGACAGTAAAATCTATTTGGGAGCTCAGAAAACTGTCAAATGCAACTTTATCTGCGCTAGAATTGGTGACGGATGAGTTAACTGCAATGAGAACTGTGGTGTTGCAGAATCGTATGGCGCTCGATTTCACCCTAGCGGCGAAAGGAGGTACTTGCACTCTTATCCAGGAGGAGTGTTGTTTGTATATCCCTGATAATGAGCATGACATAGAGAGCCATCTGGAGATCCTACAACAGGTTTCTGAACTTACAAAACCAGGACAAAATCCATTGACTGACTTTTTCCAAAATTGGTTTGGAAATTGGGGAACAGTACTTATGAATGTCTTAATTGCTGTATGTGTTGGTGCCATTATATTCCTGTTGATGGGTTGTTGTTGCATTCCTTGCATCCGAATGATAATATCAAGTGTATTGTCTGTCAATGCAACCAAAGCTTATTATTCTAACCATACAGAACATGAATCATGTGAAAAATTGTATGCATAAAATATATTACTGGTGATACAAAGTGTTGTTAGGGGGGAAATGTAGTAGGAATCTTTGTATTCAACATCTTTGTATCCTGTATAAAAAGGGTTAA
>NC_056740.1:370422325-370439825 GCF_019279795.1 Protopterus annectens
ATATATACAAGGCACTGCTAACCTCTGTTGTATGATAACCAGCATCACGCAAACACATGCCATCTTTACTGAGGCAGAGAAAACTGTATCGGCAAAGCAAATAGCCCTCCGACCAATCAAGCAGTCTCACTTAAAACCTACCTCTGTGATTCCTAGTTCAGACAGACCAGGGTACATTCTACTGACATGAGAAATGCAGTCCCAAGCCTTCTTAACATAAAACCACACTACAGTTAGGCAAAAGTAAACCTAAATAGGACAATCAAACAAACTAGCTAGAAACACACACTTTTAATATGACTACAATATAGAGGAACCAACAGCAAGGTCAGTGAAAAGCAATGGCACTTCCCAATGATAAAATTTAGAAAAATACAGTGAATGATTTGAATATACATCACTACTCTTAAATATCTTATAAAAGTGCAAAAAATCAATTTAGAGTACTTATCTGTGCTAGCTTGGTCCCAGATACAAGCCAAAGACTCAGTGGGGTGGATACCAAGTGTTTGTAAGCTCTGTGGAAATGAGCCAGGAGCTAAGCAATCACACCAAATTTATAAAAGTGCAGAAAATCAATTTGTCAAGGCCTATTTCTGTTTTCTTATTAACAATCTTCTGAATACTAGATCTAATAAGTTGTAGCTGCTTAAAAGAGGGGTGCATCTTAGACTGAGACATCTAGTCTTGAGTCTTCTTATACTCAGTTTGTAGCTACACTGACTCTGGGTTCCAGGACCTCCATAGCCCATTAATCCAAGAACTTAATATAGCATGCAAAAATCCTCTATATGCAGCCCATGGATCATGTGCTTGATAGTTTTCTATTTGGTATTCTGATATAAATTCCTGGGTGGCCTCAGATGCCTGCTGTGTGAAGTCTGGCCTTCCTATATAGTATGGGCTGGGTTTTCACATTCTAGGTGGATTTGGGGATAACCTTTGGGAGGTAGCAGCTAATAGTTTCATGATCTGATTAAGGACATGGAACCATAGTTCTGGAGAAATGGCTAACAGCTCTCTGTCAATGTATAACCTATCTGTCTGGCTTGAGGTATCAAAACTAGGGGAATGATGTGTAAATCACTGAGTTACGGGATTGCCATATATTCCCATATCTACCAGTGTCATTTCCTCTGCTCAGGATCTAAGGTATTTTGCACAAGCAGAAAGTTGGGTGGTCATTATACTGAGGTATTACAAGCTGCTGTAAACAATTAAAATCTCCAGCACTGATATCCAAATACAGCTTACTGCAGTCAGCATTACTTTTAAATTCTTTAATAATTCATTCCACACTTTTAAAATACATAAAAACTAAATGTTAGTTTATTTTCTATGCATTTTTAAAAGTGCAGAATGAATTATTAAATAATTAAAATCTCATGTAAGTATAGATCCTCTGGGTTTGTATTGAAATAATTGTCTGGTTGCCTTCATTCCTAAAGCTAGATGTAGGTAAAGGGTGATTGATGTTAATGTTCCCTCCTCTAATTGCATGATTGTTTCAGTTATTTTCCCAAATGGAAGAGAGAATTTTCTGGTATACAAATGTATGTTCATGTCTTATTTACCAATATTGCTACTTCTCTTTAATTAGAGGAGGAATGAACTGAGGAAGTAACTAGATCATAGCCTCAAGCTGATAGCTTTAGATGTTCATTGCAAGAAAAATGCGTCCTGCAGAGTTAAATAATTGGATGCATGCGTCCTTCTAACCCATGTGTGTAGCTGACCTGTCAATAGGAGAGTTTAATTAACTAACATTGATAATAAAGTAACTTCATGTTCAAGTAAACCATCAAAAGGCATTGCCTCCCCATCAGCTGGCTCTATACTATAGCCCCCAAAAGAGATATACCTGTATGTTATTGTGATAATGTGAGGTATTGCCAGCTATGCCAGGAGAAGTAGGGCAGTAGTTGCGTAACATATGCCAGCATAGCTAGCTGGAGCTTTGTAAAGAATTATATATCATTTGTATATCAAACTGATTTGTACAGGTGCTGTGTTGAAAAATGTATTTGTAAAGCTGCTTGTGTTAAAATGTACCACCAGTGTGCCCTGCTATATATATATATATATATATATATATATATATATATATATATATATAGTCATGAACTTGAAAGATTAAGGAATCATAAGTATGAAATTTCTTATTTAAGAAATAGAGCATGAAAAATAAAAACAGTCTAACTTTAAACACCTGTAGTTTACACTAAAGTGAAAACACATTTTATCAGAAGAATCATCTTCTTCTTCAGATATATACATTGCATCATATAGATTCATAAGGCTGTGGGAGAAATACTTACTGCACGACTCCCACGTCTACCATTTACCCAGTGGGGGGAGGTCATCATATTTCACAGAGATTTCATAACAGAGGGCGTTAGAGCTATGCTTATTAAAAAAACATTGAGTAAGCCTTGCATGAAAGGTTCACTAAACCATATATAGACAGTTAATATCGTAAACCAACACCTTGTGCTTTATCACCGTAACTTACATTTTAGCTTAGTCATATTAAATGAAAAGTTCCTTGGCTCCTTTTATGTCTCTTTACCTGGGAATATGAAAATGGAGAATAAAAACAAAGTAACTTATTTAGCTACAGAGATAGTTTCAGGTTGTAAGTATGTCTAGATGTAATCAACATCATTATCTGCTCTGGGTCAGGGGGATTTGAGTATAGGGTCTGTTGCTGTACTCCTCCCTTTCTTTAAAGTTGGGGACCAATCCATGTTGTCACTGAGAGATAACACAAGTTTATCTTACAGGCAGTTGTGTCCTCATACTGATGAAGCACTTAAAAACCATCCAGAAGAAATATCCTTAGGCATTCTGGATAGAGTATGGTCACTTTGATGCCCTTTTACTTAAGGAGTGTCAGTAACAGGAGCTACTGTTTCCATTTGATGACCACTTGGTTTGAGTAGTCATTGTTGAAACATATATTCTTCCTAGGTACAGCATGTCTATTTTAGCCCAAGCAGCTTGCAAAACTTTCTTTCTGCTGTTAGCAAGAAAGTGTACTATCACTGGTGGCGGAGCACCATGCTGTGGAGGGGGGGGGGGTCATCTATGGGCCCTTTCCAGCAGCAATTTGGATGATGTGTCTAGACCCAGTATAGTGGGAATCCAAGCTTGTAGAAATCATAACATGTCTGTTTATTCCACCCCTTCTTGGAGCCCCAGGATACAGATGCTATATTGGCATCCTTTATTTTCCATATCATTTAATTTATAATTAAGAGTTTGAGGAAAATCCAACAAGAAAGTGCCTCCTCTAATCTTACAAGCAAGTCCTGAGTCCTTTGTTGTTTGCTTGGTGGTGGTTCAGACCTAGCCAGTGACCAACACTAGGTAAAACTAAGGGCAACTGCAAAAAAAAATAACATTGTGATATTTAAAACAAAAATAGCAACAGCAACTTACATTCACGATAAAGTTGCAGTACCGCATTTTCATTTCATGAATGTTAAAAACTATAAAATATAATACAGTGCATAAATGTGGTATGGCGTATTATAATGCATTAATCAATAGCACACTGAATATTAGCAATATATGAACATTGCAGCCCTCTTTAACTTAATGACAGCCACGTAGAGTAATTATGTTACAAAACTGGTGTCCAGTGGTAGCATGCAGGACTAATGCACTCTTAATGGAGTGTCTGGAGGATTTAGGCTATGAGGTATTAATGCACTGCTTTCTGCACTCCAAGGTTTGGCTCTTTCAATGTTCACAAGCCTACTGTGTGGCACTGAAGAAGTCATTTAACTAGATTCTGCTCAAAGTCAATTGGGAAAGTTTGGCTAGGCTCTTTAATGGTCTCCTCAACCGCATGCCTGGTAACAGCCTATTAAATACCATTATAATGTCACACAACACCATCACTTATTCATACCACTTCTTTGAAACAGACACATGGGTATCTTCTGTCACTCTTCCCATATACTGTTTTAAAATCAAGCACATAGCTGTCAGTAAACATCATATCATTAACTTATCCAAATAGCATGTTACTGCTGTTTATGTACTGTCACAGTATTGTTACAATAAACAGCACTCGCTGTGCATTTCATATTGAGGAGAATCTTTTGTATAAATATTATGTGAAACATTGTAATTGTTCAGATAAAGGCAGGGTAAGATGAATGAAAGTGCATCTAGTCAAGCTGCAAGACAATATACCTTCAGTTACATCAGCCTGCATTTGGTCTGTCTATGGTGAGTTAGGTCCTTTTAGAAAGGCATTTGATAAGCGTCACTGAAATTATCTATCTATTTATATAAATATTTATTTACATTTGTCATCCAAGTTAGTCTTTAGTCATAGCCAATGTTTAGGACAGGCCCAAAGTGATATTCATACTTACTATGGGACATTTGACCATGGCACCTGTGAAATTTCCCTAATTGTTTTAAAGCAATTTTGGTGTTGCAACAACATGGCAGATGACAGACACAAATGTTTTGGAGAGTGACACAACAGCACTGGATGATTAAAATCATGACAGTTTGATAAAATGCTTCTGATGATATTTTCTGGTAAAATTATTTGGAAGAGATCCTTGGGAAGGCAATGAAGCCTTGTGAAGCAATTTATGGATAAGTATGATCTGTTGCAACAAATAAGATAGATGCTGTGATAGCACTCACTGGTGATGGAGACGCTCCGATTACAAAATCAACTGATGTGAGATTCTAGAGAATGTTACTGATAAACAATGAGTGGAGCAAAAATGAGAGGAAGCATCAGCAGTTATTGATTATAGGAATGCAAACCCATCAAACAAGGAAGTGGTTAAAATGTATGTATGCAAAAGCTGCAAGCACCTACTGTAAAAGGGACACTTAGGATGAAAGGTACCAGTGGATTATTTGTTACATTGTGACCAGTAATGCATTTGGCCAGTAAATTAGACAAACCTCTGCACATGAAAGAGATTTGGGACAAAGAATATGTACTCTTAGAGCCCTGTCTAAAAGAGTTGCATGCTTTAATTAACTTGGGGTTAGAACCCTTTTGTACAGTCATTTTTTTTTTATTTCATGCATTGATGCTGACGTTCTTGAAAATGTTTTGCCACAAGACTGATACTGACTGAGTATGCAGTAATTAAAAAAATGTTTGTACAGTTCCATAGGTTCATTGGTTTATAGGTACTTAATAGGTCATTATATTGTGAAAATCTTAAGAAGCCTAGCCTTATATTACCTCGGTAGTATTTCACTCTTATTATTTTGTATACAAATAATCCAGAGGTGGTTAGAACAGGAATATGTTAGGACATTTATATGTTTTCCCTATCCATGAGGGACAAGAATGTTAAACTGGGGATGAATTTGTGACTACTCATCCATTCAACCAATTACATACGAATAGAGTAAGAGAGGTGCTTTGTATTGTGGAGTAGAAGACTGTTCCATATTTGTGGTAGTCTCTGTGATACACACCTACCCTTCCAACACGTTTTATTGATTTTACAAAACAGACTGAAATCATTTTCACTTTGTGGAAGTGGAAGTGGAGACATTTATTAAGTATTCTTCTGAGAAATGTGCATTTGTTCTTGATAATAATACCTGTTGCCTGATGAGAAAGACATTTTTTGAGATGCATGGAAAGAGTTGAAAACTTTACATGAAATGAGAAAAAAATGCTGTAAATTTGCCTAGTGTGCTAGTCATTAATGGATATAGATGTTCTGTAAGACATTGGGGGTATCCAAACTCCTGTTGTTATTGACACGATCTTTCTCATTTAATTAGAGCCTGTCAGAATCAACATTATTCTTGATATGGTGACTTGATTAAAAAGGCAGAAAAATGGAGTGCCAAAGTTATAACTGATAGTGAAGAATATAATCAGTCTATGTGAGCATTTTTAAATGATCCAAGGACTTTTTGCTTATTAAATAAGAATAATCTGACTAATATAATATGCAGGGTTAATGGTGTTATTTATGAGCTTCGGGTACAAGATGACATTACATGTGAACGGTTCAGCTTCTTGTATGTTGCTAATCCTGTGCTATCCATTCTGTAAAGGTTACCTAAAATATATAAAGATCACTGCACACCCGGTGTAACCCACTGTGTCTGGGACTGAATAGGTAACTGAGCCCATTTCAGGTTTCTTAGAAGAACAATTAAAGCCCTTGTTAAAATATCTTCAAAGTTGTATTTGTGATACTAATGATTTTTTAAAAAACTTCATCAGTGGCACTCTGTGAATGAGCCTTCCCAGTTTATTTTTGTAACAAGGGATGCCAACTCATTGTTTACTGTCATCCCTAATGAATAGGACATACAGGCTGTGACAGAATATTCGTGTAAGAGCACAGCATTCACAAATGTGAAAATAGAAATGATTTGTGCTCTTATAGAAGTTGTACTAGCAAGTAATGCTTTCCTATTTGGAGAGCAGCTGTACCATCAAGTATTGGGTGTTGCTATGGGTACACCAATAACAAATGCGAGCAGCTGTATCATCAAGTATCGGGTGTTGCTATGGGTACACCAACAGCAAATACGTATGCTGACATAGCTCTATATGAATGGGAGACTTTGCATGTATTTGGTTAAAAAAAAACAACTATACTGATAAAATACTGATAAAATTCCATTTTATAAACACTTTGTTGATATTTTTTTTGTTTGGAATGGTGATAAAACTGAACCAATTGGTCCTGGGCCAAAGACCAATTGGTGCAATGGTTAAGGTAATCACAAGGTGCAGGGTTTGATTCTCACCTCTGGTAAGAGCTTTGTTTGAGAACATATGTTCGATTCTTGGAAACTACTACAAATTTTCTGAGATTTAAGTTGAGATATTCTAGAATAGAGATTTTATTTTTTTGGTATAACACTTAAAAATATTGATGGGCTGATATCAATGAATATCCATAGGAAGGAAGTTCAGGCCAGCAGATTTCTTTGTAGTTGCAGTATGCATCCTGGTCATGTTTCTAAAGGAATAGTTAAAAGCCAATGAGAGTAACTAGACTGACTACAGATACAGCATTATGTAACCAGCAATTGGATATGTTGTCAAGAGTCTTACGACAGGCTATGATGAAGGTATTTTGAATGAAGCATCTAACTGTAACAAATGAAAGAGACGGTAGAGCCAAACTATATTTTTCGCCAGAACATCCACAGACTAACCAAAGTCATATTAATACTAAGTTTAGGTACATCATGAAATATAGTGTTAATACTAGTGGTGTTACTGATATTATATGGAGAAATTGGGAAATACTGCTATGCCAGAAATGGGTAAAATAATAGATTCATCTCCCAGTTTTACTTTTAAGAAATGCCCTAACATTAAACAGAAAATATGCTATAAGGAAATGCATGAACAGAAGGATCAATCTACTAGAATTAAAAGAAAAGGTACTATTCCATGCTATAATTGTGTTTTTGTAAACACATTGATCCATCTGTTACTTTTGAGCATCCATGAACAAAGCATATTTATGAATTTAATTGCTTTGCTACTTGTAACACAGAAAATCTGGTTGATTTAACTATGTGCATGACATGCACTAGTTTCTATATAGGTAAATCTAATAGAAAATTTAAGAAAAGAATTTCTGAACATCTCTCAGAAATTAGAAGGAATACACTTACTAATTCTTTGGCTATTCATGACAATAGTACAGACCATGCATTTACATTTAGAGTTACACAAAGGACATCTTTAACATAAGAGGTGGTGATGTTCTAAACGCTACTGAACTAGCTGAATACAGGTGGATTTTAAAACTGTAGACTGACCGTGCACCTGGATTAAATGCTTCAGTTAGTTTAAAATTTGTATTAAAACAAAAGCAAATGAAACTGAAATGAGTGTTGCTATTGACTGCCTGTATCTGTTGTGCTTTTTAATTTGCTTTTGAATGCACTTTTTATATGTGTTGCTGTGTCTTTAAATTGTAGCTTCTCTGTATAACAAGTTGAGCTCTTATTGGACGATGGGATCATGTGCTATATTTAAAAACTCTATATTTGAACTGTGTTTTATATGCACTGAAGAAAGGATTATTCCTGAAAGCTCTGCTATTTGTATCATGGACAACAGTAAACAGAAGCACACACAATCATGGACAATATCAGAATAATACCACCAGTAATCCCACGTCTCTGACATAACATTCTGAGTAATCATAGATGGTGGGTCTATATTAGAACATTGAAATTTCAGGCCTTCGAATGTTCTAATATCGACACCTAATAAGCGAAAGCTGAAAATAGCGAAGTTTTAGATAACCAAATTATTTCCTACGGAAAGAATTCGGTTGTCCGTTCCTCTCGCTTCGCTATTTTCAGCTCTGTGGTGGAAAGTTAAAGTCGGGTTCAGGTAAGTCTGTGATTGTGTGGAAGTGAGGGTTAGGGTGGGATAGATGAGTTAGGGTTAGGGCGCGGGTCAGGTAAGTGTGCAAATGTTTGGACGTGAGGGTTAGGGTGGGATAGGTGTTAGGCGCGGGTGAGGTGTGTGTGCAATAGTGATGGACTTTAGGATTAGGGTTTGGGTTAAGGTAAGTGGGTAGATAGTGGTGTATATACAGTACATGTACAGTTTAGTGTAGGTTTAGATGTAAGATTTTAGGTGTATGTGTGTGGATTGCTGTTTGTTTGGTGTGTTTGTGTTGTGTGTATGTGTTTTGGAACAGCAAATTTTTTCCCTAGGAAAAAATTCGATGTTCTAAAATTTTGGTCAGTTACTAGGTGTCGATATTAAAACATTCGAAGACCTGAAACTTCAATGTTCTAATATAGACCCTAGACGGTTCTGCATGAACACACTTGTACAACTATTATGGCATGTCAGCAATCTATAAAGGTAATCAAGCACACTGTCCTGACACTGTAACTTCTGCTGGAGGTGTTAGAAGGGGCATTGCTATACCTGTAAGTGACATCATGATCAATCCAGGCTAGTTGACTGGTGTGTATGACATATAGGTATGGCAGAATCTACACTGTCATGAATGTAACTCATACCCTCAATATTGTTAGACAGCTATGTATGTACTGTGTGCATCACTGGAAGAGGTCTCACACATACATCTGGTATAACACCTTGATGGTGACTCTGAACCATCAGACAGTAATGTTTATGCAACAAAAAGAATACCTAAGTGTGGCCAATAAGATGTGTAAGAGCTCACTGTGGCAAAGGTTGTACACTTCAGTTACACATCACTGAAAGATGTGTAGGGAGGTACATGAAGAAGGGTGCATTGTGCTCACTTATTGGTGTGATGAAGGCTGTGAACTATGGAGGTATTATGGCCTTTCATGTGGATGTCATGCACATAGTAGTTGTGTTGCATACAATGGAGTAGTCACCATTGTGGCCATATGCTGATGGACATTCCATATATTATTGACCCCAGGACACAGATCACATACCACTGGGTCTACTTATAGGGGTGTGATGTCTACATTATCATTGAGTTGTGAGTTTGTTTTCATAAGGTAACAAACAAACCACCCCATGCTTTTGTTTCATCTTATGTGTTGTCATGGCTGTGGCAAAAATCTTTGGTGTGTTTTGATTCTGTCTGTATTATACAAATATCAGAGTTGGACTCAACAATTGCCCACAATCTGTAGTCCTCCAGACAGCTGTTCGGACACAGGATGTGTATGTCATTCTTGATGTCTGTGACTTAAGCTGTCACCACTGGTGTACCCCAAGGATCTGTGCTGGGCCCTTTACTGTTTGGAATCTATTTCTTGACAGTCCAGGCTAAAGTATACAGCCTTTGGCTTACCAAATTTGCTGATTATTGCATATTGGGTGCAATCACTGAGTCCACCAGTTATGCTAACATATTACAGGAGGGTATAAAAACCATCAGCACTGCACTCTGTATGAAACTCAAGTTTAATATGAACCAAAAAGAACAACAAATAAAATTAAATGCATTAACTTTTTCACCAGGTTTTTCATCCCCAGTAAGTAGGACTTCCTCAGATACTATTCCCATCGCATAACTCCCTCCCATGTTATATAAATTACATAGAGGAAGTCCAATTTACATATTCTAGCCAATTAAAGAAACAAATCCTCTTATAAAAACAATGTTGAGAACCAACACTAAAAAAAATCCAAACTTTCCCACTATACCATAATATGTAGCACATATAAAAACCTCTCAACTCATTGTCTTATAAAAATTTTGAATATTTCCATATGTGAAAAAATAATAAACATAAAACACTGTAGGGTTATTCATATATTATCACCCACGACAGTGACATTTTATATGTTTTATACATTCATTAACACATTCATTAATATATATTATATTATACTTTTTGTATTTCTCAGATGATACCAATATTTAAACAGTGTTTTTTGTTTATTATTTCTTGAGTTTCATACAGACCACAGTGCTGCCAGTTTTTATACCTTCCTAGTGCTGATTTATACTGATTATTCTTATTGTTGGCTCTTCAGCACTGTTCCTACTTTTTGGTTATATTACTGGAGGGACTAACATGGACAAATGATTGCTGCCAAAGTCACACGGTCTACAAATAAACACAAAAATGTGTCATTATGTTTGCCTTCTGAAAAGTGGAATTCTCTGCTAATTCCAGCATTGACACCACCCTTATTCTCAAACCCAGTGGTCCAAGACCTGAGAACACATATAGAGAGTAATCTGAACTTTAACCACCAAGTTGCCACAGTGGTATGAAAAGGCTATGTCATGCACCTCATACATCAGGCCATCATATCCAGATCTGAGGATGTTGCAACAGCACTGTACTCAACCATCATCAGAATATTAATAGAGTATAATGCTCCCTTTAGCATGTACCTAACTGGACACCTGCAGCAGCTGGAGAGACCACAGGAGTTTCTCACCCAAAAAATACAGAGCCTACAAAACCATGTCATGATGTATGTGGATAGACTGAAAGCTCTGTCACTGTAATCTGCATTGTATAGGATAAAGTGAGTTGTGCCTGACCTAGAGGACAGTCTCTGACCCTGCTCTGATGGAAATACTGCACATATGCAAATCCTGCATAGCTGATGACATCAGCAGAGCAAGGTAAGAGGAAGATGATAATAGCAGTGTCCCACATGCTGGTGCAAAATGCACTCTTTAATGTCAAGCAAGTATACACACACACACACACACACACACACACACACACACACACACACACACACACACACACACACACACACACACACACACTCCAGTTGACTGCATTGAGAACAGAACCTCTACCTAAATACACCAACAAGAGAACTCTGTATTTAAGGCAAAAGCCACAGCACAAGTTTGACTGGGAGAGTGTCAGACAACAGTTTATAGGTGATGACATCAGCAGTGTCTGGTGAGCAGACGATGGTAACAGCAGTGTCCCACATGCTGGTGTAAAATACTCTCTCTAATGGCAAGCAAGTGCACGGACACACACACACACACACACACACACACACACACACACACACACACACACACACACACACACACACACACACACCCCAGGTGACTTCAGTGAGATTAGACCCCTACCTAATTAAAGGCATAGACAAGAGAATGCAGTACTTTACATAAGCACCACATCACAAGTGTGATTTTTACAAGGCTACAGGACAACTTACAGTGGATGACATCAGCAATGGATGTTGGAGAGAAGATGTTAGGAGGCCTGCATGAAATGGATGTGTAAGCATGTGCAAGTGTCAAAATATTGGCAATGCATGGGATTGGATTGGTAACTGCAGGATATACACTTATGCCTTTCTGACTATATATATATATATATATATATATATATATATATATATATATATATATATATATATATATATATATATATACACACACACCTCCTAGTTGACTGCAGTGAGAACAGAAACCCTTCCTAAGTGCACAGACTATAGAAGTCTATATTTTATAAAAGTGCCACAGCACAAACCTGACATTTACAAGGCTGCAGGACAGCTTATAGTGGATGACATCAGCAGTGGATGTTGGGGAGATGATGTTGGGAGGCCTGCAATAGATGTGTAGGCATGTGTAGGTATCAATATATTGGCAATCCATAGGATTGGAGTGGTAACTGCAGGATACACACTTATGCTCTTCTGGCTAGACACACATGTACACACACACACACACACACACACACACACACACACACACACACACACACACACACACACACACCTCCCAGTTAAGTCTGCAGTCAGAACCCCTACTTATATAAGTACACAGACTAGCAATCTCTGTATTTTATGCAAGTGCCACAGCACAAGCATGAGTTTTACAAGGCTGCAGGGCAACATGTAGTGGATGACATCGTTAGTGAATTTTGGAGTAAAGATGTGGGGAGGCCAGCATGAAATGGATAGCTAGCCATGTCCAACTGTTAAGATGTTAAAGTTCCGCATGTTAGCAGATTGATGAATGTGTAATGTGTAGTATTTGGTGATTGCGTTTCCAATGTGCAGGTATACTTTAAGACAGCTTTACAAACTATATGCAAACAGGTGCCCACATTACTACATGTATTGGAAAATCTGAGTGAGTATCATCATTATAAAGATGTGCATGGTATATAAGACAACATTTATTTATTTATTTATGTAGTGTAGTTGATATATTTTGAACATTTACTATGAAACCAAGGTTGCAGTGCATGGGGGAGGTAACAGATGGCTGTATTGTAAATATGTGTCATTTGCTTAAATAGTGCCTTCATTTTGTTTGTGTTTCCATGTGTAGTTTCATAGCATGAATGCTAAATGGACAGTAAATGAAAGTAATACATGCTATTGTCCACTTTGCATAGCACACGACCAAACAGAAGGTTTACGAGAAGGTTGGCAAAGTGTTTGCATGTGCGATACACCTTTCTACCACTTTCTCTGTTTGTGCATAGTCTCACTGCTATAATTCTGAGAGTTCTCAGTATTGAGGGTATGAAACACACCTGCTGCTTACCTGACTCTGTAGCAGCAGGTGCAAATGCATATACAAATTTATTTTGAAGCCCAGATGATATAGGGTTCAAATCCAAGTGCATGTAATACTTTTAGATAAGAAGTGATAATGCAGTGAAATTATTCTTTATACTAAACTGACCATGTGTTACTGTGTGTTGACATAGCACAGTTTGTTGAAGTTGCATTGCTCAGAGGTAACAGCACAACAGAAGAGCTGTACACCATCATTTGGCATTGGTGCACAATGCCAAGCTCCATGCCAACACAGAGGCCAAAAAGTGAAAGGTTCCATTGTTTTGAAGTTTTTTTTTGTTGTATAGCCATGGTGGTGCAGCGGTAGTGTTGTTGCCTCACAGCAAGAGGTTCTCCCGTTCGATTCTCGGCTTGGGTTGGGAGTGCCTTCTATGTGTAGTCTGCATGTCCTCCCTGCAGTCGAGTGGGCGTTCGAAAGACATGCGTTGAATGGGTGTGTCTTCATTGAAGGTTGGGTGTCGGGCTGGCAACTTGACACCATAAAAAAAAAAAACAACTGCCAATCATTAGCGGATCAGAGTTCCACTGTGGCGACCCCTAACTGGGAAAAGCCAAAAGACAAACAACAACAACAACTTATGTGTGTTGTGTGCGATTCAATTTTTTGACCAGATTATATGTGTTAAAATGGGGTAGATAGGAACTGATTATATTGGGGGCAAGCAGGGGGAAGAACAAAGGGAAAGCAATATAGGAATATTTAGGAGGAGGTAGGAAAGAACAATAGCTATCCATTTCTTCAACAATGTAAAATGAAAATATGTACAGAATATTAGCTGAATTTGGACTGTTACCTCCACAAAGAGGGGTGACAAGAATGCAGTCATGTTGTATAGCCAGTTGAACCAAATCAAGTGTGCCAAGAAGACAAGTATGCAAAATGGAGAGCTATGTATATTACTTCAGTAAGAGAGGAATGATGGGCAAGGGACATTGGTATTTCTGAGGCAGGTAAGTTGGGTAGGTAAAGAAGCAAATACAAACATACAGGACAAACAAGACAAAATACAGGGACAGTGAGGGACACAAAAGATTGGGGACACCATTATTGGGAAGAGGCAGGGGACAATGCAAACCCATACCCATCAAACATGAGGACAGTGATAATCTAGTCCTCACCCAGAGAACTGTCATCACCGTTCCCTTACTCCACTGTCTGCTGGAGTGATTGACATCTTCTCCTCCTATGGACCATGATGGAAAGCAGCCTCTCCATCCAGTGTAGGCATGCACCAATGGTGTGTGCTTGACCCTAAGCATCAGCCCTGGCATCTCCTGGTGGGTGATGAAATTACCACCTCCACCAGTACTCCTGGAGGGTACCACAGCACCAGATGCTATGGTAGTACTACCTGAGGGTGCAGGTAGTGCAGGGGCAGCAGAGGCAGTACTGCCAGATTGGGTCTCAGATGGTGCTGGAGCCAGTGGAGCAGGGTCAGGCTAAAACACTGGGGCTGGCCTGCCTCCCTGTGCTGTGAAACATTTAGTGATTTGTTACAGATGGATGACATGGAGACATTCAGATGACATGTAATATAAAATAAAAAAAGAGATAAGGGCTGGAGTGAGAGAAAACAAAGAGATAAAACTAGTACCATCATATGTGACATACAATGCATTATAACAATAATACAACTATTTTATCTGAAGTTTTACATGTAAGTATACTTCCTAATAAGTACAAACTATAATTACAGATTGCTCAAAGTAATCCTTGAAATGTGCAGATATTGCACCTATGCTTGGTACAAGTATACAGTTTAAAGTTAACAACAGGGCATTTATGGGGTCTACTTTATTTAAATGAAAATTTGTTACGTCGAACACCACTCCATCGACACATATACACCGAACCGCGAAATAATCAAACGCATGAAACCGCGAAACTCAAAATACCGAATTGTCATACTTGGCCAATCCCACCGCCCGAAACATACTACCCACCCAAACAAAATAAATAAACCACAAACATACACCAACCAAAACCTTACTTCTAACCCAACACTAAACCCCACATATACCACTATCTATGCACTATCCTTAACCCCTCCCTAACCCTAAGGTCTGTAACTACTGCGCACTTACCCTATGGTGCTATAACCAAACAAAATAAATAAACCACACACATACACTAACCAAACCCCTACCTCACACCCTACACTAAATGTTAAATACGATACACATCTTACATTACCTATCTATGCACTTAACTTAACCCGCACCCTAATCCTAACCCTAATGCCTGTAACTATCGCACACTTAACTTATGGATCTGTAGCTCAGACAGGCCAACCAAAACACTTTGACATTTCAAATTTCGCAGTTTTGTGCATTTGCTGGATTCATGATTCGCTGATTACGTGTCGATGAAGTCGCATTCGATGTAACGTGGTTTTGATCGAATAAAGTAGACCCCATTTATGCAACAAAAAAAACAAGAAAACCGAAAAACTACTAAAAATCAAAAGAAAAACGAGTTGAATGGTAGGAGAAAGCTGAAATAAGCAAATACGAATAACGTAAGAAGGTGGAATATTTTTACCACTGAAAGCGCTTACCATATTAAAGTTTTTAGTTGCTTTAGTATTATGTTATTCGTATTTGCTTATTTCAGCTTTCTCCTACCATTCAACTTGTTTTTCTTTTGATTTTTAGACCCCATTTATGCCACTTGTGTAGAATTTAATTTCTGTAATATTTCATTTATTTAAAATTTGTTAACTGGGAAATTCTGACTTGGAACAAAGTCAATTTTCAGCAGAGGCCCAGGGAAAAACACTCCAGACACATGTCTTTGTAATGTGGAAGGAAGGAGCACATGGAGGAAACCCACACGAATGCAGGGAGGACATGCATGCTCCACACAGAAGGCACTCCAGCCGAGAATTGAACCAGAGACCCTCTTGCTGTGAGGTGACAACACTACTGCTGCACCCCTGTGCTGTATTAAAGAATTGCAGTATTTTATATTTGCTACTTGTATTTAAAAGCACAACCTCTGACTACAGTCTCACACTTGACTGTTATAGTTGGTTTGTGCTACAGACTGATTAATGTATATTTGTTTTTACAGTTAGGATATATATGCTTACTTTGCTACTACTGTATAGAAAAGAACATTTTTCTTTAAATTTTAAAGTTACAGCAATCCTCCTCTTGTGCTGCATACATACCACTTGCTTCCCTCAGTCTCCCTAGATGCTCAGCATGGGCCTGCCTATTCAATCTATTTCAGAATTAGCTGTGAAAAGAAAAAAGAACAGAAGTGCATTATGCATACCAGTCTTGCCTGTATTTACCTATTTATTATAAATTCTCTTTATTAGCATACTTACATAACTGTGGGATGTTGCTAGTTTGGAACTCATCCAACCATAGATTGAGTATATCCTTCTTTGCCTTTTTAGGTCGTTGAAGTGGTGCCTATACTGTTCTCCAATGTATGGGATGTCAGTCGCACTGGATACAGCCTTTGCCAGACTATTCCAAGCCTCACACTTGTACTGGGAGCCAGAATAGTCCCCACTACAAAAGCCTTTGGCTGTGGCACTTTACCAGGAGTCCAATAAATATTCTGGACTGCTGAACACCCCACCTCTGAGCTCCAAATTGGGCACCTTCCCCTCTAACACCAGATGGGTCTAATCCCAAAGCAGAGCAACAGCAAAGAATGATTTCCTGCCAATTCCTGTTATCATGTTTATTGATAGTGCGCAATTCTGAGCAATGACGCCAACCACATTTGCATGATAGTAAGTGGATTGCAACAGTGCCAAACAGAGAGGAAAGCAGTTTTGGAAACTGGAAGGTTAATCTGACATTTGACATTAGCTTGAGGGGTGTTTGCTGCTGTAACTTTTAGATGATTTAACTTTGCAGACATGCACTGGAGGCATAAATTTCATGACCTGACACATTTGCCTGGCTTTATACACTGCTAAAATTTATTTTTACAGTGAGAGATTCAAACCTATGCATAAGGAAAAAATGTTTTCTTCCCCAGAGGGGATTTTCTAACTTTGCGCAGAAGTGTTTCTCACTTATAGTCATGAATTATTTATAAATACAGATGACAGATTGAGGTGTTGATCATGTATGTGTGTGACCCAACAGGGTCCTTGTATATACATTCATTTGTGTATGTGCCTTGTTTAAGTGTGAAGGCCACCCAAGTCCAGATAGCAGAATTATACTTACAGAAAATTGGTAGACAGTGTACCCTCAGTCATACATCTGAACTTTCAAAACACAGTAAAGGTGTCTTATCCCTCATACATATAATTCTTATCAGCTCCACTATTTATAATTATGTATAAATTGTCATAAGTGATATTTAATATAATGTGAAATGAAATAACAGTAAAAATGTCTGGAATTTCCTGTATTAGAACCCAGGACCAGATGTATAGCAGTCCGACACTTACAGCTGTTGCCACTGGAATATTGAAATAACACTTGGATATT
>NC_056740.1:370444825-370724825 GCF_019279795.1 Protopterus annectens
CACAGCTCAAACCTGTCCGACATACCAAGATGTAGCGTTGTCATAGAGTTTGGTTGTGTTTATGCAGACACTCACATACCAGTTTTGTCTGGAGGATCCATACAGGCACACACACAATAGTTACATGGTTAACCCATGAGGCTTAAAGCTCAATCTGTCACAGTGGCCATTTGTTACTTTATCCAAATGAACGCCTGTTGTTCTTTCTTGCTAATGCACACCCACTTATCTTTTGTGTCAGCTTAGGCTTCCTGCCCCCCCCCCCCACACACACACACACACAAAACACCCTGTGCAAATGATGATAACTGTGCCATATCCTTGTTTTCTATCTTTTGGATTCAGGGATACATAAGCTTTGTGTCTGATTCCCTGGGTGCATAGCTGACTTAGTGCTTAGTATATCTGTGTTTGTGATGTTGTTTTGCTAATTGTACTTTTTACATATTTTGGTCTTAAAACATAGACAGTTGATAGAATTAAAACAATTTTTACATCAGTGTTTTATAAGAATCTTCTGAGGGTTATGAAGTCTGAACCTAAACTGTGTCTCATTCATTTCTAACTTCTCTCTTTAATGATTTTCCAGTACAAAAGTATGAGGCCAAACTAAGGACATTCTGTGACCATCAGTACCTTTGTATGAATCTTTGATGCCTGAGTCCTATTACTTGATAGACGACACATGTATTCATATAAATCTCTGCTCTCACATGTTGACGTCATTGCTGTACAAATCACTCACATTTTAATTACTTACATTACCAAATAACAACATGCAAGGAAATGCTATTCATTTATAATATTACACAGTTCTGTTCTAACACTCCAGGTTCAGCAATTAGCTGTTTCTCAGGATGATGTTGTCAAGCATGGCAGAGACAGTGAAGATTTCAGTATATATACATGGATTGTACTGCAAGGTTCCCCAGACGTATCTTGACACTAGAACCATGACTTCAGCAGCCCAAACACATGCTCTATGATATTTCTGTTTTGAGTGTATGCCTCATTATTGCATTCTTTAGCAGGTGTTTGTGCATTTCTGATGGGTATCATCAGCCACGGTTTCAGTGCATAACCTACATCCCCAGTAAATAACCCTGTGTGATATCACCCCTAGTGAACTTCTGATACAGATGGGAGGTGTGCCATATATGTGAGTTGTGGTAACTGCCTGGGTTGCCAGCACAAACGTTCAAGATGATTCCCTTAGCATTTCATACAACTTGGCAGTTAATGGAGTGGAAGCTCTTTCTATTTATGTAGACCCTTCCCTGTTCCCTAGGGAGTGTCTTGATTTCTAGATGTGTACAATCTATGGCATGCAATACTTCAGGGTAGTGTTCTGCAGAGTAGAACTCCTGCATAGTTGTGGCCCTGTCCTCAAGAGTACAGGGAAAATATATGTGCTCAATGGCATGTTGGAGCATATCATTCAGTAACTGATGGAAGATTCTGGATGCTGGTGCCTGTGACACCTTCAGGATGTCCTGTTTTGGTCTCTGAAAGGTACTGTACCTGCTAAAATTCTAAGTGCTATGCATACATTTGTCTCCACTGGTATTGGTTCTCCTCAGTTTGCCCTGGGTCTGAGTTGAGGACAACAGAGGTTGCAGAGTTCCCATAGTGTGTCTCTATCCATCCTGTAGTGCTCTACAGTTTCCACCTCATGCAGATTGTGATATGTTAACCAGGGTCTGAAAACTCTAATCCTTCTTGGCCGTGGTCTTTTAGCACCAGCAGAGACTTCAGCCTGTTGCACATACACATGAATTAGAGCAACAGTAGCCCCAACATTCCTTTTGTGTAGACTCCTTTCCATGGCTATATTCCAGTAGGTTTTGGAATTTGCAGGAAAACCAGCAGTGAAGCTACACAGTTGCTTTATAGCTTTTTTAATAGCTCCTCCATCTTGGATTGGTTGATTAGCATGCAGTTCAGCTGCTTACATTGTAATTAGCATGCCACGGTGCTTACCATGGTTGTGTGGCTCTACACACCATGTAGAGCCACTTACTGAATACAAAACAGTGCACTACCATGTGAGTATCATGGCACAGCATGCACAAGGTCTTAGTGGACCATGTAGGGCTTATTGAATCTAACAGAGTATCTTTAAGAGGTGAAATGGATGTTAATTGCATTTTGAAAATAATTGACTTGATATATTGTGAGCAGCTAATATCTGAATATAAATAATCATGGCATCTATAATACATATTACTATAACTAAAGCAATTATTGGCTCAAGATTTTGTAATCTTTGGTAACCATTTGCCAAGAAGCTGAGTGATTATTCTAATCTAGAATCTTTGATATCTTTTTGTACTTCTTGTTATGGTTTTGAAGTCTATTTACAGTAATAACCAGATCTTAATTTCTCTTAAAGAAATTCTGTTTAGTAAGATACCCCAGAAGTGTAAATTATGTGATTAGGTTTCTTCTTTTTTTACATTTCACAGCAATGCAAACCAATAGATCTTTGTATCTTATCTTGGGTAGTTTCACTCAGCCATATGAAGTATCATCTGAAATCATATACCTGATTTCCAATTAAATAAACTGGCCAAGGTCATATGCCATCCTGTATCAAAGCGCTCATTACCTAATGATACAATTTACTTAAAGAAAGCTATCTCAGAATTCTCTAATCCCTTTCTACATATCTGTGCATCTAAATAGTATACATTTCTATGAGAATGCATTTGGGGCAGTCTTGTCAAATTCTTGATCACCTGGCAGTATTTTGGAATCATAAAACAGAAACAGAAGGTTGCACTCTCTGATCTTACTTGTATCTTTATATCAATATTTTGGAGACCTATTGCAAGAAAACAGGTATGCATTACTTTAAAAAGCAGCTTTGCTTTTTTACATTCATGCTTGTTAAGTGTAACCCTTTTCAGGTTCTCAAAAGACAGACAGTCCATCAAATGACTCTCTCATTGCATCAAAGGCTGTAATAAATATGGTTTCTGTGGCATCCTCTTTGTCCATAAAGTTGCCTTTAACATAGTTCCAACAGGAGGGCAAATCCAGTCCTATGCACTCTCAGTACTTGATGAGCTGGGTTTTCATGCATCAGTCTCAACGATATGAGTTTTAGTGAAACACAACTAGATGAAAGACACTGTACACATAGATGAATATCTGTCTGTCTGTCTGTCTATCTCTCTAGCTATCTATCTTGCCAGCTATAGCTAAGTATGTGTATATTCATATATGGTTACCATTCATGTCACTGAATGTCATTTTTCTCTGAATCACAAATCATTGAAAACAATTCACTGAAAACTCATTTTACCAAAAGTACATTTTGTTGAATAACAATTCATAGAAAACTGAAAAAGACTACTGCTGGCATAGTTTAGGATCATAGGAGCATAGGAATTATATGCTAAGTGAGACTAGAAAACCACTTTCTCCTTGTCAGTTCCCACTATCATGTTGTATGCCCATCACTAGAGGTTTGTGCTTGTATACCAGAAATAATTTCAGTGTGTGTAGTGTTTTGTTTTCCTCACTATTGTGTGGATTTAATATTTTTAATTAAAGATAGTATGGTGGCAAAGCTCCCCACATGGGCGTGGAAGGAGGTTTGCCCACTTGCAGAAATATATTTAAGGTATATTTGCTGTATTTGAAACTTTCTCTGAAATGTACTTCAGTGAAATGATTTGCAATGAAATACATTTCGGTTATTTATTTATTTTTTTTTTGTTTTGTTTTTGGTGATCTGTAATCCAGTGAAACTGGTATACAAGAAAAATATATATTCACACACTCATACTCCAGGAAGCTAACCACTTTGCCACCACTAACAAAAAAACCCCTAAAGAAATGAAATCCACCAAAGTGGGGGCTTCTCCTCCATGCCCCCCTTCTTAAATATTCCAACTCCAAGATTGTACTACAGTGGAGAAAAGGGCAAAGGTCGTCAGTGGTGGTCAAGTGGTTAGTTTCCTGGAGGCGAAATTCCACTTTGCTGTTCTAAACTTTAGATGTTGTCATCTCGCTGTTAAGTGAATCGACATTATAGTGAGATGATGTTATAAAGGGGAGCTATATATATATATATATATATATATATATATATATATATATATATATATATATATATATATATATATATATATATATATATATAAATGGGTCCCCTACACATGGTCGACATTTCACAATGTCGAAGACCATATGACTGAGACCATATGATCGACACTTGAAATGCTGACCATGTGGAACCGACATCTCCGTACCATGCAGAATGGAAAGATTTCCATTTCCGCACTGTACTGCAATCTCAGAGTTGGTTCATTTAAGTTATGGTGGGGTGTGAGGGCATTTAAAAAGTAGGTTTATGTTGTGTGTTTTATTTTTTATTACATGTTCGAAATTTCAGGAGTCGAACATATGGTCTCGGCCATATGGGTTTTGCCTTTCTGTAATTTTAAACATGTATAGTAGACCCATATATATATATATATATATATATATATATATATATATATATATATATATATATATATATATATATATATATATATATATATATATAAAAAACAACAACAAAAAAAGATGTATCTAGTATAAATATCTCTAAAGTCCATTGTAATGTGCAGCATAATGCAGAGTCCATTCCCATTATAAATAGTCTCAAAATACTGTTATCAAATAGAAAATGTAGCCAGAAACTTCCTTTTAAACTTCCCAATACATGTAAACAGTCTTCAGAGTACTTACTGTTTTCAAGCAGTTAATTCACCATAAAATAATGTATCCAGAAGCTTCCTTTTAAATTTCAAATAAATGTAAATGGTCTTCAGAGTACTTGATGTTTTCAAACAGTTAGTTCAGCATTAATGTATCTAGAAGCTTCCTTTTAAACTTCCCAGTTTAATGTCTCCAGTGCACAAAATACATTAGAATGACATCCTTATACTAAATGGTTACATTTTAGACCAGCAGGCATCAAACAAACTACAATTTAGTGCAGCTGAAGAGAGAAACAAAACATAATTTTCAGTGTTGCTGCTGGATACACACTGCACTACAACAGACTTTATAGATATTTATACTATTATTTATTTATTTATTTGACATTTGTTAACCGGGTTAGTCATGCTGGGCAAGAAGCCCTTTTTCAGCAAAGATCCGAGGAGAAAAGCTCCTGACATAGGCAAGTAAATACCATTTATACGTGTAGATCTTATTAAAAAAATAAAAAATAAAACAAGTACAAATTAATAATGTTACACATATAATTATTTATATTCATCTATTTATTTATATATTTATATATTTAAGTTTTTAATATTTTAATACATGTATAATACATCAGATACTTTGAGTTTTTATAATGAATTGTACTTGGTGCTATATATTCACTAGATTATGGATTATAGAAGCAAAGTTAAGAGTTAATCCTGAAGACCAATGACCATATATCCAATCAGGAATGAATTGCAGTTGTTTAAATAGGGTGAACACATGTGATTCTGTTGAAGTCTCCGGATGGGAGATGAAATCTCAAAAATCCAGTATTTTGTGTTTTATTTTGTCTTTTTATACATTAAATTTGTTTTTTTTTTACATCGATAGACTGTCTGCATTTATTACAACAAGTACATTTTGGAGTTCTGTGACTGACTGCATTGATCCATGGAACTACAGGAGGGACAGCCTTTATTGAGCCAGCATTTAAGTGATTAAGTGCTTTGTTTGGTTTGTGCTTTACGTTCTGATTACAAGTAAATAGCATTTATACATGTAGAACTTATTAAAAAAAAAAAAAATAAAACAAGTACAAATTCAGATTTCCAAGCTTACAGAGTATGGAGCATCAAAGCAAATCAAGACTTTTTACAAAGATTTAAACAGTAACATAATCAGAGTATGAGATTGATTACAACATTAGCAAAGGATAAACTAGATTAAGTAATCTAGTACTAAATTCTCCGTTTAATTTACCATGAATGCAAAAATAATATAATTGCATCCTTAAACAAATTGGGGTGAAGTTAGTATAAAACAGAAAAAGAGGAGAGAGGAAGTTGGGATGGACTAGATCAGGTGGGGTTAGGACAGGGGCAGGCCCACTTGTTTAACATGAAGTCTTTTAATGTTTTTTTTTAAAAATAAGGCTGTTAGTGCTAGTTCTGAGGTTAGGGGAAGTTTATTCCAGGTGTTAGAAACTCAATGACTATACAGAAGTTTACCAATTTGTTTTGTGGGCATATAGACTTCAAGGAGATGTTGGTCTGAACCACAGAGACAACATTTAGGAGTGTAGGGAGAGATTAAGGTAGACAGAGCAGGGCAGCGGGAGGGATTTGTTAGAACAGAGTGTGTGAGGTGGAGTTCAGAAAGTAGGAGTTGGTTTTGAGCTTCAGGCCATGAAAGATTTTTTGAGGCAGTGCAGTGATGGGATCTGTATGGTAGACTGGCAGCAAATCTGGCAATTTTAGTGTAAGTGGATTCAAGTTTGATCATGAGGTTATGCTGGAGTTTAATGAGAAAAGGTGAAGCATAGAATAGAGTAAGCAGTAGGGCGGCCACGGTGGTGCAGTGATTAGCATTGTCACCTCACAGCAAGAGGTTCTCCGGTTCAATCCTCGGCTGGGGTGCCATCTGTGTGGAGTCTGCATGTCCTCCCTGTGGTCACGTGGGTTTCCTCCAGGTGCTCCAGTTTCCTCCCACATCCCAAAGACATGCTGCAGGTGGAATGGACACTCTAAATTGGCCCTAGGTGTGAGTGCGTGTGTGTGTGTGTGTGTGTGTGTGTGTGTGTGTGTGTGTGTGTGTGTGTGTGCCTTCTGTGGAAGGTTGGGTGCTGAGCTGGCAACTCGACACTGTAAAACTCCACTGCCAATCATGAGCGGACAGGTGATTCGCTGTGGCAACTCCTAACCAGGAAAAGCCAGAAGAAGAATAGAGTAAGCAGTAGGAAGGCTTAAGCAAGGGAGTATTTTGTGTCTTTCATCAGGTGTTTCTTATGTGTCTATAACAGACTTAATTTTTGGTGATTTTTTTGGATAGTTTGTAGAATATGAATGCCAAATTTAAGTTGATCATCGATAACCACACCAAGGAGTTTACTATGTGTTCCTACAGAGATAGTAGTATCGTTAAATGATGAGAACAGGAAGGAGTTTTTGCAGTGCTGTAAGGTTTTAGAGAGGAAAAGAAGAAGTTTGGGTTTTTTTGGATTAAGTAAGAGCTCATTGTCAGTGAACCATTTTTCTACAGATAAAGAGAATCCTGAGTAAGGGACAGAAGGTGGGGGAGATTATCAGAGCAAGATATGATGGCTGAGTCATCAGCATACTGGATTAGAGAAGAGTGGGGGTGGATGTGTAAAGGTTATTAGTGAAGATGTTGAATAGGAGGGGCCCAAGTATGGAGCCTGTATGTACAGGATGGAATGAAGAGGATGCAGATAGCCATCTTACAGACTGAAATCTAGCAGAGTGATAACTGGAGAGCCAGAGTATAGTAGCCTGAGAGAGATTAAGGGTTTTAAGTTTTGATAGTAGCAGATTATGAGAGACAGTGTCAAACGTTTTCGATAACTCGACGAAGAGGGAAGAGACCAGTTTGTTTTCATCTCAGCTTTGGGAATGGTCTGAGTGAAAGTAATAAGAGCAGTGGCAGTAGTGTGATGGGGTGAAAGCCATGTTGTGTGGGGGTTAGGATGTTTTCTTGTAGGAGATGTTGAAGTATTTGTGTATATATACATTTTGCCATTATTTTAGAGAGGGGGCATAGTTGGAGGAGTCAGTTGAGTTTCCACCTTTATTAAGAGGGATAATTTCCTCCAGATTTTGGGCATGGTATTTTCTTGAATGGAGTGGTTTATGAAAATGGAGATAGAGTAAACAATAGAATTTGCAGAGATTTTGAGGAAATGAGGGGGTAGATTGTCAGCAGAGGGAGAGCAAGGTTTCAGTTTAGAGACTAGTGATCTAATATAGGTAGTGGGAGGGGTTTAAGAGAGAAGGATCAGATAGTTGATGAGGCATTGGGTTCCAATAAGGAAAGATTTGAATGTTTATTTTTAGCAAGATCGTTGATTGAGATGATGAAGAAGGTGTTGAGTAAAGTGGTTGTATCGAGGCCAGAGCTATCAGGAGAAGGACTGGGTCTAGTAGGTTTGCCAGGGTGGACGAGATTATTAATATTGAGTAATTCCAGCATAAAGTCTACCCTGCACCTCCAGAACACAGAAACTCTCCTTAGCATGGAGAACATCGATATCTGCGTAAATGAACAACCTGGTTCAGGCTTGCAGCAGGACAGATTACCGGTTTATACCTCATACCCACAGCCTTGCCCAAACTCTCACAGACAGGGCAAGGAGGGAGATTATCAATATTCACAAAGAGGTACCACCCACAGTCCTTGGGGGCACAATCCACAGTGAACATACTCTACACTATCATTTCCAACCTAACTGTAACTAAAAACAGTTTACAGCGCATGGACCTGTCTCAGAAAGACACTCCCCCCACTCAGAACCCCCTCAACCTTCCTGAACCAACCTGGAAAACGCTGTATATTCTCCAAACACCATTGAATTTAATAGTTTGGGATTAGAGTTGAGATTGGTGAGACATTTGCAATAGTATTGCCTTTTGTCCTTGTCAGCTGGTTTCTTAGTGAGGTTTCTAAGCTCTCTATATTTTTGAAGGTGGTTAGGAAGATTTGATTTTTTCCAGTTTAGCCAGGCTCTGTCTCTCTATGATATGAGGTTACAAGTGCGTTGACATAACCAGGGGGAGAAGTGAAATTTGAATCTTATTTTTCTGATGGGAACAAGAGCGTTTAAAGTATTAAGGAAAGTCTCATTGAATTTGGAGACAGCAACATCAAGAGGGAGGTCATATAAGAAGGACCAGTTGAAGGAAGCAAGTATATTATTGAAAGTTTCAGGACTGAAAGTAGAGAGTTTGTGACAGCCTTTGAAGACGTGGTGTCTGTGGAGTTGAGGAGAAGTTCTGTGAACTAGGTTGTGAAGGTGGTTACTGAGAGAGTCTGGAAGAGTACAGGAGTTGTGGTAAAAATCTGGATCAGAGGTGAGGGTCCAGTCAAGAGTTGAGCCAGTGTTAGTGTCTTTATTATAGCGAGTTAAAGAAGTAATGAGTTGTGAGAAGTTGTATAGGTAAATGCTGGTAAGGGAAGGTGGAGCTTATAGTTGTCCAGTCAACTTTAACATCACCTGGGATAATAGTCTGGTAGGAGAGAAATTGTTAAAGGATAGGAATATTATTTCCATGGGGAATATAGATGGCAGCAATTGTGAGGTTTTTTGTTTATTAAGCTTGCACATAACTAAAAGGATTTCAGCAGGGTAAAAGTTTGGTGAGGGTGTGGGGAAAGGGTAAAGTGAGAGTTGTTCTGAGTAAAGAATGGCTACAACGCCTCCTTTTTTAGCTTGATGTTTGAGTCGGAAGATATTATAGCTTGGGGGAAGGATTTTAGAGTCAGAGATATGTGGTTTTAGCCTCATTTCTGAGAGGGAGAATGTCAGGGGTGTGATGGGAGATTAGGGAGTGAAGTTAGCTTACATTGTTAGTGACATATTGTATATTGTATGAGATTATTGTTAAGTATTTGAAAGGTGAGAGGTTGATGCAATCAGTGGAGGTAATAGGGGATGATATGTTGGGTTGAAAAGGAGGAGATATTGGAGTATTGGAAGAAGCACTACTACCTTGTGTAGTGGAGTAAGTGGGTGGCCTGGGATTGGGGTAAATGTCACCAGATGAAAGTAGGTGAAAGAGGAATATGTTCTTAGAATTCGCGAGAGGATAGATTCTAATGCACTTTGTTTAACTTTATTATGTAGAGACATAGGTGGGAGGAACTTCGCATTGTGATGATTAGTGGAGCAGTCAGAGAAAAGAGAGGGTGCAATGGAAAAGTTGTTAGAGAATTGTAGGTCAGTGAGATAATATGGGAGAGTGGGATAGGCATAGGTATGGGGTTGTGATAGGAGGAAGAGAGTGATAGAAGAAATAAGAAGGAGGTACAGACAAGGAGGGAGAGTGCATTAGAAAGGGGTGGGGACATATTTATAAGAGAGTGAGAGAGAGAGCAATAATGGTAGTTAATAGTGTAGGGAGGTTAGGAATACACAAGATAAAGGTATCCATTGTTAGATAGAAGAGAGGTAAGTGGTAACACCGTAAGAAGTGAAGAGATTGCAAGTAGAAGATGAGTTAGTTAGGGGAAGCAATATAGGAGGTGTGGCTTGACTGGAGAGCAAGGGGGTGGAGTATAGAGTGGGACTATGGGGTTGTGGCTAACTAGGCTAGAATATAAAGGAAATGAAAGTGGGAGTAGGTGGGAATGGGGGTAGGATAGGAGAGCGGATTGAGCCCGAATGTAGTGAGGGCGAACGGAGTGGGCTGGACCCGAAACCAGAGGTACTAGCTACCAAAACCAATTAGTCCGGAGGTAGGAAGCAATTTGCAGCTAAGGATAAGAAATACAAGTACGGCTTTAATATTACATTTTTTGTTAGAATGGGTTTCTGCAGAAGCTTAGTTTCAGTTGAAAATGCTTTTGTATCTTGTCAATTTCAATTATTTAATCTGAAATTTAAATTAAAAAGGCTATTTGGCTAGAAGAACAGCATAAAGACTTGTTGTGTTAAATAACACAGGGGCAGCTCGTGCTATCAGACTGTCGGACTGCAGCCCTCCCACCTAGAAAAAACAAAAGAAAAAATCTGGAAAACAAGAAAATAAAAATGAAAAAAAAAATCCCGAATCCCGACTGCTCTGCACATGCGCGGACACATTAGAGAACTCAGACTGCCTTTATCAGCAGTCCGGATACAGACAAAGAGGTACCCAGCAGTCATTGCTGTGAGATACCCAGGAATCTGTGCAGTGACGACCGCACAGAACAGAGGAGCTCCGGACTGCTTCAGCTGCAGGCAGAACCAATGAGGACTGAGGGGTGAGCTGCTCTCACGGGACTTTCACTGCTGCACGGGTTTCATTCATAGTTTCATAGTTTCATAGTTTCATAGTTTAGTACTAGGCTATCTGCCCTGGGGCATTTGTAAGCCTAGCCATAGTGATGTGGCTTTCACCACCCCATGAAATGGTACAAAAATGCACAGAATAGATTTAGAATACTGTGCCTCTGTCTAGTAGTGACACAGTGAAGGTCCCCTTATATAATAGAATTACTTTACTGTGCCCCTGCCTAGTAGTGACACAGATGTGAACCCTGGGGTAAACTTATGATCTCCCATCCACTCATCAAGATTTCTCTTGAAGAGAGTCAGTGAGGGGCTCTGTCTAACATGAACTGAGATCTTGTTTCAGAGCATGGGAAGCCTCTGGGTTATGAATCTATCCCTCCAGCATGTCCTATTCATACTTGTACTGAGGTTTAAGTCTTTAGCTCTCGTGGTTCTGATGAATTTGGATTTTTTGAGGTGGAGCATGTCCATCAGTTCCTGATTGGACATGGCCTTGTACGTCAGGCAGAGATCACCTCTGAGCAGGCGGTATGCTACTGAATAGAGCTGGAGTTTCTTTAGTCTGGCAGAATAAGACATATGTTGGAGACCCTTGATCCTCTTGGTGAGGTACTTTTTTGGTCTCTCTAGCTGTTGCAAATGTCGGGTGAGGTACATACCAAATGGGGCATTATACTCAATCATAGGTCTGATGAGGGAGGAGTATAGGGGTACAATGACATCCTTGGATCTGGATGTGAATCCCTTCATGATAAGGTGTGCAAGGCAGAATGTTTTTTAGAATGTTTTTCTAACCACTTTGGCAACGTGGGTGTCAAATGAGAGGTCGCTGTTGACTTGGGTCCCTAGGTCTCTGATTACTTTTTCCGTACTCAGTGGGTTGCTGTCTATGTGATAATTTATGGGTACTTTGTTTTTCCCAAAGGGGATGACTATACACATTTTGGCATTTAGTTTAAGGCCATGACTCCGGCACCAGTTGTCCGTTTCTGTGAGGCCTTTTTGTAGGATGTATGTGTCCGCTGGTGTATCGACTATGGCGCTTAGTTTGCAGTCATCTGTGAACTTTGTCAGCCACAACCCTCCCATGTTTGCTTTAAGATCTGAGAAATAAATGCCGAACAAGAGGGGTCCCAGGACAGATCCCTGTGGGACACCACTTGTGACTGGCTTTGAGTCTGACATTGCTCCAGCGATTTTAACTTTATGGGTTCTGTCCTTTAGCCAGTTTGCAACCCATTTACGTTTACGTTTAAGCTGTTGAGCTTATCTATGATGCCTGAGTGGGGTATTGTATCGAAGGCCTTAGCCAAGTCCAGGTAGGCTGTATGGACTGCTTTGCCCTCGTCAATGGCTCTAGCGACTGTTTTGAAAAAGTCAACCAGGCTCAAAAGGCAGGATCTGCCTTTCACAAAGCTGAACTGGGTGGGGTCAAGTGTCTGTAGGTCCCCAATGTCTCTGTTTATGAGTTCCATGATGATTCTTTCCATAGCTTTGCAGACTAGGCTGGTTAAGCTTATGGGGCAGTAGTTCCCAGGGTCTGTAGAGGTAGCCCCTTTGTGGAGTGGGACCACTGTTGCTGTACGCCATTGTTCAGGTACATATCCTGTAGTAAGGCTAAGGTTAAATAGCAATTTTATGTGCGGGTTTAGCTCCTCTTGGAGTTCACGTAGCACGCAACCCGGGATACTGTCAGGTCCCATTGATGCTGTGTTTTTAGCTTTGTTGAGGGCGGCTCTCACTTGAACATCTAAGATGACAGGGAGATTACATTCAGCTGGGATAAGTATTTCTTCTTTTGGGGGTGAGGGAGGGGAGAAATTTGCACTGAACCTGTCAGCCAGAATGTTGGCAATATCTGTGGGTTCAGTGTATTTTTTATTGTTGTGAACTAACTCTGAGCATATCTGTGGGTTTCCGCCCAGGTTTCTAACATAGCTGAAGAAGGCTTTGTGGTTATCTTTAGTGCCCTTAGCGATTTTTCTCTCAAAGTTGGCCTTGGATGTTTTTATAAGAGAACGTAGTTTTCTGCTAATGTTGATCAGAGATGTCTTGCCTTTCCCTGGGATTTTGCTCTGTCGTGCAGTAGCTTCCTTCTTTTGTTATACAATTTGTTAATGGCTGAGGTCCACCAGACAGGACGCTTGCCTTTGGTGGAGAGGGACTTGGATTTATTTGGGATTGCATGCTCCATGCATTCTTGGAGATGTCCATAGAAAGCATTTGTGACCGATTCGGCATTGTGGGATGTGGTATCCACTGGCCCAGTGGGCTTAAAGGATACCATCTCAGTCTTACGAAGAGTGAAGTCTGCTTTTGAGAAGTTTTTCACTGTGGGCTTTTGTGCTGGGGGTGGAGGTGGGATATGTATATCCAGGGTGATTAGTTTGTGGTCAGATCTCACTAGTGAGGGGTATACCTCCGGTGTGGAGCATTTTGTCCCCATGTTTGTGATGATTAGGTCTAGTATATTATCTCCCCCTAGTGGGAGAGGTGACTAGTTGTTCCAGTGCATTTGAATTTATGAGTTCCAGGAACCTTTGGGCTTGAGTGTTAGGGCAAGAATAATGTACCCAATATATGTTTGGGTAGTTTAAATCTCCCAGTATGATGGTATTTTGTGATACATTCATATCCTCCAATGTCTTCAGGAAGGTTGAGTGGGGTTCCTGAGATTGGGAGGGTGGTCTGTAACATGCTACCAGTTGTATAGCAGTTTTGCCTATGGTTAGTTGCACCTGTATGGTCTCCGATGCTTCATGTGTTGCTACTAACCTGGAGGTGTGGGTGTCCTTGATGAATATGGACACTCCCCCTCCCTTTGTGGTTCAGCCCGGGTTTTGGGGCTGAAAAGCATGATACGAGGTATAGCCTGGTAGTGCTGGGGTGCTCTCAGGAGCCTTGAACCAGGTTTCAGTTACTGCACAGACGTCGATGTTCTCCATACTGAGGAGTGCATCGAGTGCCTGCATCTTGAGATTTAGACTTCTGGCATTGAGCAGCATTACCCTTAGTTTTTTTCCATTTTTGTTTTCTAAGGAGGTGGGTTTGTCTTTTGAGCCTTGCCTAAAAAAGGCACTATGGGGGTGGCAAGAGCCTTAGCCAATATCCAGAAGCCCAGTGGTGACAGGTGCAAGCCGTTCCTTGCAAAGCAGCATGGCTTTTCCAACATGTCATCCCAGGCAGACAGACATTGGATCTCCTTAGAATGACACCAGTACTTGAGCCAATTATTAAAGCTGATCATCTTGTTTTTGTATTGTGGCATCATTCTTGGTGAGGGCAAGATGCTGCTTAGGGTCAGGGTCATACCAGTCTGGTCTACATAATCAGAGAGCTCCTCTATGTCTCTTTTCATGTAGTCCAGGGAGGTACGTCTCAGGTCATTCACGCCAGCATGGACAATGACGGAGTCATATTTGTACTTGCTTTGGAGTGACCTGAGTGCGTGTGTTATGTGGCAGATCCTAGCTCCCGATAGGCAGCTCACAGTCACCCTCTCCTTGTTCAGCCTGGTAAGTGGGACATCAGTGTGTCTGACTATAGATTCACCTATTACTAGTGTATCAGGCATGGTGTTTGGCCTTAAGGGCTGTGATTGATTGACACACTGATTTACTGAAGTATGTGTTGCATGTGTTTTGTTTTGAGGTGGTGGATTTTTGGATGTCTGCTTTGGGAGCCTCTGTTGTTTTGGTAAGTTTTTTATTAGAGCCTCCGAGTATGTCTTTGTGTTTTTATGTGTTTGGTTTGCAATTGTGGTAGGTCTATGTGGGACTGGGTTTGTTGCGTGTGTGGTTACCATCTCCTCCTGTCTGGTCATGCCAGCCCTGAGTTGAGAGAGTTCAGCCTCCAGTTTTGCTATATAGTTGCATCTCTCACATGTATTTGTGTTTGTTGGGAGGAGGAGAGGGTTGTCTGTGTACATGAGACAATTGTAGCATTGTCTCAAGATACCCAGATTAACCAGCTGAACTAGAGAGGACACCAGTAATCTACCACTCGACATGGATTACTGCTGGACAAAGGCTTCGGGTAGGTGTTTGGTCACTGGCTGGATTGTGGGCTTTGTTCGTGAAATGGGTAGGACATGTTTTACAGCAGGTAAGTGAAGTCTTTGTGGTGGGTAGAGATACTCAGGCTTGAACCCTGTATCTTGGATGCAGGTGGCAAGGACCTGAATTCCCTATCCACGACCATTTCTAAAGAAATTTGCAGATTTTTGCCTCATATTTGTTCTGTTCCTCATAAAATCTGTGGTTTCTGTATCTACATTTTTCCTTGCAAAGTCTGTAGTGCACTGGTAGCATTGCTGCCTAACAGCTACAGGTTCCCTGGTTTGATTCTTGACTGGGGTGCCTTCTGTGTGGTGTCTGCATGTCCTCCCATCTTACAAAGATGTGTCTGGCATTTCTCCCTGCTCTGCTGAAAATTGTCTTTTGTTCCAAGTCAGACTAGTTTCCTGGTTAAATGTTTAAAAATAACAGGCATTTGAATTTCAGACTTCATATTCTTCAGAAAGTACATGGTAACACAAAACTGTTTATTCTAGCAGTTGTCTAAGTTTATAACATGGATATTTGACATTTGTCCCTATTTTTGGGACTGTATTCCCCCATTATTGGCTTCATCCAGGTATTTTGTGCTAAGGTTGAGAGTTATCTATGATGAGAACTGAATTCATTGAATGTTTGGGGGCTGTATCCCCCCCCCCATTACTGGCTTTGTCCACATGTTTTTTGCTAAGAGGTTGAGAGCTATGGTGAGAACTGAATTCACTGAATATGTTTTGGGGCTGTGTTCCCCCATTATTGGCTTTGTTCAGGTGTTGTGTGCCAAGAGGTTGACAGCTATGGTGAGAATGAATTCACTAAATGGTAGCCATTTCAGTTTGTCTTCCTCTCTTCCACAAAACAGCTGATTTGGCATAGTGGTATGTTTCTCTGACTGTTTTGCACAGGGTCCCCTGGGTTAAAGATGTGGCACTGAAATGTATGGTGGTAACACAGCATTTCATTCTAGCAACTTTCCAACATTATACAAGCAATGTTTAAAATGTGTCCCTGGTTTTTGGGCTTTTGTCTCCCCCCCCCAATAAATTTCAGCTTTTTCCAGATTTCTTGTGCTGCAAAGTTCAGAGATACAACTGTGTGTCGTGTAGATTTTACAAGGAGCTGAGAGCTGCAGGGGAACAAAACTTTAGTGCTGCTTATTCTGATTCTGCTTGCATTGTTAATAGCACAATAGGTAGTGTACTTGCTTTTGATGCAGAAGGCTGTGGGTTCTACTCCCACAGTAGATAGATGCATTGCTGATACTGCACTGTGTTGTAAAGTGGGTGGATGCTGCAGTCCTTTTTGGCAAAGATACCTAGAGTAGTAACTATGAACCTGTTATCAGTTTGCCATACAGTCCCTATTGCGATATTACTAGCTTATCATTTTTTTTAATGCATGCAACATAGGCAATTTATTCCTCAATGGCAACAGGCACTTTATTTGTAGATGAATAAACAATGAATCATAAAGTTGTTTGCTAGCAGCAACCTCTTCATTGTTACAGATTTCTTTAATGTGGAATTATTTAGATGAATTTACTACTTCAGAGATTGGGCATATTTACTGATACTGGTGGACTGTAGAAGGTTGAGTAGACTTTTATGATGGAAATGTTCTGAATTGGGTAGTTTTGTCATTGGTGCATGCATTTTGTTTCATTGTTTACTGGAAAAATGTTTAAAACAATAAATTTAAAATGCTAACAACTGTACTGTATTGTACAAGGAATATAATTTAGTACAATCAGGAAGGTGTATCAAAGAGCACATGTATGTTTCATGTGCAAAGGGCCTATGATTTGAAAACAGCCCAAAGTTAATCTTTATCTGACACTTGCAAAATGTATTTTCTTTAAATGTGGGTTTCAATGCTGTTTCATTGAATGTGAGTTTCAAGGACAGAGAAGTTTTAATGCTAAGCCTGTTTTCATTGTGAGACTGCATTGCTTTGTTTAGCAGATGTCTTAGTGTTTGTGCTATAAAATGCAAAATAAAACTTTCAAATGAAATCCAAATCATCATAGATGCAAAGCAGTATGCACATTAGTGTTTATGGTAAATGGAGTGAAATAGCCAAGTAATGGATCATTGGAATGGCTGCAGGGGGGAGGGCTCCATTCGACCATGATTTTGTGAGGGGAAAGATCGGCAAACTCAAAGACAGCCCCAGCTGAACTATACCTCCCAACTGTCCAGATTTTCACAGAATGAATATATTTTTGCTTCTTATTTTTGGTTTTTTCCTCATAAAATGTGTGGCTTTCTGGAAAATCATTTAGGAATTAAGTCACTAAATAATGACACACTGAGTTTCAGACTTCATAACCTTCAGAAAAATGCATGCTAAAGTAAGACCTGTTATTCTATCAACTGTCTCAGTTTATACAAGAGCAATTTTTAGTACTGTTTATATGTTCCCTCAATATATTTGGCCTTATCCAGATTTATTGCATTAACAGGTTGAGAGGTACATGCAAATAAATTGCTTTATAGAATTAGGTATAGCCAAACCTCTCAACTGTCCCCGAATTTGGCTCAAAATGTTGCTCTTCCCCTAATAATCCCTCCGCAAAATAGCAATTTTGGAAGAAAACATGGAGGGTTTACAATTAAGAAATAACTGTAATAATCAGAGGTATAGATTACTTTTATTTCAGAAATGCATGTAGATTCTTTTATTTTGTCAGCTGCTGAAGTTAGCAGTACTAATATTAAAAAAGTGCCCCTTCTTTGTCAGGTTCCAAGCTGTATTGTGTGGCTATTTTATATTTTTGCATCACATTTCTGGTCCATTTTTCATAAAATTGTGTTTTTTTTTGGCAAATTAGTGGTAAATCATTAAAGACTGAAGTTAGAAAATAATGACAGACATTTGAGTTTCAGATTTCATATCCTTCAGAAAATTCATACTAATGCAAGAGCTACTATTCTATTATCTTTCTAAGTTTATAAGAGCAATATTTAAAAATTGTCCTTATTTGTGGGCCTTTGTCCAACTTCTATGTATGGCTTTGTCCAGATTTCTTGCTCTGAGGTTGAGAGGTATGACAAATGTGTCAGGGCCATCACAGTCAGCCAGAGACATTTCAAATTGTGACATACTTGTTGTACCCCACTCCCCCATGTATTGACTCTGGATGTGTCCAAACAAGGCAAGGAACAGTTATGCATTGTAAATGTGCAGGGTATCCCCCCATCCAAGGTAGACACAAGTAATACAGTGGCTTTTCATTTGTTCTTGATTTTGCAGAATGGTCTGGTTTCTGTCATATTTTTGTACCGTTGATTTATGCTTATTACTCAAAGTGCCTGTTGCTCTGTGTTTTAAGTAGCAATGCTTTAATGACCATCAGGTAAGCTTGTCCGAGATCATAACATGCAAGTAAGCTTTAATAAGCATACTGTTAAAGAATTGCCAACATTGAAGCCTTTCTGTTGTTGCCATGCAGAGAATACTTAACTAGATAATGTATAAGCGTTGGGTATTGAAATGCATATAACAGTATTTATAATAAAGGACAGGATTACATTATTTTAAGAAGTTCATTACACTTGTTGGAGACTTCCAGTGATCTCTGAGGGCTTTACCCGTAAACTAAACAGAATGCCATTCATGTGTGGTCCATAACATGTACAGTAATCCTTTAAGCAATGTATCTTGAGCTTGTTTTTTGTTTGCTTTTCATTTTTTACTTTGATCATGTTTTCCCCATGAAACAAGTCGATAGTTGTCAGGCAGCAGGTCTTTTTTGGGTAAGAAACATTTTTACAAGTGGGGGCATCACAGAGATTGCTACTTTCAGCATGTTACTTGGTACTTTAATAAAGCTTAATATAAATTATAATTAGAACTGCAGTGCAAGGAGAAGCAGTTTGAGTTGAGTGCTGCTTTCTTTTTTTATACTTGATTTTGACTGGCATTCCAGTAATGTATTTAAAAAGTAATTTATTTTTTCATGCCTCACAACCTTTTTGTTTCCATCTAGATATTAAGTAAGCTGTCATGCAGCCATTGCATTGAAAGATTTTTATTCTTTTACACTTCATTTTGTCTTGATTGGACTCTCATAATGAGGGTTTGGCACCCAGGGCAGCATATTTAATTAAAACTAGTTTTTGTGGTTTTGAGAATAGCTCCTCCCCTTTCTAGTTGGCCACACCCCTTCCCATTGACCTCACCCATTCAGCTGTCTCCTGCAGCCTCCCTTTGATTTGAAGTCACCAGCCACCACTGAAATAACAAGGCCAGTGCTTTGCTTATGGAGTGTAAGATAATGGAATATTGAAAGATGGGGGGGTTCAGGTATTGAGCTTTATCTTGGTGTGCACGCCACTCACAGAAATATTGCTGAAACACAGAATAAGGCACTAGTAGCAGTAAGACTAGCAAATGAACATACTCAGTATCACTAGTTGCAGGGGGACTCCACTGATTAAATGCACAGCAGTGTTGTTCTGCGTTCCATTTCAGAAGGCAGCCCGAGAACAGGGGGGCACTTGTAGTGTCTGAGGGGGACAAAAACAAAAGGTATCTGTTAGTGAAAAGAACAAAGGGGTGGGTAAAGGAACTGGGTTCTAGTTCAGGGTACCAAGAACAAATTAAAAATAACAGTAATACAGAGTTATATCATGCTTTAAAAAATATCTGTTCAATAACATACACAAGTAGAATTAAAGGTAATACATAGCTCTATCTTGCATTCAAACATTTCACATCAAATAGAGTAAAACAACAATGTATGGGACATCCTACTAAGTTAGTACGAGCACTTAGATGAGCACATGGAAAGCACTTTGTAAGGAACAGTTACTAGAGATGAACATGGTACAAGCTATATCTCAGTTATATAAGAAACAAACATTAGCAGGGGGATGCTGCAAGAAAATAAGTCTAGACCCCGTGGTCCTCCTGGCTGGACAACTGTGACCAAGCTAATTATAATCAAGGCAGAACAAATAGGACGTGGTATACCATCTACAGTAGAGCACGCTATTTTATCTATTATGGGTCAAAACAATGTAAACAAAACAACCAATAGGAGTTGTTCTACAACCAGGTTATCTAGTTTACAGTCCTGCTTATTGTTATACAATAGAACCAGGAGTGTGGGACCAAATGAGGCATAAACCTAATCAGGAAAAATGTCGCAGTTAGCGTTAATATATTCCAGCCTTGCACAACATTCTCAAACTATGAACACATTCAAGGCTGAAAACACAGTACCAAGCAACATTAAACCAGACTGCCAGATACAAATGATATTAGCAGTGTGTGAAGTATTTAAACAGGCAGTAGCTACAAACAGTATCTAAGAAGTAAGTCACAAATATAAACAGGCAGCAGTTACAGACAGCATGTAAAGTAACTTGCAAATGTATATGTCATTATTTAATTAGATACTGAATTTACTTATGTGGTGAGCACAGTGCAGTACAGACCTTGTGAGACGGAAATGGACCACAGGTAGGAAATGTCTCCAGAAAGATGGCTAGGGATTTAAAACTTCTGGTAGGTCCTGATTGGGGGGCAGTCCAGCTATGCAATAAATAGGTTTCTGACAGCATGGATTTGAAAACAGAGGTGCTGGCTACCAGAACCAATCAGTCAGGAGTTAGGAAGCAATTTACAGCTAAGAATAAGAGCTACAAGCACGGCTCTAATATTACAATTTTTTGTTTGAATGGGTTTCTGCAGACAATTAGTTTCAGTTAAAAATACTTTTGTATCTTGTCAATTTCAAGTATTTGGAATGAAAATTATATTAAAAAGGCTATTTGGCAAGAAGAACAGCATAAAGACCTGCCATGTTAAGCAACAAGGCCAGTGCGTTTCTTATGGAGTGTAGGATAATGGATTGTTGAAAGATAGGAAGAGCGGTATCAGGTATGGGAGCTCTAGCTTGATGTGCACAACACTCACAGAAATATTGCTGAAACACATAATAATGCACCAGTAGCAGGAAAGGCTAGCAAGTGAACATACTTAGTATCATTAGTTGCAGGGGGACTCCACCGGTTCAGTGTGCAGCAGTGTTGTTCTGCATTTAACTTGAGAAGGAAGCCTGAGAAGAGGGGCGCACTTGTAGTGTCTGAGGGGGACAAAAACAAAAGGTATGGGGTAAGCACACAGTGCTAACCATGTGAGAGGAAGATGGGCCACAGATAGGTATACTATTGCTGGATGCATCTTTTTGCTGTTGGTGCTGTACTGTGAATCTTTCACAGTAGTGAATACATGCACCACTTATGAGTTTATATACATATATATATATAAATATATATATATATGTGTGTATATATTTTGTGTGTGTGTGTGTGTGTGTGTGTATAGACATATATATATATATGTGTGTGTATAGATATAGATATATAGATATAGATAGATATATATATAGATATATATAGATAGACAGATACAGATATCTATAGCTTCCTCTCTCTCTGTCTGTATATGTGTGTTTATATATAGCTAAAGATATCTGTGTGTGTGTGTGTGTGTGTGTGTGTGTGTGTGTGTGTGTGTGTGTGTGTATATATATATATATATATATCTATATATATATATATATATATATATTTATTTAGTTATTTATTTTTTAAATGAAAGTGTTACACATTTTGTCAGTGAATGCATTATGTCATGTTGATTTTACTGATGAATATTGTTGATGGTGGTGAAGTTAATCAAATCACGCTATTGTTGAACTTCAGGAGGTCAGCATTAGCAAAGTTGAATATTTTTGCCTTCCTTATTGTGTAACCCTGGAGTTAATTCATTTAATATCCCTGGAAGGATGCGGTGATGGAAATTCCAAAGTTGGAAGGGGAGGTTCAAAGCTCTACATGTAAAAACATGTTTTTGTAGGTTTGTTGATGACCACACATGTAATGCTATTGTTTACATTTGTAATCAGCTTGCTTAGATTTTTTTTTTTAGTTTTGTTTATCATAGATGAGAGTGTTTGATAGGTTGCAATTCTATCAATCTCATCTCTGTTAATTTGTTATAGAGTCATATATATATATATATATATATATATATATATGTATACACATACACAGACATATATTATATTTAGATCTAAATAGATGGATACTGGAGGCATTGAATTAAAAAACAAACAAAACAATATCTAGATTTATCACAGACACTACCTTTCTGATGTTAGCTTTCCTCTTTCTGCCCTTTACAATAAATTTTTGCACATATAAGTAAGCCTATTTTTGTGCAATTAAAACAAGTATTATTTTTTCCTAGAAAAAATAAATCATTTTTTATCTAATGCCTCATTTATTTGCTCTCTCTCTCTCTGCTATTTGTCACTCTTCTTTGTCTCATTTCTTCTGTCTTTTCCCTACCTCTTTAATCTAGTATCATTTTACTTTATAAGCGTTCCATCCCTCATTCCATTTTTTTATAGAATGCTTTCTTGTTTAAATGATCTTTTCAAAGTCTGTTTTAGAACTACTTTCCCCGTTTTCTAGAACTTCTCTTTAATTATTTTTAAACCAGGGCTATGTGTCTCGGTTTTATTTTTGTTTTTATTCACATTACCATGTACTGCTTTATAGCTCAAGGACCCACTTTAGTTTGCCCGCATTCAAAATACACCACTTACTATTATACAAAACGTAATCAATAGCAGTTCTAAACAATGCTGTTCTGCATTCTGTCCTGTTACACATTCATCCTGGAGTCTACCTATTTAACTAAATCCTTTATTTACTTTAAATCACTGTCTAAAATTCTCTTTACACCATTATTTACATAGTCACAGTTAAAATCACCTACCAGTATTACAGAAGTATTTATTGTCACATACAATTGTTACATCTCAAATAATTATTTTTGTTTGTTCAGTGGCCATAATGCATTCAGTGCTACTAGTCTTTCTTAGATATCTTCATCTAAAACATCTGTCACACTTGCTTTTCCTAACTTTATAATTATATGATCTAAGATGTATATTTTTGGATCTAGTAAATAAAATATATAGGTCAGACATTTTTCTACATCCTAATTCCAAGTACCTTTCCCTCATTTTAATTAAAAAGTCCCTCATTTTGTTCAGAAATACCTGATTGTCCTGTACACATATATATTCGCTGTTTCTCTCATTTTAACCCCTCCTGTATTACAAGGCTTCTAACATAATTATTTAAAATAGTCGCTTTCACAGCCAAAAATTTAAATGAATGTCTTGAGTTTTTAGCTTACTTTCCCTTTTATATTTTTCATTTGCTTTCTTTTAATTACATTCTTCCCTATTTTTCATAATTTCTACTTCAAATACTTTTCCCTTCAGTATCTTTCATGCTTTATCACTTTCTCATTTCATCTATTCAGCCTGTTTAATAAATGATTTCAGCATTTTTCATGCACATTATTATTTTATTGCTCATTAACAATTTTAGATAATTTTTTATCATGTACAAATTCAGATCCTGGGGGGGGGGGGGTAAAGAAATATCCTTCTTTTTGTACACTTTATACATTTGGGAATGTAGTTGTTTTTTTTTTTTTCAAAAGCTCTATTCCCTGTAAGTCTTGCAGTGTTATTTTTGTGTTTTGGCACCAGATAAATAATTTTTTGTCTAACGTATGCTCACTTATACCTACACTGTTTTATACATACAATATTCGGTACAGACACCAAATCACATTTAGTTGCCTCCTAACATCCAGTGTAGATTCCAGCAGAGTCCAAGTCTTTGCCACTGGAAAACAAAAAATGCCACTCTATTTATTTATCTGTTATTGAGCATGCTGGCCTTTCTGAGCAAAGCCCATTTCTCAGAAAAGACCAGTGTTGTTTGATATTCTCTTTTCCAGATTAATCACTGTTGGGTTTATAAATCTGCACATGACTGCAAACTATATATGATTACTGCAAGTCACGAGGATGCTGTCAAAGTGCAGTGAGGTCTCAATGATCTAAATTGTTGATGTAGAAGGAATAACGTAAAACTAAATGTAGATAAATCAGCTGTAATGAATTTTCAGAGTAACCATTATGTCAAGAATATTCACCTCAGAGACTTCCCACCAGACTCCTCCTATACCCATCATTTCTCTCTGCATTGTACTCTAGTCTTTGACCTGTTAGTGATAAACTTTAGACTTTTTTATTTCTCTCATATGAATCATTTTTAGTGTAAAATTATCTGCAATACAATTTGACATTCAACTAGTCTGTTGAACTGAATGCATACTTTGTTTTGTTATTTTACCTCTGTGTGTATATGGGTTTATATTTCTTTTTTTACAGTTGAGCTGAGCTGGAAATAGGGCCATTTGAATCAATGCTCTACCCAGGATAACAAATTTAAAGAAAAAAAAGCAGTATTTTGATCATAGTGATATACTACAAAAATTTAGGTATACTGACAACAGAAGTTTTCATCTGGGTTATAATACTGCCTATGCAGTGAGAAAGACATTTAGATTTTGATATCAAAGATCAGTGCCCTGCAGAAGAAGTAGGTTAATGTTTCCATATATAAACATTTGGTGAGGCTTATCCTAGATTATAATAATTCATTCCATCACCACTTAAAGAGAAATGAGTGCAGAGATTTTTACTTGCAGGTTCAATGTAGAAAGAGATAAGAAGTAAAAGCAGGGACTCAGGACCTTATAGCTGTAATTAAGTATTGATTTTTTAAGGAATTAATTCATAAACCCAACCAGACCTTTAGAGGTACAACTTGAACGTATGCATTCCTTGATGAAAAATACAGAAAGAGGCTGTCTCCTATTCCTTAATGTAACAAAAGCAGGGGTACATCTTTTCATATTTCCTTTGCCAGCTATTGAAACTTATCACCACAGCATGAAAGAAACCTCATAGTTTAACTGAGTTTAAAAAAGAATTAGAGTGCCATATAGAGAAAGAAAACTATCTGTGACTGGCACAGTTGTAAACTGGATTCTTATTTATGAATCTATGAAAGTATGAATAAATATGTAAAGCTAGTTACTAGGCATCCATTATCATCCAGTGTGTTATGTTTACACTCTCTTTAAATTGCTATTTTCCTTTTATGAAAGCCATACAATATGCTAGGGATTGTAATTAATTCATAATACTCTTGGCATCTCTTATATACTGTATTTCCATTATGACCTCCATGACTTCATTCGTACCCTTGAAATATAACTGTCCTATATAATGAACCATTTTCCATTTGGCAAATCCATGTACATTTGATTATTATTAGAGCTCAGAAACATTGAATTCTGGGGGTGAATGTGTGAAGTGAGGCAGTGGTTATTCCAACCTTGAACTGCAGCAATGCCAGATTAAGAGCAATTAGTCATAGAGACAGTGGCAAAGGACAGCACATACCTGCACAAGATGCTTGGGAAGGAAGCTTTCCAAGCAGAACAGGTGTATAAAATACATTTTTAGTCCCATTGTGAAATATAGATTTAAAACTTTGAGTTCCAGAACTTCAAAAAATAAATACATTATACTGCATCTATTTCTAAGACATTTATAAATCACATCTAGATGCCTTTAGAATAATATTTTTTTATGTCTACCCCAATTTTCCCACTAGCAGCTCCAGTAAAAATCCTACCCACTGTGTCTCTGGTTGAATAAAGTTTCTGCCACTCGTTTAAAATCTCCAGAATGGTCAAGCATAAAAATATTTCATATTAATTATCCTAAGTACACCATTTGTAACATTCACAAATAAATATCCTTTTTTCAGAATATACAGACACAGTCATTATTTTAATCTGATCTTGCAACCAATGTATCATTCCTAATTTATAAAAAGTGGCATTGTTTCACTGATTTATGTATCATTCCTAATTTATAAAAAGTGGGATTGTTTCATTGTTTTTAAAGTTTTATCCTTTCTTTTCTGTTGTGAAACTTTGGAGTTAGTATATATAAGTAAGAGAAATAAGTAGGTGCACCTGAAGGCTGCTCCCCTAAATTATTCAGTCATTACTCAATGAACCTCAGTGAGACTCTTACTTTACCTGTGGACTCATTATATAGAAGAAAGATGGAAGGATAATGTAGTCTGGGAGACTTGCTCTGAGCTAAAGATCAGATAGGAATATGACCTGGTATGCTTAGTTAAAAAGTCACTTTAGTCTGATTGAGGTTTATAGAGACCATTAGCTATTTTGGTAGCTGAGACAGCAGAAAGAAAATGCTTCCAATCGGCATTAATGGCATCATTCATCATTTAAGAACTCCAGAGAATTTATCTTAGGGGAATCAATCAGCACATCAAGGAACCAGACCAACTAGTTTAATTAATTGTTATTTGCATTTGCCCATTATTGTATTAACAAACTTCATCAGAATATCTGAAAAAAAAAAAACTACATTACAAGGCTTATACAACTAATTAATGATTACATGGGCAGTGGCATAATTTCCTGTACACAAATTTCAAAAATATTCAAAAGCAAATAAGGCGTTTAAAATTATTTTTATAAAATGATCAAATTAGTCCTTGTAACATGATTTTAAACTCTATCTAACTTTAAAATACCATTTATTGAAATTGTTTCATTTATTCCTGAATGTACAGTGGCATTCAATCATAATTACCAATTAAGTTCTTTTGTTTCTAATAATTCTTTCCAGTCTCCAACCCTGTGGTTCCTTGCACCCATTCCCAAAACATTAAATTTAAACCTTTTGAAAGCATTACATTCTAAGGCATGTGTACTTAAAGCATGTTTTACATGCTTTCTGAACATCTAAAGTGCATTCAAAATTTATTTTCTTCAAACATCTCTCTGTTTTCCCATGTAACATGCAGGGCAAGTTTGGTACTCAAATATATGCACTAAACATTTAGGATCACAAGTCATTTTTACTAATTATGCTGCCATAATTATGCACATAAATGCAATGTATCAAAAATATATGTACATCATGAACAATGTCTGCATTTACTCATGCCTAATTTCCCTGGTTTATATCCTGGTGTGTTTGTCTTGAATTTTAACATATCTTTAATATTATATCTCCTAGAGTAAGTAAACTTTAATGTATTTCTCAGTAGGTTACTCACATTTTCCTAATATAAGAAAATAATCCATTTTTGTATATAGTGTCTTTGACATTGTTAGTACAGTTTACATATGTTAATGTCATAACTTTAGTATGTGTCTACTTGCATGACCTTAAAACAATGAATTTGTTAATTATGTCGGTTTCTAATAATGGCTGATAAAATCCAATTATTCTCTTAGTAATTACTTCATTACAAATCTGGGTAACCACATTTATAAAACATCTGTCTAACATGCTGATTTCCTTCCTAAACTTTTTTTTCATCAGAATAGCTAGGCTTAAAAGGCTGTAAGGCTGTTAGCCTAGTTATCGCCTATGATCCTATACCATCCATTTTGTCCTTCAAGTAATGTTCTTTTGAAAGGTGACTCATGTTTTTTCATCCTTTGTAAATATTAGTTAAGCCTTTTTAGGCATAGGAGGTAGAAAACTAAAGATCAATCTACATATGATCTCATCAACCAGAGAATCTCTCCAAAGGTGGGGTTATCTGAAGAGAACTGTACATTCCAGGGATTCAATTTCATTATCAGTCTTACAAATAAAGTTCTGAATTAGGTAGAAGAGACGTCCATGGATACTATCACAGTAGTTTAGCTAAAAGAGATGCCCTTATGTTATGCATACATAAATTGCTTGATGTCTGATGGGATTTCGCCTCATGGATATGATGATCTGCTTGATGTATATGTGGCCTTAACGTATAGGAAACAAAAGCTATAGAATCCCTCATCTCAAGTCATTCTGCTTTGCTAGCTAACTGGTCAGATTTACTACATACAGACTGACAAGTTAGAGAAGTTTTGTGGGTGTCTCAGCATAGGAAGGCAGTGCTTGCACTCATAGATGCCACTCTATTGTGGTAGTGGATACACCTCTGTTTTATCCCCCATTATTAGCCAAAAATGGGTGAGGGCACAGAGACTTTGAAAGAGAAGGCTTTTTATGCCTGACTTCTGGATCTCTTATTTTCTTCTTTCTATGCATCCCTTGCTGGTGATCATAGGTTCATAAATATTTACCAGACTATTGACCTATGAGGATCTTTAGAAGACTAGCCATACATCTACATGAAAATTTTAGCCCTTATATTTTGAGTATAAGTAATCAATAAACAAGTAAAACGTTTGCATATTGCACCTATCCTATCCATGTGAGATAAGGGTGCTAAACCAAGAGTTTAATTGTAGTGACTCATTCATTTGTCCAGGTTATGTCTGAATAGTGTAAGAGAATTACTTTGCTTTATGTGGAGAGGAAGATGATTTCAAGAAGAGGTATTTTTTGTGATATATATCTGTCGTTCCACTGTGTCTTGTTTATGGTACATAAAGACTGCAATCGCTTGAGCAGGTGTTTATGATACCATTTGACCTGCAGTATGTCTGACAGGATAAGGTCTGTTGAGGCTAAATATGCAGGAAAGAGATGGCCCTTCAGTACTTTGTATGACACCAAGATGAGGGGCAAAGCTTTGGTCTGCACAGTTTTTATGGTTTTGACCCCTGATTTTCTTAGTAGGCAAGTATTGTGGGCATTCAAGCTGTGCCAAATGTTTGAACAGGTACACACTAAAGAGGGCATTATTGAACTGATGTATGCAGAATACTGTGAAGTAATCACATTCCTGTACATGGATGCCACACCTTTAATAGTACTATACTATGAAACTATATCATTATATGGGGTGGCGAAAGCCACATACACTTTGGCTAGGCTTATAAATGCCCTAGGGCAGATAGCCTAGTACTATACTATGAAACTATGAAACTAATAGTAAGCTGTATAATCGAAAATAACTTTCTTAATAATGGACAGATGGTCACTAATTACTGTATCAGTTGTCAGGGGTGTGTTATCAATGTGATAGTTAAAAGGGTCTTAGTCCATGGTTTTGACACAAGCCAAAGAGGAGTGGCCCAAGGACTGAACCCTGGGGTACACCACTAGTGACAAATCTTTTAGAAGAGATAGAGTTGCCCATCTTAATTTTCTGGGTTCTCTTTGTGAGCTCATTTGTTATCCAATTAGTTCCATAAGGATTAACTTTTAGGCAGAAGAGTTTGCTACAATACCTGAGTGTGATAATGCTTTGGTTAAGACCTTGTAGGTTACCTACATCCTTATTTATTAATTCCATTATGATCATTATTATAGCCTTAGAGATGCGGCTGGTCAAACTTAAGGGTCTTTAATTTCCTGGTTCCATTGATGCCCCAAGTGATGCCAGCTGCTGTCCTCAATTCATTTTGCACAAAACAGCCTGTTTGGAGGCTGACAGTGTATGGGATCTAACAGGGCCTTTTTTCAGGCTGGTCAGTAAGCAGTTTGACATGTTATTTTGCCCCATAGAAGCTATGTTGTTGGCCTTGGATATTGTCTTAAGGACTTACTCATGAGAAATGTGAGAAGGAGGTGTAGATGTGAGTGCGACATCTGAGAACATAGGAGAGGAGACTGAAGTGAAGTTAAAATTATCTATGAGTAGATTGGATATGTCTTCTGGGTCTGAAAAAAAGAAGGCTTTGTGGTTGCCCCTTGCCTGGTAGGCTATTTTCTCCTCGTATCAGTCTTTGGTTGATTTGATAAGGGTCTGGAGTTTCCAGTTATGTTTAGAAAGAAATTATTTGCATCTTGAGAATTACACTTTTACGTGCAGTGAGTTTGTTTTTCTTTTGTTTTTTCTTTTACTATATAGTCTGTTTAGATTTGGGTTCTACCATAGGGAATTATTTTTGAATTTGCCATTGTATTGACAAAAATGCAGGAGTTAGAGCTGGATGTGGCAGAGTTAAAGATGTTAAGATTTGCACTGGGTGTGACAAGTGTAGACAGGATTAGGGATAAGTATATTAGAGGGTCAGCCCAGGTTGGACGGTTTGGAGACAAAGCCAGAGAGACGAGATTGCAATGGTTTGGACTTGTGCTGTGGAAGGATGCTGGGTATATTGTGAAAAGGATGCTAAGGATGGAGCTGCCAGGTAAGAGGAAAAGAGGAAGGCCTTAGATAAGGTTTATGGATGTGGTGAGAGAGGACATGGAGGTGGTTGGTGTGACAGAGCAAGTTTCAGAGTATAGGAAGAAATGGAAACAAATGATCCACTGTGGCGACCCCTAATGGGAGCAGCAGAAAGAAGAAGAAGACTTACTTCAGAGGAGGATGTATGCATCTATGCAGCAATTCACATATACATAGACTTTGGTGATAAAAGATTCCACATAAGTAGTGGGGTTTTCATGTTAGAATGAGATGTTGAATTTAGACAGGTCATTCCTCAGTTTCAGTAGATTAGCCTTGGCATAATCTGTGAATGCTATAATGTTGAGGGGCTTGTTCTGGCTTTAGTCTTAAGGTGAATGTGACTGAATTGTGGTTCACTTTGACCGGGGAGGGAGTTAATGTTGGTAGGGAGCAGAGCTGTCCCATACTGGTGAGGACCAATTTCAGGATTTTATTACTCCTGTATGATTGCAGACTAACTAGTCCTGAAAGTTTATATTGCTGAAGTCCAGAAATCTCTAAGCAGACATGTTAGAGGATACATATGTCTCCCAGTTAATATATGGTAGTTAAAGTCCTCTAGGAGAATGGCATTTGGCTTAATGCATATGGGCTTTATGCCAGTTAAGTATGAGTTGCAATAGACGCTTCATCAGTTTCCCATTTGGACCACTTTGAAAGACACTATTTGCTGTGATATGATATAGACCTCGACTGTCTCATATCCTCCCTTTTGTTTTGCTGGGGTGACACTAGTGGTAGTTCTTCACACTGAGAGCATTTCCTGGGTACTATAAGCAGCACTTGTGCAAGTCCTGGCTTCTGAACTGATGACTGCAAGGAGCTTCTGAAGATTTCAGCTGACTCAGGTACTGAACATTTCCAATAATGTGCAACTCAAGATATAAACACTGACAGAAGGAGTCATAAACAAATAAACACAAAGGTTGGGTGCATCTGCATCTTCTTGTTCCTAATGCTTAATGACATGATAAGTTCTGCCAGGGGGTGCATGAGTTGCTGACTATGAAGCTGTGCCTAGATGGGAATATCAAAACTAGAGCTCCAGATAGTTCCCCATTGCACAAGGCCTTTTAAGTCAAATTATCTATTTCTTACCCACTTCCTCTAGACCTGACCACCCTCATAGCCCCAATTAGTTTACCCAATATGCTCACATTAATTCCATCAGGGGTGAGAACCAGGCATCACTAGTCTAGATGAGAGTTCTATGACCTATCTGTTCCTGGCCAGGATGCCTTAATCAACCCAGCCTTGATCCCTATGATGAAACTCAGGTAGAAGAAAGCAGACTAGTAATCATGTCCAATAGTCCTTCCTACCCTTTCCTTTGATTTCCCCCTACCTAAAGAGTTTCTTTGGGTCGTTACTATTTGTTGCATGCTGCTGAATGTATGACTCTACACATGACTTCCCTCCCTGGTGAAAGTACCTGCACAATGGGTATATGTGCTCTGCAGGCCTATGTTCCACATGTGTAATACCTAGTACAGCCTGTAGGTGTCACCTAAAAAGATGGCAAGATGGCACTGCCTAGTATGGCAGCGGCCTTTCCAGTTCCTGATATGCACTTTTCGTTTTTATGTCATACTTTGTAATTTTTTAAATATGGTAAGTCCTCTTTGTTGTCAAATGAGAGAATGTTGTAGCCGAAATCAATCACGGTGTCCTAAATAGAATTATTTGCTTGTTACTGTCTGTTTGGAACATAATGTTGGAGCCGTGGAAGTTGGGCCTGCAATGATGATTCGAGCCGATATGGAGTGCGGGAATTGAATTTTGGTTGAGATACGATAATGGAGTGATTGTTCTCAAGATGCAGTGGATGGGGTTAGAAATGGAGACAAAGAAGGTCTGGATGTTGGACTGTGAGAGTCAGTGACATCAGATGGAAGGACTCTGGTGGTTGCTGGTGGTGTGTAGCCATTCGGGCCTGCAGGTAGAGGTGGTTGTGAAGACTGTAGATGGAGAGAGAGAGTTGGATGTTACAAAGGATGGTGTAATCATTTGGGCCAGCAGGCAGCGGTTGGAAGGTCTGTGATGAAGAGAATAGACAAAAGAAAGGACTGTTTTAAATGTTGATGGAGATGCATGGAGTTGGCGACAGGGTGATGGAGTTGCCCATGTATCGTGTTTGTTTAAGCTTCTGGTCTTCGGTTGTCTCTTCATTGTTGCTGTTTAAGTATTTGCTGTGTTTTTTTTTTTTTATGACAAATGTTACTATATGTTATGTTGGTGTGTTCTACTGTATGTTGTTGTGCATGAGCTTGGAGGAACATAATTCCGTTCAGCTGTAACTTTGTATGGTTATGTTTGAATGACAATAAAGTTTACCTTGACTTTGACTTTGAATGTATATCTATCTATATGTGTGTGTGTGTGTGTGTGTGTGTGTGTGTGTGTGTGTGTGTGTGTGTGTGTGTGTGTGTGTGTGTGTGTGTGTGTGTGTGTGTGTGTGTATATATGGGTTCATATACACACACACACACACACACACAGTTCATTTACACATCGACAAGTCTATTCTGCTTTCACACACACACACACACACACACAGACACACACACACACACACACACACACACACACACACACACACACACACACACACACACACACACACACACACACACACACTCATATACAGACTTTTGTCCAGTTTCATTTATTTTACACTTGCTAAACAGCAAAAGCACTGCTTAGCAAGTGTAAAATAATGGCTTGATCAATCTCCCACGCTCATAAACGCATATCCTCTCACACACAGAGATAAACACATATGTGTTTTATTTTATTTTAATTTTTTTTCTTTATTATTTTACATTCACTAAACAGCAAAATCACTGCTTAGTGAGCGTAAAATAATGGCTTGATCAATCTCTCACTCTCATAAATGCATATCCTCTCACACACAGACATAAACACATACATATGTGTTTTATTTTATTTTAAATTTTTTCTTTATTATTTTACACTCACTAAACAGCAAAAGCAATGCTTAGTGAGCGTAAAGTAATGGCTTGATCAATCTCTCATTCTCATAAACTCATATCCTCACACGCACACACACACGCACACACACACACACACACACACACACACACACACACACACACACACACACACACACACACACACACACACACACACACACACACACACACACACACACACACACACACACACACACACACACACACACACACACACAGAGATAAACACATATATATGTGTTTTATTTTATTTAAATTTTTTTCTTTATTATTTTACACTCACTAAACAGCAAAAGCACTGCTTAGTGAGTGTAAAATAATGGCCACCGTTACATTTTTTCAGTCTGAGCTACACAGCAGCTTGATATGCTGCCGCGAAGCAGCGGACTTGTTTTTCAGCAAGCATCATTTGTATGTTAATACCCTTCTGGAGAATGTTCATTCTCTAATCAGGATACGATCTTTGGATTGCCCATTCTCTACACAGTAGTAGTTGTAACTGCAGCTGGTCAGGATAATCTATCTGAACCTGTGACTAGGAGCACCTACCTTGTATTTATGTCAGGTAGCATAGCACTCTTTCCATGACAGGATGAATTCAACTTTCTAGTGATATATTAATTATAAGTGTGCTCAGAGACACAAGAAAAGGGTCTGTATGTGCTAGCTCTAAGATAAACTGCAGCATTCTATAATAGTGAACCCAGCAGGGTTAAATGAGGAAAGAGAAAAATGACTTCTATTTCAGTTTGTTCCATCAAAATGCTGTTAAAACAGGTACATTAAAAGAGGTTGTTAGTAACGTGTGTCAAAAGTCCCATTTGCCACAGTAGAAATACCTATAAAACAACAGAGTGTAGCTGACACAATGGGAATCAGTGAGCCTCCAGTAAGTATATCTTGTGCCAGTACCTGCTGCAAAACAACCTTTGCAGAGATGTCAAGGGATAGCGCAAAAATATGCAGCTGTACTGGCTGTCTAGCCCTTGGTGGTATACTGAATATACTTGATTATTAAGTACAAGCAAGTTACTAATCCGTTCAGAATTGAAACAAGTAGAAAATAATTCACAGATTGTTAATAAGTACAAATAAATGTTAGGCATAATATAAAATAAAGATATGACAGGTCCACTGCCCATAATTTTACATGCTAAAACAGTGCTGATGTTACATGTTGTTAACTAACACAAGCTAAGTCTATGATGAGAGGGTTATCTCAAATGTGTGAATCTTTGTTGAAAAGAGACTTAAACTAAATGTGTGAAGCTAGGGCTAATTAATAGGAAGGGTGATTCTAACCAGGGCAGGAAGGCAGCATTGCCTCAGACCACATAAAGTGAGATGAAGGAAGTTTTATTACATACATTTAGAGATGCAATTATGGTAAGGTGACTGTACTGATGAAATAAAAAGTACAGTCTTGCCTTCAGAAACATCATCAGTTTACTGCTATTGAAACTGCTGCAAGTTAGGAAGCAGAAGAAGATACTAAACATAGGAGTATAAATTGCTTTCTCCTAACTACTAAAAGCTGTTGAGGCTTCATCAGATCAGTGTAGAGCAGCACAGTGGTATTAAATACATTCATATGGTTAGCTCCACTATATAATAAATGTGTGTGCATGAGAGATTTGGTTACGAGACTATAAAAAAAATCAGCAGTTTTAGCAACATTAAACAATGCGTGTATGCAAACCAGTTGTTGTTGTTGTCTTTCGGCTTTTCCCGGTTAGGGGTCGCCACAGCGGAACTCCGGTCTGCTAATGATTGGCAGTAGATTTTGACGAATGCTGAGGTGCCAGCTCGACATTCAACCTTCAACAAAGGCACGCCCATTTGCGCATGTCTTTCGAACGCCCACCCAACTGCGGGGAGGACATGCAGACCCCACACAGAAGGCACTCCCCGCACTCCAGCCGAGAATCGAACGGAAGAACCTCTTGCTGTGAGGCAACAATGCTACTGCTGCACCACCGTATGCAAACCAGTATTAAAATCTTTTATAACTAAATGCAGGAAAGTTTAAACACTATGCTTACTATTATTACTATCCCGTGACAAAGGCAATGGAATTTGAAATGAGAGAACTCTGTTTTAGATGGCAGTGTTACATATAAATTTAAAAGTGCTTCTAAGCCCATGATGGTAACTTACTTAATTTTTACCTATGTGGTCCTGTGGTACTCAGCCAATATAAATATAATGCTAAAAATACAGTATTTACCTGTTAGTAAAGACTATTATGGTCCAGTTTTCTAAGTTCAAGTACAGATTTGGTAGGGCAGTTTGTGTTTAGTTCTTCCTGGGTGCCAGTAAGCTTTTAGGCAAACTTGCACTCTAGTTTTTTTTTTTTTTTCCTCAAGTAGAGCTCCTGTATTGCCTTCAGTTGGGACAGCTGTTACTTTCTCCACTATGAGGAATAGAAATTTCTCAAAATTTCTGCAGTGTAGAGCATGGCTGGTTAGTGGGTTATTAAGATATTTCAGTTGGATGTCTAATAAGTATTTAGTAACCCTTACCTTTAGGGCTTTGATTGTCTTGCCTACACAATACTCTAAATTCTTGTACAGCTGGCCATGTAAACTATATCTGTAGACACACACACAAGGGCTCGCGTGTGTGTGCACATGTGCTTCTGATAAATTAGTGTTTTTGGGCAATGCAGGACTCATTAATCACACATCGAGTTCTGCTTTGCGATCCATAAATACTAAGATAACAGGAAACCACAAAGCACAACACCAACCAGTAAAAATAAATAAATGAACCAGACACTGAAATAAAGGAACCAAACGTTTTACTAAATAAAAGACTCAATAAACTAATACAAAAGTAAGTGCTTTCGTAAGGCACATAGACCAAACTTCATCAGACCCCAGGACTTGTCCCCTCTGCTGTGCCTCTGGTATTGCCCATTCTGAGGATTCCATGGCTTATGATATGCCAGAAAGAGATCACTATAAATGAAGCTGACTGTATGTGGGTTGACATTTATGACTAGAAACACAGAGAAACATAGTAATCCATATATATATATATATATATATATATATATATATATATATATATGTGTGTGTGTGTGTGTGTGTGTGTGTGTGTGTGTGTGTGTCTGTTTGTCTGTGTGTCTGTGTGTGTGTGTTATATGTTACATGTGTGTGTAGGAATATATATATGTAAGATCAATGAATTTTGTAATTTTGTCCATATTATAGCTGAGTGATATCTATTTAGTTGACTGAGCAGATGCTATAGGTGTGTGAGATCACACAATTTTCTGTGTTGGGGAATATGCCCTTTCCCTGATATTGTGCAATCTGGGAGTTAGTATACATAATTAACAGGGGGTGTAGTGACTGCAGCCCCCCCCCCAGAAAAAAGATGTTTTAGCTGTTTTTTAAATATGAATTTTGAAAGTGCTGAGGTCACTGAATATCAATGTTTGGGTGTTTTGACAATATTCAATTCATCTATATATACATACATGCACACACACACATATATGTATATACATATATATATATATATATATATATATATATATATATATATATATATACATATATAGATAGCTATAGATATGTATATATATGTGTGTGTGTGTGTGTGTGTGTGTGTGTGTGTGTGTGTGTGTGTGTGTGTGTCTATATATATATATATATATATATATATATATATATATATATATATATATATATAAGTTCATAGGTAGGTACTAGGGTATCTGCCCAAGGGCATGTATAAGCCTAGCCAGTGTGTGTTGGCCTTCGCCACCCCATTGATTAATTAACTGAGCCTCTGTCAAGCTGAGACAATGAAGTGATCCCAGGGGTGTATTTTCTGTTACCCATCCACTCGTCAAAGCTTCTCTTAAAGAGTGTCAGTGAGGGGCTCTGCTAATGTAGTTAGGAATTTTGTTCCAAAGCATGGGGATTCTCTGTGACAGGAATCTATCCCTCTAGCATGTTCTATTTATTGTTGTGGTGAGGTTTAGCTCACTAGAGCGCATGGCTCACAGTGACTTGGATTTCTTTAGCATGTCCATCAATTCTGAGTTGGACATGGTTTCGTAAGTCAGGCAGAGATCACCTCTGAGTAAGTGATATGCCACTGAGTACAGCCGGAAGTTTTTCAGTCGGGCTGCATAGGACATATGTTTGAGGCCAGTAATCCTCTTGGTGAGGTGCTTTTGTGGTCATTCCAGCTGTTGGAAGAGTCTTGTGAGGTACATCCCAAATGGGGCATTGTACTCTATGATGGGTCTGATGAGTGATGAGTAGAGGGGCACTATAACCTCTTTATTTTTAGATGCGAACCCCTTATTAATTAGATGGACCACATAGAAGGATTTCCTAACTACTTTGGCAATATGATTGTCAAAGGAGAGATTATTATCTACCTGGGTCCCCAGATCTCTTATTACCTCTTCTGTATTAAGGGGGCTGCCGCCTATGTGGTAATTCGTGGGTGTTTTGTTTTTCCCAAACAGGATGACTCTGCATTTTTTGGCATTTAGCTTGAGACCAGGACTTTGACACTAGGTGTCTGTCTCAGTAAGGCCTTTTTGAAGGATGTCCATGTCAGCCAGAGAGTCAATTATGGCTCCCAGTTTGCAGTCATCGGCGAACTTGGTTAGACATAGTCCTCCTGTGTTTGCCTGTACTTCTGAGAAATATATGCTAAACAGTAGGGGTCCCAGAACTGAGCCTTGTGGGACACCACTTGTGACTGGTTTAGAGTCAGACCTGGAGCCCGCTATTCTTACCGTGTGAGTTCTGTCTGTAAGCCAGTTGACAACCCATCTTGTGATGTAGGGGTTTATGTTCAAGCTGGTGAGTTTTTCTATAATACCCGAGTGAGGAATGGTGTCTAACACCTTGGCGAGATCAAGGTAGACTGTATGAACCACCTTTCCCTCGTCTATGGCCTTGGTGACTGTCTCGAAGAAGTCAACCAGATTTAGTAGGCATGATCTGCCCTTAACAAAGCCGAACTGGGTCTGGTCAAGTGTTTGGAGATTCCAAATGTCTTTGTTAATGAGTTCCATGATGATGCGCTCCATAGCCTTGCAGACCAGGCTAGTCAGGCTTATGAGGCGATAGTTACCAGGGTCATTTGTGACCCCCTCCTTTGTGGAGTGGAATAACCGTTGCTGTGTACCATTCTATGGGCACATAGCCTGTGGAGAGGCTGAGGTTGAACAGCGTGTTTAGGTGGGAGGTTAGTGCATTCTGTAGTTCATGCAGGACACAGCCCGGGACACCATCTGGCCCCATTGATGCTGTGTTTTTGGCTTTTGAAAGGGCTGTTTACACCTGTGCTTCTGTGATTTCCAGGACCCTACACTTTTCCGGTATTGTTGTGGGCCTTTTTGAAGGTGAGAGGGAGGTGAAGTTTGCACTGAATCTATCTGCGAGGATGTTGGCAATATCATGAGGTTCAGTATATTTTGTGTTATTTTGCACTAGCTCAGGGCATATCTGTGAGTTGCCACTTAGATTCTTGACATAGCTAAAGAAGGCTTTGTGGTTATCTTTCGAATCCTTGGCTATTTTTCTTTTGAAGTTAGCCTTGGATGATTTTATGAAGGACCTGAGTTTCTTACTGATACTGATCAGGGATGTCTTTCCTTCTTGGAATTTGCTTTTTTTCTGAACTAGTTTCCTCCTTCTGTTGTATAACCTGTTTATGGCAGGGGTCCACCAGACTGGTTTCCTTCTCTTAGGGGAGTGTGTCTTGGTTTTGTTAGGGATGGCACGATCCATGCATCCTTCTAGGTGCTCATAGAGTGCAATCCTTATATACACATGTATATATATATATATATATATATATATATATATATACAGAGAGAGAGCGAGAGAGAGATATATATATATATATATATATATATATATATATATATATATGGTCTATTTTGTAACAGCGAATGCTTAAAATAGTGAACCCTGTATAATCGACCCTAAAATGTCGAAATGGCAAAATGCTGAACACACGGAACATCCCCACTCCCCCCTACTTAAATATACCAACTCCGAGATCGCACCATAGTTGAGGAAATGGCAAAGTCCCAAAAACAGGCTTGTGATTTTTTTCCCTGGGAAAAAAATCACTGTTCTGTGCTTTTGGGAGTTCGCTGTTTTGACCAAAAAGGTTAGATTAAACAGCGTTCGCCGTTCACTCATTTAATAGGGAACCTATATATATATATATATATATATATATATATATATATATATATATATATATGTGTGTGTGTGTGTGTATCCCCTTCAAAACATCTAAAGTTCATAACATTGAAGCTCAAAATATTGAGACCATAACATCTAAAACCCATAATGTCCAAATCTCATAACATCGAATTTTATAACATTGAAGCTTTGCATCATAGGTTCATAGGTTCTTAGGTTCATACTAGGCTATCTGCCCTAGGGCATTTATAAGCCTAGCCAGAGTGTGTTTGGCTTTCGCCACCCATTTTAAATTAATTTTGCTATGCCATTTTTTGAGGTTATAGGTTCATAGGTTCATACTAGGCTATCACAACTTCAAAACCTACAAATCACATGTAAATAACATCCCCTGCACCTAAAACAACACTAAAGTGGTAAACATACTTTGTACTAAGTTTCTGCAGGGGGTAAGCCCCCCTGCACCCCCCGTAAGTTAAATATACCAACTCCGAGATCGCACTACAGTGAGGAAAAAGTTAATTTCTTAACCCCACTGTAATGCGATCTCAGAGTTGGTATATTTAATTTACGGGGGGGGGGGCAAATGTTTCAAAGTTATGAAATTCGATGTTATGAGTTTTAGATGTTATGGATTTTAGATGTTATGGTCTCAATGTTCTGAGCTTCGATGTTATGACCAGTGTTTTGAAGGGGATCCATATACATATATGTGTGTCTATATATATATATATATATATATATATATATATATATATATATATATATATAAACAATGTTTTATGAAAGGGATAAGGAGGAAGCCTCTCTGCATCACCCACACCCTCTCATACTTATATTACTAATTCCAGGATCTCTCGGCAATGGGCTAAAGGTAAAACCCAACTCCACACTGTTCGGTGAATTGACAACTTTTTCAGTGAAGGTGAATTTCAATTAAAAAATGCACCTAAAAATAAAGTAATGAACTCACTATTAAAACAACAGAACCCATATCTATATTTATATCTATATCTATATATATATATCTATATATATATATATATATATATATATATATATATATATATATATATATAAATATGTAGATGTATATATATATATATATATATATATATATATATATATATATATATACATATCTTTCTCGTTCTATATATATATATATATATATATATATATATATATATATATATATAGATATACATTTATATATAGATAGATTTCCTATAGATATAGATATGTGTATACACACACACACACACACACACACACACACACACACACACACACATATATATATATATATATATATATAGAGAGAGAGAGAGAGAGAGAGAAAGATGTGTGTATGCGTGTATGGAATATCTGAGGGTCACGTGTACGATGCAGGAATTATCTAAGCATCAGCTTTCTTAAGCAATGAATTTCATGGTAAGTGGCAAAACAGCAAATCAAGAAATCAAGTTCCACACTCCTGCAATACCAAACGTTTCATATAAGATCCTGTCATGTTTATCTATTTTTATAATTATTTTACTTTGAAGTACCATTTCCCATTCATTTCCATGGGAAGTAATAATTGCTCAAGTCTTTACTGAATAGTGCTTCATATTATTTGCGTAGGTTTTTATGAATGTGCTGTGTTTTGGGGAGTTTTCTTATTATACTTTTGAGGTAACCTTTAGTTTTTAATGAATTTTGTGAATTTTCTTACAGTTGTTTTTTATTGTAGCTACTGCTTTTAAATTATTTTTGTATTGTAGAGTAGTGTTGTGTGGCATAGTACTGTCCAGCAACCATTATGGAGATCATGGAGATGCTGTGTTTCAACACTACTGGTGTAGGGTTCAACACAGTACCCTGAATGAAGGAAGCCAGGATCCCTCTTTGTAAAAAAGGAGAGGAACAGAGACAAAGGGAAGAAGAGATGAGAGCCTGTGTTATATCTGTCACCAGAGAGACTGAAAATGTATTAAGGTCTGACAGTACCCTGAGGCCTAGGGTCTGAGAGAGAGGAAAATGAATATTTTAAGACAAGAGGAATTGGTGAAGAATTCACCAGTGAGTACTGAAGAAATTGACAACCAGTGTTTAGAGAGCTGTAAGACATTTGAACTATTGACAGACCAGCTTTCAGAAGGAGTGATTGTTAAATAATGAAGTGAACTGCTGCATTTGAAAAGTGCATGAGAAACTGTATTTCTTTTGGTGTTTATTTTTGTTTTATTTTCTACTGTTGTAAATAAAACAAAGGTTATGTACTCACCATAATGATGCATATGTGTTGTCTGTTTTCATTCTTCCTCAACTGATGGGTCTCAGGGATACAGATAGGCTGGAACCCAAACAGGAAACAGGAGGGTTCCCAAATGGACATCCCTTAGGTCTCAATAGGAAGAAAAGGAAGGAGGCTGGAGGGCAAAAGGTTGAGGAAGAATGAAAATGGACAACACAGATTCATCATTATGGTGAGTATGTAACTTTTGTAACTGATGTCATTTTCATTTATTTCTCTACTGATAGTACAGAGTCCCTAGCTTGATGAACCTTGGGTGGTCCTCATCTCGTGGAGCAGGACCAAATGCTGCCCTATTTCTGGAAAGTATATCACACTTGTAATGAGCAATAATAGTATGAGCATTGGACCCAGTGGCAGTTGCACAAACATCATCTATGGATGCTCTTGACTAGAAAGAAGATGAAGTGGCTACAGACCTCATGGAGTGTTCTCTGGGTGGCTTAGGTAAGGATAAACCTCTTTGTTTATAAACAAAGGATATACAAATCAGTCAAACATTTAGCCAGTCACTTTAGGCAGTGGTTTACCCAATTTGGTCTTGGAGAAGGTTACAAATAATTGATCAATTCTCCTGAAGTCTTTGGTACTGTGCATATAAAATCTAAGCTGCTGATGTATGTTCACAAGATGCAGGATGCACTATCCATTGTTTGAATATTTCAGAAAGAAACAAGAAAATTGTTGACCTGATTTAGGTTGGATTCAGAAGCCATCTTAAGAAAAAAGATGGGGCTGTGCGTAATGAAACCCTATCCTTATGGAAGGTCAAATATGGAGATCTCACAGAAAGCGCTTGGAGTTCAGATACTCGTCTAGCAGAAGTGATAGATACCAAAAAAATTATCTTCTAGGACAAGAACTTAAGACCAATTTTAGCTGAGGGGTCAAAAAAAGGTAAGATAAAAGCTTGTAACAGAATAGTCAAGTCCCAAGAAGGTGTATGATCTTTCATTGGGGGTTTGAGTAAAAAGGTACACTTAAGGAAGGCCTTGCCCAATTTCAAAGAAGCCAAAGAGGAATGATTTGAAAATTAAAAATGGCCACTAATTGAACTTTAATAGTAAAAGGCAAAAAACGCTGTAAACTAAACCACAAAATAAAAAAATATGTCCGGAATGCAGTAACATCAAAGGCTGATAATGATAATAGTAAAGTAACTCACCCTACTGTTAAAAAAGTAAGCCAAATAACTGCTGAGATTGGGGTGGAGAAAGGGTCAATTTGTCTCTGAAGAGCTGAAACTGAAAATCTTTTCCATTTACTTCAATACATTTTCCTGGTGGGAAATTCTGAGAGGATAAAAGAATATGTCAATCTGAGTAGGGAAACCTGGACTGTCTAGCCATCACTGGAACTTGAGAAACCCTGTAGTCAACTCAAGGCTATTGACATCTGTGTGTTCATTCCTGTCGGATGAAATAGAAAGTCTGGATGTGGATCCAGTGCCCAAGGTTGATAGAGAAGGTGAGGCCAAAATAAGGGAATCAAACCTGACAAGGCCAATAGGGTGCCATGAGAATAACTGTGCTGTTCAACAAGGATACTTTCTGTAGAAATTTGGGAATGATAGGCAATGAGGATAAGTGTAAAGAAGACCAAAGGACCAATCATGGACTAGAGCAACTCTTGGTGACTCCCATTGTGGAGTAACCAGAGCAAAAACCTGCTGCACTTGTATTTCGGGAGAGAAGTAAAAAGATCACAGTATGGCTGGTCCCATCAATGAAAAATCTTTTCTCCACTCTTTAATTAAGAGACTACTCATGAGGTATCAAAATGGACTTGTTTACTCTGTCTACAACCATGTTGTTTTCCCTGGTATGTGCATTGTTATACGAAAGCAACTGGAAGAGATCATCCATTGCCACACTCTCATTGCCTCTCAACACAATGGGTAAGATTTGGTTCCCCCCTGTTTGTAGATATACCATACTATTGGTTTGTTGTCTTTTTGTATTGCAATCCATCCCTGAAGGGATAACATCTTGAAAAGCCTGCAACACTAGTAGGACTGCTCTAATTTCCAGGACATTGATGTACAAATTGGCCTCTTCCAGGTTCCGTGTACCTTCCCAATGCCCTCCCAACTCAATTTAGGTGGCATCCATGGTGACTTTGGCTACTGGCCATGGGAGAACAAGGGGGCAACCATGACAAAATTTTTATGAATGAATCCACCAAAGAAGATATTCCTTGCAAACTTTGGAAATCTTCGCTGGAGTGCTTATGGGATGATGAAGAATAGACCATTGTAGTGAAATAGTCCACTGCATGACCTGCATATGAAATCTGACTAACAGAACTAGAGTTATTGCTGCTTTCATCGATCCTAAGGCTTGGAGGACTAGCCTTGCTGTAAAGTAAGAATGGGAGATCACTTTCTTAACCTGTAACCTGACAGTATGTACTCTTATTAGAGGAAAAGAAACTATCTGGTTGATTGTACCTAGATGAACACCTATGAACTCTAGAGTTTAACTAGGCATATAAAGTTGTGATTTGGTGTAATTGACTATGAGGCCCAGCTGATGACAGAACTGGAGCAAGAAATCCCTTGCTTGAATCAGTAGATGCCTGGATGGGGTGATCAGGAGCCACTACTTTAGATATGGAAACACATGGAATCCCCACAGTCTCAGGTGAGCTGCTACCACTGCCATGCATTTGGTGAACACCCTGGAGGCTGTGGTGAGGCCAAAGGTCTGTGCTCCGAACTGGTAATGACTGGCTCTCAGCCAGAAGTGCAGGTATCTCCTGGAGCACCTGTTCATTTTGATATGATAGTACACATCCTGAAGATCTGTCAAGCACATCCAATTGCCCTTTCAAAGTAGAGGCAAAATGGACTGAACTATGACCATCAGGAACTTTGAGTATTTTACATATCGGTTTAGTTGGCTGATATCCAGAATTGGTCTTATGTGCCCTGTCTTCTTTGGCACTAAAAAGACTTTTTTGATGATTTTTTTCCTACCAGCTTTACTATTTCCAAGGCTGCTGCTTCCATCTGATTGGATGGAACATCAGGGAAGTTTTCCTTTTTGATGGAGTAATTTGGGAAAATGGTATGAAATATTCTTTGGATATAATTTTCTGCACCCAAGTGTCTTTTGTGATGAATGCCAAGTCTTCTGGAAGCAGAGATAAGCACCACACCAACTGCTTCCAGAGTAGAACAGTCAGGCAACCCCTTCAGGAGCGCTGGTAGGGCTTTTCAGCAAAGGTATTTCTAAAGCCCTGGTTCTGCAGGCCACTCCTGCAGTAAGGATGGCATCTTCCATTACAGGTTCCCCTCTGCCCCATGAACTATCTCCTTGTGAGTCCTGAAAAGGCCCTTGGGACTTGCAAAACCACAATTTTTTTACCACCTCATTGATTCCTGGAGAAGGATGTCTGAGGGGTAGAAAAACAAATTCCAATGGCAAACAGGGTCTTTCCATCTTACTCACTTCTGCAGAATATTTCCTTAATTTTGAGGCTAAACAATGATGATCCATAAAAAAGGAGACATTGATGAACAAAGACTTGAAGAGCTCTGCAAAATCACATAGGTGCATACAGGCATGCCTCCTGACTATAATGCCAGAACCCGCAGCCCTAGAGATACCCTTAGCTGCATAACTAATCATGGATGACCAGTTGTGAAGAAACCTTTTTCTGGTCTTGCACAGACATGGACCTTGAAAGAGATCTGGAAAGTTCCTTGGTCAAATTCCTTTGTAATCTGAAGTGTGCCAAATAATTCAGCAACTGAAGAGCAAAGGTCAGCAAGGCATAAATGCACTTGCCAAATTTGTCCAAGGCCCTGGACTCCTTATTAGGGGATAGACAGATGAGCTGTGTTGAGTAAGCTCCCTTTTAGTAGATGCTGCCACCACCAAGGAATCTATTGGGACTCCCTTTCTCCATCTGGCCCTATTTTGGTTGTACCTAAAAACTCATCTGGCCTCTTAGGTATGGGTTCCATAGTATCCAGTTCCTTCAATGATCAGTGTGAGATAAGGTTTATCAACTCACCAACTGAAGGGACTGCTCAACATGTAGCCAGGCTAGCCACAAAACCCTCCAGAAACACTGGCTCCTCTAGGGAAGGGGCTTTGGAAGACAATCCACCTCTCTGTTTAAGAAGTCCCAGGATCACTCCGAAGGAGACATCATCAGGTGCAGATCTTGAGGATCTCTCCCCTTCATCAAAGTCATTGTCCTTGGTGACAGATTCCTGAGGGGAATCTAATTACCTCCTTTTACATGTCCTCTTCCTAGGGACCTCATCAGTGGGATGGTTGGGTGAAGTATCGGAAGTGGTCAGGGACTCCTGAATGAGGATTGTCTAAAGGCTAGTATGCGGTGGTTGTTCCAGTGGAATAGATGTGAGAGTCTCAGAGCTTAAATTTGATGGAGGAAGAAGAATAGGATCCAAACAGGGTAAGGATGTCCTCTCTCTGGGTATAGAAAAAGCCATCTCCATTATCTCAAAGGCAGAAGGTCTAGGAGAAACAACAGCCAGTCACACTGGCATTGAAGCTAGCTGTACCAAACTCTGAATCTCCATGGATCATTGCCTTGAAGAAGGAGCTGGTGCCAAGCTATCTAACACCAATGCATTAAGAGGCAAGGACAGCTCTGACAGCTTCTGAGTTGATCCCAGTCCCCCCCAGAGCTGGCCCCCAACTCTTCAACTCTGAGAATCATCCTGCTACAAAAAGACCAGAGCCAGGCAACAAAGGAGCATGGTTGCAGTGGAAGAACGGCCTGTCTTTGGATCCAACAAGGATATTCTTATATATCTCAAATCCCAGGGCTCCAAAACCACTGGCTGGATCGGAGAAGATTATATGACATGAGGGTGAGATGAGGGCAGGCTTATGGTCCAATGACAGATGGAGCCAGAACTACCCCCAACTGCATCTGATCCCTAAGAAACGTCGATATCATCCTATCCAGCTCTGCTTCAGATAAACTCCTGGAGAACCCAAGGGATGGACTGGTGGAGGGTTTCCGCGATGTCTCTTGTAAGGAAGGTGAATGGACCTGAGGAGATATCGGATCCAGGAAGAAACATGAAGATCACATCCAAGGAGATTTGGTGCTTGAAGTTGTAGGATCCGAGGTTGATGTCGGATCCAGTTTCTTAGTATTGTCTTTTTAAAGTAGCTTATCTTATTTTATTAATATAAGTATGGCATTTGTTTATACATGTTTGATAACCCAAACTTGGATGCAAAAGATGAACAAAATCTTCATTCTCTCTCCCAATGCCCCATTATAACAAGTAGTCCCTATGGTTGCACCACTGATCTGCTGATAATATTTGCTTTCATAGAAGATTAAATTGTTTTTAAATTTCCATCAGTGTGGTCAATGTAAAAATTTCCTGATTACTAAGAAACAAAGACTGATGTAATACTTCTTCAAACCATAACAAGCCCTCAAAAAGAAAGGATATCTGAAGGTAAGTCTGTTACATCAGTTGTCATAAAAATAATGTTGGCATCATAACATTATTGTTTACTGTTTAACGTTCCCCAGAAACACCCACAAGTCTTTCATCATATCAGAATATTTTAAATAAAAGCTTTTTAATTTTCTGTCTATATATGCCCAAGTATGGGTTATATCTGCAGTACCTGGACTGTATTCAAAATACTGTGCCATTTTTTAAGTTTTCTGATAATATTTCATCTACTAATATTATTTACCTTGATGTGCTTTTGAAGAAAGATTTCGAGAAAAGTAAATTTAAGTCCTATGTTTTTCATAAACGTACCTTCTCCATTTCATATTTACAGTAAAATAGTAATCACCTGCCCCACCAGAAGAACAGCTTAATTAAGGATCAGTCTGTACACTTGTCAAAAGATGACACTTGAGGCATGAAATGTGGAATGTTTTGACTATATTTACTGATTAAGTTTACCCTATACACTTAGTTAATAACATCAAGGAAAAAGTTCTTGAAAATAGGGATATTAAGCATAAGGCCCTGGGGTGGAATGGGTTGTCAAGAGATGAACCTTAGAAAAAATTCTTCAAGCAACAGTCATTTTAATAAAGCTATAGTTTTACAAAATAGCCCTGGGGATTTTAATGTTAGTTAATAAAACAGAACTGGAAGTTATTTTCCTGTTATGATGATGTACTCTCTAGGAGAGGTGATAAACCTACTTTTATTTATAAAAGGAGCAGGAACATGAAAAAAGTAGTCCAAAAATGTACCAGTACTAAATCCGCGGTGGTGCAGTGGTAGCGTTGTTGCCTCACAGCAAGAGGTTCTCCCGTTCGATTCTCGGCTGGAGTGCGGGGAGTGCCTTCTGTGTGGAGTCTGCATGTCCTTCCCGCGGTTGGATAGGCGTTCAAAAGAAATGCATAAATAGGTGTTCCTTCATTGAAGGCTGGACATCAAGCTGGCACCTCGGAGTTCGTGAAAATCTACTGCCAGTCATTAGAGGACCAGAGTTCCACTGTGGCGACCCCTAACTGGGAAAAGCCAAAAGACAAACAACAACAACTACTATTTTTGGAACCTATAAATGTGGTATGTATTTGCAATGCCCATCTATACATGCCGGACCTGAATTAAAACTCAGGGGGTTTGAATATGATTTTAAGTTCACCCAGAAATATAACCGAGGCAGTGCAGGCATTGCATGTCCAGGCTACTGTGATCCCTTATCATTGTTTCCATGTCAGCAAAACTGAGCATACCTTAAACAAACATATCTATGGGCGTTGTTATGACAGAAAATAGCTAATGAGAACAATACAGTGTAGAAACACACCACACTGTGTAAGGAGCATTCCTGTCTGTACTACTAGAACAAGTTGCTATCAAACTTAAGTGGAGCCCATGTAAGCATAAGTCAGAATGCAATGAGATCTTGTGGACAATGAAGCTCCAATGCTGAGAACCATCCAGGAATAAATGATAACATTTCCATTAGCAGTACATTAAAATTGCACACTGCATAGTTATACTTGTTTTTTTCCACCAACATTTATTGTTTATTACTATATATTTTTTGCTAAGATAAATTTGCATGTTTTTTTGTATAGAGTTGTTATAACACATTTACTGTATTGTTAAATTTGATTGGATGTATTTGGTCATGTAATAAAATGCTGGATATTCTATATTCATGCTAGTGATGTTTTATGGTAGTACTGATGATGTTCTATGGACGAAAGTTCCCAACTACCTACTAAAGAGCTATGCAGAATGTCTGCTGTGATACCATCTGCGACTTACCAGAGAAAATCTTTCAGTTTCCTGTATATGATTCCAGAGGACAGTGTCATTTCTGTATCAGTAATGGGACTACATTAGGGCATTTACATGAGCATATCATAGCCCAAATACTAGAAAAGCAACAAAACCAGTTCAGAGAGTGTGGCACTACACTTGTCTGTTTGTTGTGTGCTCAGGGTTCCATGACAGTAGCCTGTTTATTATGTGCTCACTCTCTACCCACCCTAGACTGTTTGTAGTGTGCCCAGAGTGTCACTGCACAAGTCTGTAGTGTGCCCAGAGTATCACTGTACTAGCTTGTTTGTTGTATGTCCAGTGTGTCCCTGCACTAGTCTGTAGTGTGCCCAGAGCGTCACTGCACTAATCTGTTTGTAGTGTGCCCTGTATATAACTACATTAGTCCATAGTGTGTACAGAGTGTCACTGCACTAATCTGTTTGTGGAGTGCCCAATGTGTTACTACATTAGTCTGTCATGTGCCCAGTATGTTACTGAACTAGTCTGTTTGTACTCCACCCAATGTGTTAGTAGTCTAATATGTTTGTACCTTCCCAAATGTGTTGCTACTCTAGTAAAAGGTAAAGCAGCTCCAGGGAAACAGAGCAAGGTGCAGAGAAAATGAAGTAAAATAGAATAAACACTGCACCAAAAGCTCATACAACAAAGATTTTATTTAAACAAAAAAGTAAGAGTTGCTACACTAGTCTGTTTGTAGTGTTGCCAGTGTGTAACTACATTAGTCTATTTGTAGTCTGCCCAGAGTGTCACTACACTAGTCTGTTTGTAGTGTGCACAGTGTGCTATTACATTAGCACGTAGTGTGCCAAGAATGTTACTGGACTAGTCTGTTTGTAGTGTGCCCAGTGTGTTATTACATTAGTTTGTTGTGTGCCCAGTGTGTTACTGCACTACTCTGTTTGTGGTGTGTCAAATGTGTTGCTACACTATTCTGTTAGCAGTGTGGCCAGTGTGTTACAACACTTGTCTATTTGTAGTGTGACTTATGTGTCAGTATGCCCAGTGTGTTGTTGTTGTCGTTGTGTCTTTCAGCTTTTCCCGGTTAGGGGTCGCCACAGTGGAACTCCGGTCCGCTAATGATGCCCAGTGTGTTACTGCACTAATTTGTTTGCAGTGTGCCCAGTGTGCTACTACATTACTATGTAGTGTGCCTAGAATGTTACTGCACTAGTCTGTTTCTTGTATGCCCAGTGTGTTACTACATTAGTCTGTTGTGTACCCAGTGAGTTACTGCACTACTCTGTCTGTATTGTGCCAACTGTGTTGCTACACTAGTCTGTTTGTAGTGTGCTCAGTTTGTTCCTATACTTGTCTATCTGTAGTGTGCCTTGTGTGTCAGTATGCCTAGTGTGTTACTACACTAGTCTATTTGTAGTGTGCCCTGTGTGTTTTTATGCCCAGTGGGTTACTACACTTGCCTGTTTGTAGTGTTCCCAGTGTGTTACGACACCAGTCTGTTTGTAGTGTGCCCTGTGTTTTACTGGGTCTACCTCAGAAGACTGAAAAAACAAAACACTGAATCCAAAAATACTGAAAACTCAAAATACTGAAAGGTGGAATGTGATGCCCGTGCACTGACCCAGTAATCAAGGAGCCTCAATCCTCACCACTAACACCAGTGAGGGGCATCCACATTGGGAAGGATAACAAATGCACACACAGTAAAGTACAATTTCCCTTAAGAGCACACAAAGATCACAGTCAGTCTGGGGCTGGTTTCTCCCTTTCTCTCCAGATCCCCAATAAACTCCCAACTGGCACAGCTATACGGTACAGATCTCAGCCTAGTGGTCAAGAAAAAATCTCCAGCACCCACTCTGTCCAACCAGTGCTTTGTGTCCCCACCCAAGTAGCTCACACACACACACACACACACACACACACACACACACACACACACACACATACACACACACACACATACACACACACACACACACACACTTTAAGATATGAGTTATATACAAACACGCAGATGCTCCTGGGGAAGGCTGGCACAGGTTGTCCAGCTATGCCCCTTCCTGACAGTCTATAGGGTATCCACCAACCACTAATATCAGCTACTAATAAGTCCCTTACCAAAGAGTGTCCAATTATTACTGTGCAATATTATTATCCAATTAGTAAGTATGATGAACAGCAAGACTTATTTGGAGTGGCTTTATTCAGTATCACTATGTGCATGCAATGTACTCTAGAGCTTAAATTATCTCTACACAAAACAGCCACAGTTGAAAGGTTTAAAAATATTTAATAATAAATAATAAAACACAAGGCAAAAATCTTCTTAATTCAACACAGTGCTAGTCAAGAGTTCAAAAATCACAGGAAAATGCTTAAAATAATACTGTAGAATAGTCTGACATAAATACAGAAAACAGCTAGACTAAATCTGACTAAATTCCTATATAACTTTACGAGTAATCACAGTTCTAAATAAAGTTGCATATAGAGCAAAGGCAGAGTACTGGTGAGTGATGTTCTTCAGACAAAATCCCAAATACTCTGATTCTCTCTCTCTGAGAAAGTCTTAAAAATAATGCATCACTGCCAGTGCTGGCTCATTTTAGATTACATCATTCTTCTCTGGTTCCCAAACGAACAGAAACTCAGAGTTTTAACATTTCTTTGATCTTCCACCTTCCAGGAAACTACAGCAATAAGACATTACATATGTAAAATCTAGCAATTAACTCTAGTCTCAAAACAATAGAAGGAATTCCTCAATCCAGATATTATGTCTCTGAGCCTTGAGATCAGTCATACAATACTTGACTTGTCAGCTTTCATCCAGCAGAGTGCACTGTGGTTACATTTTTGAAGTTCAACATTTAACAGTTTTCTTACATTTTAAGAGGACAAGCCTGTGGATTAAATTCATTTTTACAATGACACAGAAATATCTACAACATTCTGTTTAGCTAAGCTGGCAGCCCTTACATATCTTCACATAGAATTTGCATTGTCTCCAGTGTTGTGCAATCTTGGAGTTGATATATATATATATATATATATATATATATATATATATATATATATATATATATATATATATATATATATATATATATAATTACCAGGGGATGTGGGGGTGCATGGGGGTTTGCCCCAGTATTTTGAGTTTTCAGAATTTTGGGATTCAGTCTTTTGGTTTGTCAGTCTTTTGAAGTAGGCCCATTTTACTACACTAGTCTATTTGTAGTGTACCCAGAGTGTCACTGCATGAGTCTATTTGTAGTGTGCCCAGTGTGCTAGTACATTAGTATGTAGTGTGCCCAGAATGTTACTGCACTAGTCTGTTTATAGTGTGCTTAGTATGTTTGTACATTAGTGTGTTGTGTGCCCAGTATGTTACTACACTAGTCTGTAGTGTGCCCAGAGTGCTACTACATTAGTATGCTGTGTGCCCAGTGTGTTACTGCACTAGTCTATTTGTAGTGTGGCTAGTGTGTTACTACATTAGTATGTTGTGTACCCAGTGTGTTACCATACTAGTCTGTAGTGTGCCCAGTGTGTTTCTACATTAGTCTGTTGTGTACTCTGTATGTTACTGCACTAGTCTGTTTGTAGTGTGGTACTACTTTAGTATGTTGTGTGCCCAGTGTGTTAGTGCACTAGTCTGTTTGTAGTGTGCCAAATGTGTTGCTACATTAGGGTGTTTGTAGTGTGGCCAGTGTGTTACTGCACTTCTCTATCTGTAGTGTGCCTTGTGTGTCAATATGCCCAGTGTGTTGCTACACTAGTCTGTTCGCAGTGTTCCCAGCATGCTACTACATTAGTATGCTGTGTCTCCAAAGTATTACTGCACTAGTCTGTTTGTAGTATGTCCAATGCGCCACTACAGTAGTCTGTTTATTGTGTGCCCAGTGTGCACCTACACTAACGTGTTTGTACTTTTCCAGTGTGGACCTACTCTAGACTATCATTTTAAGTTTTTAGAGGGAAATTTCCAGGAAGTGATGTACAAATTCTGCTTAAATTAATTACTTTAAATTCTGTATAAATACTGATTTTAGAAGTATATTTGCTATTCTGAAGAAGTCTTATTTTAAGCGCTTAATGACTGTAACACAATGTTGGTTTACTTTTTCCTCGGAGTGTTCTGTGATGTCTTTGGGCACTATAGCAGAGGCATTTCTTTATGGTTACTAGTTTCATTTGTGCTTCTGCTTCATCACCTTTCTTTGATTATCAGTGTTTGTACTTTTCCCAGTGTGCACTTACACTAGTTGTTTGTACTTTTCTCAGTATGTACCTTCTCTAGACTGTAGTGTGCTCAGTGTGCTTCTACACTAGTCTGTTTGAAGTGTGCCCTGTGTCTTTCTATACATGTTTGTTGTAGTGTGCCCCCTGTGATATTACACTAGGCAGCCTATAGTGTGCCCATTGTGCTACCACACTAGTTTACTGTGCACCCAGTCTGCTGCTACACTATTCTGTTTGTATTGTACCAGATGTGGAACTGCACTAGTCTGTTGGTAATGTTCCCAGTGTGTCATTACAAGAGTCTGTTTGAACTGTGCCCCTTGTGCTACTACACTAGTCTGTTTGCCATGTGTCCCATGTGCTACTACACTAGCCTGTTTGAAGAGTGCCTACTGTGTGCCTGCATTGTTTTCTTTGTAGTGTGTTCAGTGTTACTACATTAGACTGATTGTACTGTGCCCAATGTGCACATACACATATCTGCTTGTTGTGTGCTACTTCACTAGTTTGTAGTGTGCCAAGTGAGTTACAACACTAGTTTGTTTCCAAGTGACCTTAGAGTGCCACTGCACTAGTTAGTCACGTGCCCTGTATGCGCCTATATTAGTATGGTTATAGACTGCCTAGTGTGTTACTACACTAGAATGTTTAAAGTGTATCTAGTATGGGAGGGGTATACTGGTTAAAGTGTTTACCTCACAGACACACGGTACATGGTTTGATTCTCACCAGTAAAAGTGAAAGTGAAATTGGCTAAAAAAAATTGCCCAAAAAGGCAGCTAGCCTAGTACTTGCTTAAGAACCTATGCCAGTACAGTAGTCAGTTTGTAGTATGCCTAGTGCATTGCTACACTCGTCTGTCATCTGCTTATTGTGGCACTATATTAGTCTTTTTGCAGTTTATCCAGTGTGTTATTACTATAGTTTGGGTGCCAATTGTGTTTTTACACTAGACTGTTTGTAATTTGCCCAGTGTGCTGCTACACTGTTTGTTGTGTATAAAATATTCACCTACATTAGTCTGTCTGTCTGGTAGTATGCTCAGTGTGCTACTGCACTAGTCTTTTTGCAGTTTGCTTAGTGTGTTACAACTGTAGTTTGTTTGTTTGTTTGTTTGTGCCCAATGTGCTGTTGCACTAGTGTGGTTTTAGTGTGCTTGGTGTGTTTTTACACTAGACTGTTTGTGGTTCATAAGTTCATAGATTCATAGATATGTTCTAGGCTAATAACCACTGGGGCCTTTTTAAAACTAGCCAGGCATCCCAAATTTGATAAGATCTGGTACATTAAGCATAAGCAGGAGGTTGAAAGATGAAACATTTACAAGCAGATCCTGGGAGAGGAACCATTTACAGGCTACCTTTGTCCATTGGAGACATGGGTGCTAAACCAGGCATGAAGTTCCTATTCCCCATTTAATTGTGCAAGTTACATTTGACTTGGGTTAGGGTGGAAGTGTGCCCAGTGAGCACCTACACTAATCAGTTTGTTGTGTATACTATATTCACCTGCATTAGAATGTTGATGGTATGTTAAGTGTGCTACTGCAGTAGTTTGTTCGTAGTGCGTCCATTGTGCCATTACAATTACTTGTTTGTAGTGCACTCATTGTGCCCATATATGAGTAGCTTTGTAGTGTGCCTCTACATTACTCTGTTTATAGTTCACCAAGGGTATTACTAACCAAGTCTGTTTTAGTGTGTGCAGTGAGCACCTACGGTTTGTAGTGTGCACAGCCTGCTACTATACTTATCTGTTTTAGTGTGCGCATTGAGCACCTACACTGTTGTTTGTAGTCTGCTCAATCTGTCACTATACTAGTCTGTTTGTAGTGGTCCCAGTGTGTTAGTAAACTAGTCAATATGTAGTGTGCCCAGTGTGATAGTACACTAGTCGATTTGTAGTATACCTAGTGTACTACTACACTAGTCTGCTTGTAGTGTGCCTTGTGTGTTTCTACACTAGTCTGTTTGCAGTCTGCCTGGTGTGTTAGTATGCTAGTCTGTTTATAATGTGCTCAGTGTGTCAGTACACTAGTCTATTTTTAATGTTCCCAGTGTACCACTACACTAGTCTGTTTGTAGTGTAACTTGTGTGTTTTTACATTAGTCTGTTTATACTATTCCCGTTGTTCCCATACTAGTATGATTGTAGTGCACCTAGTGTGTTTCTACACTAGTCTGTTTGTACTGTGCCCAATGTGCTATTACACTAGTCATTTTATATTGTGTCTTATGAGGTTCTACACTAGTCTATTTGTAGTGTGCCTTGTGTCTTTCTACACGTAAGTTTGTAATGTACCCAATGTGTTACCTCACTTGTCTGTTTGTAGTGTGCCCAGTGTACCACTACTGTAGTCTGTTTGTAGTGTGCCCAAAGTGTCACTGCACTTTGTAGTGTGCTACATCAGTTTGTAGTGTGCCCAGTTTGTTACTACATTAGTTTGTAGTGTGCTCAGAGTATTACTGCACTAGTCTGTTTGTAGTATGCCTAGTGAGTTACTACTTTAGTCTGTAGTGTACCCAATGTGCTACCACACTAAAGTGTTTGTAGTGCATCCAGTGTGCCACTACAGTAGTCTGTTTACTGTATGCCCAGTGTGCTGCTACACTACTGTGCTTGTACTTTTTGCCAGTGTGCACCTACCCTAGACTGTAGTATGCCCAATGTGCTTCTTCACTAGTCTGTTTGTAGTGTACCAGGTGTGGAACTTCACTAGTCTGTTTGTAATGCTCATGTACCCATTATGCACCTACACTAGTCAGTTTTGAGAATGCCTAGTATGCATCTGCACTGTTTTGTTTGTAGTGTGTCTAGTGCGATACTACATTAGACTGATTGTACTGTGCCCAATGTGCACATACACACATCTGCTTGTTTTGTGCTGCATTACTAGTTTGTTTGTAGTGTGCCAAGTGTGTTATAACACTAGTTCATTTGTAGTGAGCTTAGAGTGCCACTACAGTAATTTGTTAGTCATGTGCCCTGTATACGCCTACACTAGTATGGGTATAGATTGCTCAGTGCCATGAATGTTTGAAGTGTATTCAGAATGGGGGGGTGGGGACTGGGTGCCGGTATAATGGTTAAAATGTTTACCTCATGGACACAAGGTACATGATTTGATTCTCACCTCTGAAATTGGCTAGGCTTAAAATGGGCCACAAGAGCAACTAGCCTAGTACTTGCCTATGAACTTGTGCCAGTACAGTAGTCTGTTTGTAGTTTGCCCAGTGGGTACCAACACTAAACAGTTTGCAGTATGCCACTACACTTGTCTGTTTGTGCCCGGTGCATTACCACACGTGTCTGCCATCTACTTATTGTGTTACTATACTAAGTCTTTTTGTAGTGTATCCAATGTGTTACTACTACAGTTTGTCTGTCCAGCATGTTTTTACACTAGACTGTTTGTAGTTTGTGCAGTGCACTGGTACACTAGTCTGTTTGTTGTGTACACAATATTCATCTACATTAGTTGGTCTGTCTGTGGTATGCTCAGTGTGTTACTGCACTAGTCTTTTTGTAGTTTGCTTAGTGTGTTACAACTGTGGTTTGTCTGTTTGTGCCCAATGTGCTGATACACTAGTGTGGTTTTACTGTGCCCAGTGTGTTTTTACACTAGACTGTTTGTATTTGCTAAATTCATGGATTCATAGATATATTCTAGGCTAATGACTACTAGGGCCTTTTTAAGCCTAGCCACATATCCGAAATCTGACAAGTTCTGGTACCCTTGATAAGTGTAAGCAGGGGCTTAAGAGATGAAACATTTACAAGTAGATCCTAGGAGATACTGCAGCTACTACACTAGACTGTTTATAGTGTTCCAGTGTATCACCTTACTCAACTGTTTCGAGTTTATCCAGGGGAGCTGCCATGTCAGTCATTCTATTTTGTGCCTAGTGTGTATCTGCACTTTGTAGTTTATTTCATTCACTTTTTCAACTGTTTCAAAAAGGTCCCTGCCATTTGGACAGGAACTCAGACTAGAACTTGATCCCCTATCTAGAATTCCCCATTCTAGGGTTTTCGTATTACATATGACCTGTTGACATGTTTGTACTCTTCTCCATATGTGCATGTACAGTCAAGATTATCACTTTTATTCTATCCTGCAGGATAGTGTAGTGCTCCAAAAAGTTCTTAAGTGTTTTTAAATTCTCCACTATTTCTTTTACTACATTCAGTAGCTCCTTAGGCAGTCTCTACAATATGAGAGTTCAAAGAAGTTAAACACTGTAGAAGCCTGGGGTATCTTTCAAATAGCAAACCTGATGTCAGTTCTTTCCTTCTTTCTTTATGACTTCCCTTAAGATTCATTTTAATGTTCTTTTAAACAGTTTTACAAGATCATCAATTCTGTGAGTGATAGATGGATGTTCCTAACTGTTTCACCTTGGAATACTGACAGAACTGCTGTATGAAATTAGACATAAAGGGAGTTACCCGGGTCTATCAGAATTTCTTTTGGTATTTCTATCCTGGAAGATGGCAACACGCGGTCTTTCACTATGGCTGCAGTCAGCCTTCCTAAAAGGAATCCCTTCTGGCAATTTAGCAGTATAAGGTCATTTAGAAATACTGAAACTCATTAATAGTCCAGGTTCATAGGTTAGTACTAGGCTAACTGCCTATGTGGACCATTTTAAGCCTAGCCAGTTACCCTATGTGAGAATCAAACCCTGTACCTTATGTCTGTAATGTAAACACTGTAACCATTATGCCAACCTCCCACCCAGCAATGTGTATAGCTAATCCTTGAAACTGAACTTTGTTTATAGGTTTTGGTATAAGAAGGTTCCTGAAATATATATTAGGGGCTGTTTTTTGACATCCTGGACAGCCCACTGAAAACATCAGTTTCCAATTAGCCAATAAAACCTTGCCAGAGCTTATGCCTTAGTTTTCTTCATGCCCAAGTGGCCACCTTCTACATGTCTGTGTGTTACATTGGTTTTAACTCTGCCAAAGTGGCCACCTTCCACATGTATTCATAGATTCATAGATTCATAGATAAGTACTAAGCTAACTGCCCTTGCGGGCCATTGTAAGCCTAGCCAATTATCCCTTGTGAGATTGTGAGATTCTAAACACCTTGTGTTTGTAAGGCAAACAACTTAACCATTAGGCCACCCTCCCAACCTGTCCCTCCTTAAAATAAATAAATAAATAAAATATACATAATAACAAACAAAAAACCACTGGCGAGTGTGAAGGACGAACAGTTCAGTCTGCCTTTAACCTTTTCGTTCTTTTAATAAAAATGAACTTCTTCAGAAATGCACCCAAAACCTTATGCATAGCTTAAATACAAATTCAAAAAAGTCACATGTAATAAATAACCAATGAATACTTTGTCACAATTATCTAGTGAGATACAAATAAATATTCAATAATACTTTCATAATAAAATGAATACTGTCTAAGTGTTTTTTACAAATAATCATAAAATAGTCATAAATGCCAACTAAATGTGAACTAAAATTTCTGTATTAATAAAAAACATTTGATGTTAATCATATCGTTTAAACCTGGTGGCTGGTCTGCCTTTAACCTAATTTGCTAAATGGCTTCTCTACATTCTAAATATGTCTTGAAATCTCCACTAAACAGAGTGTCGTCAACTCTTTCCAAGACAGAAAAGATGAATTTAAATAAAATAAACATATATTTTATTCAGCTGCTCTTACTGTAATTGTCTTAGTTGCTCTTCTGTGTGCTATCTGTTCAGTCACTCAAACTCTGCACTTATTATTGCTTGTTAGTAGCCTTCTAATTTACTGCCTTACTTCATAGGTTCATAGGTTCATAGGTTCATACTAGGCTATCTGCCCAAGGGCATTTATAAGCCTAGCCCATAGTTATGTGGCTTTCGCCACCCCTTTAGTTTGAATAAAAACTATGCCTATCATTTTGCTGTGCCTCTGTCAAGCAGTGACGCTGAAGTAATCCCTGGGGTATATCTGCAATCTCCCATCCATTGGTCAAGATTCCTCTTGAACAAGACCAGAGAGGTGCTCTGCCTCACATGTACCGGGATTTTGTTCCACAGCATACGGAGTCTCTGGGTGATGAATCTGTCCCTCCAGCACGTTCTATTTATAACCGTGTCAAGGTTTAAGTCTCCCGCCCTTGTGGTTCTGAGGGATCTAGATTTTTTTGAGGTGAAGCATATTCATCAAATCTGGGTTTGACATGGCCTTATATGTCAGGCACAGGTCACCTCTGAGCAAGCGGTATGAGACTGAATAGAGCTGGAGTTCTTTCAGTCGGGCAGCATAAGACATATTTTTGAGACCCTTTATCCTTTTGGTGAGGAACTTTTGGGGCCTTTCAAGCTGCAGCAGGTGTCTGGTCAGATACATTCCGAACGGGGCATTGTACTCAATCATAGGTCTAATAAGTGATGAGTACAGGGTGACGATGACCTCCCTTGATCTAGATGTGAATCCCTTCATGATCAGGTGGGTGATATAGAAGGTTTTCCTAACTACTTTAGCAACATGAGTGTCAAACGAAAGGCTACTGTCAACCTGGGTCCCCAGATCTCTGATGACTTTTTCTGTGCTCAGTGGATTGCCACCTATATGGTAGCTAGGGGTAGCCTTGTTTTTCCCAAAGGGTATGACTATGCATTTTTTGGCGTTTAACTTCAGGCCATGGCTCTGGCACCAGTTATCCATTTCTGTGAGGCCCTTCTGGAGGATATCTGTGTCAGATGTGTTTTCGACTATGGCGCCCAGTTTGCAGTCATCTGCAAACTTTGTCAGCCATAACCCTCCTGTGTTTGCTTGTACTTCAGAAAAGTAGATGCCGAACAAGAGTGGACCCAGGACTGAGCCATGTGGGACACCACTTGTGACAGGCTTTGAGTCTGACATGGCTCCAGCAACTCTGACCCTGTGGGTTCTGTCACTTAGCCAGTTTGCAACCCATCTTGTGATGTATGGGTTTACATTCAAGCTGATGAGTTTTTCGATGATACCTGAGTGGGGTATTGTGTCGAAGGCCTTTGCCAGGTCGAGGTAGGCTGTATGGACTGCCTTTCCCTCATCAATGGCCTTGGTGACTGTCTCAAAAAGTCAACCAAGTTTAAGAGGCAGGATCTGCCTTTGACAAAGCCAAACTGAGTTGGATCCAAAGTCTGCAAGTTCCCTATGTCTTTATTTATGAGTTCCATTATGATCCTCTCCATGGCTTTGCAGATAAGGCTTGTCAAGCTAATGGGCGGTAATTTCCAGGGTCTGTGGAGGCACCGCCCTTATGAAGTGGGACCACAGTCGCTGCGCCACTCCTTGGAGTGTATCCTGAGGTGAGGCTAAGATTAAACAGCTGTCCTAACTGTGGGTTTAATTCCTCATTGAGTTCATGAAGCACACAGCCGGGACACCATCCGGTCCCATGGATGCTGTGTTTTTTGCCTTAGTGAGGGCAGTTCTCACCTGGGCGTTGGAGATGTTTGGGGGGCTACAATCCTCTGGAATAGGTATCTCTCCTTTTGGGGGGAGAAGTTTGCACTGAACCTGTCAGCCAGTATGTTGGCAATGTGTGTAGGTTCAGTAATTTTCACATCATTTTGAACTAATTCTGAGCATATCTGGGAGTTTCCTCCTAGGTTTCTAACATAGCTAAAGAAGGCCTTATGATTCTCTTTAGAGTCCTTGGCGATTTTCTCTCAAAATTTGCCTTGGATGATTTTATGAGAGCTCTTAGTTTTTTACTTATAATGATCAAAGGTGTCTTACCTTTCAAGGATTTTGCTCTATCTTGTAGTAGCTTCCTCCTTTTGTTGTAGAGCTTGTTTATGGCTGGGGTCCACCAGACTGGACGCTTGCCTTTGGTACAGAGAGTCTTAGTTTTGTTTGGGATTGCCTGATCCATGCAGTCCTGTAGGTGCTGGTAGAAGGCATTTGTAAGTGATTCAGCGGTTTGAGTAATGTTTACCACTGGCTCAGGGGCCTTAAAGGAGACCACACTAGTTTTTAGAAGTGTGAAATCGGCTTTTGAGAAGTTTTTCACTGTGGTCTTTTTGTTTCAGGTGGGGGGATGAGGACCTCCAGCGAGATTAGTTTATGATCTGATCTCACCAGTGAGGGGTATACTTCGGTGTTGAACATTTTGATCCCATGTTCGTGATGATGAGATCAAGTATGTTTTCTCCTCTTGTGGGGATGGTGACTAGTTGTTCCATGGCATTTGAGTTTATGAACTCCAGGAATCTTTGGGTTAGAGTGTTCGGGCTTGAGTAGTGTTCCCAGTCTATATTAGGGTAGTTAAAGTCACCTAGTATGATGGTGTTTGGAGATACATTTATCCCTCCAATGTTTTCAGGAAGGCCATGTGAGGTTCCTGAGTTTGAGAGGGTGGCCTGTAACATGCTACAAATTGCAGAGCAGTCTTGCCTATGGTTAATTGCACCTGGATGGTCTCCGATGCATCATGCGTTGCCACCAACCTTGAGGTGTGGGTGTCCTTTATGAATATGGACACCCCTCCTTTCTTGGTGTTGTCCGGATTTTGGGGCCGGAACGCATGATATGAGGTGAAACCTGTTAGTGCTGGGGTGCTCTCAGGAGCCTTGAACCAGGTTTCTGTCACAGCACAGACATCGATGTTCTCCATATTGAGAAGGGCCTCGAGTGCGTGCATCTTGAGATTGAGACTTCTGGCATTGAGCAGCATTACCCTTAGTTTTTTCCTTTTGGTGTTCTAGGGTGGTAGGTTTAGAATTTGAGCCTTGCCTAAAAAGGCACTATGGGGTGGCAAGAGCCTTTGCCAATATCCGGAAGCCCAGGGTGACAGGTGCAAGCCGTCCCTTGCGAAGCAGCGTGGCTTGTCCAGCATGTCATCCCAGGCAGACAGACATTGGATCCCCTTTGAATGACACCAGAATTTAAGCCAATTATTAAAGCTGATCATCTTATCACTGTATTGTGGCATCATTCTAGGTGAAGGTAGGATACTGCTCAAGGTCAGGGTCATACCTGCCTGGGCTACATAATCAGAGAGCTCCTCGATGTCCCTTTTCATGTAGTCCAAGGAGTGCGTCTCAGGTCGTTGACACCAGCGTGGACAATGACTGAGTCGTGTACCTGCTGTTGAGAGACCTGAGTGCTTGCGTTATGTGGCGGATTCTAGCGCCTGACAGGCAGCTTACTGTGACCTTCTCTTTACTCAGTCTGGTGAGCGGACGTCAGTGTGTCTGACTATGGAATCACCAATGACAAGTGTGTCTGGCATTTTGTTTGGCCTTAAGGGCTGTGACTGTTTGACACTCTGACTGTGTGGTCTATGTGTTGCATGTGTTGGGTCGTGAGGTGGTAGTTGTTTGGGTGTCTGCTTTGGTGGCCTCTGCTGTTTTGGTAAATTTTTGATCAGAGCCTCGAGTATGTCTTTGTGTGAGTATGTGTATGATTTGAAGTTGTGATGGTACCATGTGTGACTGGGTATGTATTGTGTGTGGTTACCTTCTCCTCCTGTCTGGTCTTGCCAGTCCTATGTTGAGAGAGCTCAGCCTCCAGTTTGGCCGTATAGTTGCATCTCTCGCATGTATTTGTGTTTTGTGGGAGAAGGAGAGGATTGTCTGTGTACATGAGGCAGTTGTAACATTGCCTCAATATTCCCAGGTTCACCAGTTGAGCTGGAGAGGACACTAGCAACTGATCCCTCGACATACTAGAAGTAGTAGATAAAGAGACTTTCAAAGGACTCCGGGAAGTGGGTTTTAGGCTGGTGGGGTACTATCTATAATAAGAGTGCTTTATCAAGGTGCAAGTACTGTAGGAGTAAGTGCTAGGCTTTACAGATAGAGAATAGTCTACTTGGGAATCAAGTAGAGATGAACTTTTCAGTTATAGGATATGCTGGTTAGATCAGCAGTACAGCTCGAGGAAGGTAGTTTTAAGGGAAAATTGGAAGAGTGGAATTTAGATGGCCCAAATAGTTTAACCTTGTTTAACCGCTGCTCTTGTGTGCAACAGTGGTAACTCCGCACTAAATCTCGCTTACGCGCGTTTAGCGTGTTTTATAGCAGGGGGCTGAAGGGAGCTAGGAATTGGCCCAAAACGACCAATGGACTACTAGTTTCTGGCTGAAACTTCACCAAATCAGACAAAAGGCCGCTCAGTGCTTCCCACTCCCACTGGTAAGCAAAGAAACTTCCCTCCTTCCTAATAAGGCAATGGATCAGTAACAGGAACTAAAAACAAAGCCCAGGGATCAGCAACTCTGAAACTGGACTACTCTAGTTCAGTAAGGCGGGAAAACAAGAGATTTTTTTGTTTTATTACAGAGACAAGGAAAAAAACAGACAGTAATTGCTGTAAATCGGCTAGCGCACTTTAGTGTGTAGCCTACAGAAACAATTTGCAACAATTAGTAACTTAAAGTGCAATAAACAGTGTAAAATGCAGAAATCACTTAAAGTAGCAATAAAACAGGCGAAATGCAGTTGCTAGCTTAAATAACAGTGGGAAAGCCACAAAAAATACTTATATCTGGTAGAAAGTCACTTAGTCATTTGTTAATTTAATTGCATTTATTTGAACTGTATTTGCCATAGTGTTGCTATACACTCAGGTGTGCTGGCCTGCACTACAATTTGAATTGTATTTACTGCTGTTTTAGCTACTTTTCTGTAACAAAAAAAAAATTCTAAGCTTGTTTCCTGCCTTTCCTGTAACTAGTCAAGCCCAGATACAGACTTGCTGTATCCAGGACTGTTGGCAAGCTTCTGAGCCCCCCCAAGCCTCTCTGTGTTGGAGGGAAGCCTTCTAGCTTATCAGTGGGAGTGGTAAGCATCAGGTAGCCTATCTACCACTAGAGGAGTGGTCCCTGGCCCAGAAATTGTAGCTATTGGCTGTTTGAGCAGTTTTTTCCATCTCTTTCAACTTTCTGGTTTGAAAGCCACACTTGTGCCTGTTTCCCACCTTTCCTATAACTAGCCTAGTCTGGTTACAAAGTTGCTGTAGCCAGGATTGTTAGTAAGCTTATGAGCCCCCCAAGCCTTTCTGTGTTGGAGGGAAGCCTTCTAGCTTATCAGTGGGAGTGGTAAGCACGAGGTAGCCTATTCTCCACAGGAAGAGTGAGTTCTGGCCCAGAAATTGTAGTTTATTTGGCCGTTTGGGCAGTTTTCCATTTCTTTCAACTTGCTGGCTTAAAAGCCTACATTTGTACTTGCTCCCCGCCTTTCCTGTAACTAGTCTAGTCCAGGCACAGAATTGCTGGATCCAGGACTCTTTGTAAGCTTCTGAGCCCCCCCAAGCCTTTCTGTGTTGGAGGGAAGCCTTCTAGCTTATCAGTGGGAGTGGTAAGCATTAGGTAGCCTATCTACCACAAGAGGAGTGGTCCCTGGCCCAGAAATTATAGCTATTGGCCGTTTGGGCATTTTTTTCCATCTCTTTCAATGTTCTGGTTTAAACGCCGCACTTGGGCTTGTTTCCCACCTGTCCTGTAACTAGCCTAGTCCAGATACAGAGTTGCTGTATCCAGGACTCTTGGTAAGCTTCTGAGCCCCACAAGCCTTTCTGTGTTGGAGGAAAGCCTTCTAGCTTATCAGTGGGAGTGATAAGCACTAGGTAGCCTGTCTACCATGAAAGGAGAGGTTCTTGGCACAGTAATTGTAGTTTATTGACCATTTGGACAGTTTGTCCATCTCTTTCAACTTTCTGGTGTAAAAGACCACATCTGCGTTTGTTTCTCATCTTTTCTGTAACTAACCTACTGGGTAACACTAGAAAGCCTTAAACTGATACAAGCTTTTTGGCTTAGAAGAGAGACTTTTGGAGTAATTTAGTATCAGTTTTCTGTACTTTCTTGCTGCACTTAACTGTTTCCGCCTAAACTCAGATTTTCCAGCATTTATTGTGATTTAAAAGTGTGTTTTTTTCACATATTGTACTTATTTGTCTGCCTGCACTTTTAAAAAGTTGTTTTTTGTTTAAATAATTTGTTTAACTGTTGTAGGCTACACACTAAATTGTGATAACCTTTTCTGATCGTTTGTAGTGGTTAAAAGCTGTTTTAAGTGCATTTTTTAATGTTTTTGCCTTATCTTTTCAAAAAAACAAAAAACAAAAAAAATCCCTTGTTTCCCGCCTTTCTAAGCTAGTATAGTCCAGTTTTCAAGCTAGAATTTTGGGCTGTGATACTAGTTTCTGAGTTGCCCATACCTTACTTGGATAGAAGGAAGTTTCTCTGTTCACCTGTGAGAGAGGGGAGCTTTGAGCAACCTATCTGTCCCTGGAGGAGTGGTTCCAGCCTAGAAGTTAGCAGTCTACTGGCCATTTTGGACTAATATCTATCTCTTTCATTTCCCTACTATGAAAACTGCGTTTGCATGATTATGCACATCGGGCAGTGCCGGTTAGCTATGATTAAATTATCCCCGGCTCCACTAAGTCTCCTCTTCAGTTTTTCCCTTGAAACTAGTCTAACTCTCAGCCTAAGCACTCAAAAAGCATCTTACAGCCCAGCATTTACTCAGACCTAATAGCAAGCACTAATATACCCTGACACTGATTGCCCAGCAGGGCAAGGCTCTTTATTCACCCCTCACCAACCAAGCGACTAAGTAGCTCAACCTACTATTCAGGCATGACCAAAGGGCAACTTCAGGTGCACTCTCCAGTCCAGCTGGTGAATCTGGGTATCCTGAGGCAATGTTACAACTTCCTCATGTACACAGACAACCCTCTCCTCCTACCACAAAATACTAACATATGCGAGAGATGCAATTATACAGCCAAACTAGAAGCTTAGCTGTCTCCACCCAAGACTGGAACAGACAGTCAAGAGGAGAAGGTTAACACTTGCACCACACCTCCAGCCACATACAGACCTATTAAAACAGCACTGGCAAAAAATATACATAAATGCACAAAATCATACTCGGAGGCTCTAAATAAAAACCTTCAAAAGCATCAGAGACCTCCAAAGCAGACACCCAAACAACCTGCACCTCCTGTCACAATCCAGACAACACATAAAACACAAAATCAGTTTGCCGCACAATCACAGCCTTTAAGGCGAAATAACATACCTAACACACACAAGTAATAGGTGACTCTATAGTCAGGCACACTGATGTCCCACTCATTAGGTTAGACAAGCAGAAGGTTACTGTTAGCTGCCTGTCAGAGCCAGAATCCACCACATAGCACAAGCACTCAGGTTACTCCAGAACAAGTACAAATATGATTCTGTCATTGTTCATGTTGGTGTGAATAACCTGAGATGTACCTCCCTGGACTACATGAAAAGAGACATGGAAGAGCTTTCTGATCATGTACCCCAGGCTGGTATGACCCTGACCCTGAGTAGCATCCTGCCCTCACCAAGAATGATACCTCAGTATAAAGAAAAAATGGTGTCATTCAAAGAGGATCCAGTGTCTGTCAGCCTGGGATGACATGCTCGACAAGCCGCGTTGCTTCACAAGAGACTGCTTGCACCTGTCACCCCTAGGCTTTTGCTGCCCCCATAGTGCCTTTTTTAGGCAAGGCTCAAAAGTCAAACCCACCACCGTAAACAGCACAATTAACAAAAAACTGGGGGTTATGCTACTCAACGCCAGGAGTTTAAATCTCAAAATGCCCACACTCAAAGCACTCCTCAGTATGGAGAACGTCGACATCTGTGCAGTAACTGAAACCTGGTTCAAGGCTCCAGAGAGCACCCCAGCACTACCAGGCTACAACTCATACCACACGTTTCGGCCACAGAACACGGACTGAAACACAAAAGGAGGGAGTGTATCCATATTCATCAATGATACCTACACCTCCAGGTTAGTGGCGCAGCATGATACCTCTGAGATCATCCATATGCAACTAACATCGGGCAAATTTGCAATGCAAACTGTGGCCTGCTACAAATCACCCTCCATGACCCAGGACCACCACTCCACCATTCTGGCAACACTGGAAAACATGAAGGTCCTACCGAACACCCTGATATTCTGCGATTTCAATTACCCTACCATTCACTGGGAAAACTACTCAAGTACAAACTCTCAGGCCCAGCGCTTCCTGGAATTCATCAACTCAAATGCCCTGGATCAGCTGGTAAACTCCCCTACCAGAGGTGAAAACATATTGGACCTGGTCATCACCAACATGGGCGAAAGGTGTTCCACACCGGAGGTCAACCCGTGACTGGTTAGATCAGACCATAAACTAATCACTCTGGATGTCCACACCCCACCACCACCCCCGACTAAGGAAACCACAGTAAAAAACTTTTCTAAAGCAAACTTCACCATACTTAAGACAGAGGTGGTAAGTTTCACAGCCCCCACGCTAAAGGATAATGCTGCCCAAGATGCAGAAAGCTTTACAAATGCACTCTATGAGCACCTACAAGGATGCATGGATCATGCCATCCCTAGCAAAACCAAGAATCACTCCTCTAAGAGAGGGAAACCAGTTTGGTGGACCCCTGCAATAAACAGGCTATACAACAGAAGGAGGAAACTAGTTCAGAAAAAAAGCAAATCCCAAGAAGGAAAGACATCCCTGATCAGTATCAGTAAGAAACTAAGGTCCCTCATGAAATCATCCAAGGCTAACTTTGAAAGAAAAATAGCCAAGTATTCAAAAGATAACCACAAAGTCTTCTTTAGCTATGTTAAGAATCTGAGTAGCAACTCACAGATATGCACTAAACTAGTGCAAAATAGCACAAAATATACTGAACCTACTGATATTGCCAACATCCTGGCAGATAGATTCAGTTCAAACTTCACCCCCACTCACCTCCAAAAGGGCTCACAACAATAATGGAAAAGTGTAGTGTCCTAAAAATCACATATGCACAGGTGAAAACAGCCCTTTCAAAAGCCAAAAACACAGCATCAGTGGGACTAGATGGTGTCGCAGGCTGCGTCTTGCATGAACTACAGAACAAACTAACCCCCCACCTAAACACGCTGTTCAACTTCAGCCTCTCCACAGGCTATGTGCCCATAGAATGGTGCACAGCAACGGTTATTCCTCTCCACAAAGGAGGGGCCACAACTGACCTTGGTAATTACCACCCCATAAGCCTGACTAGCCTGGTCTGCAAGGCTATGGAGCGCATTATCATGGAACTCATTAACAAAGACACTGGGAATCTCCATACACTTTACCCAACCCAGTTTGGCTTTGTTAAGGGCAGATCATGCTTACTAAACCTGGTTGACTTCTTCGAGACAGTCACCAAGGCCATAGATGAGGGAAAGGTGGTTCACACAGCCTACCTTGACCTCGCCAAGGTTTTCGACACCATTCCCCACTCAGGTATTACAGAAAAACTCACCAGCCTGAACATAAACCCCTACATCATGAGATGGGTTGCCAACTGGCTTACAGACAGAACTCACACTGTAAGAATAGCGGGCTCCAGGTCCGACTCTAAACCAGTCACAAGTGGTGTCCCACAAGGCTTGGTCCTGGGACCCCTACTGTTCGCCATATACTTCTCAAAAGTACAGGCAAACAGGAGGACTATGGCTAACCAAGTTCACTGATGACTGCAAACCGGGAGCCATAATTGACTCTCTGGCTGACACGGACATCCTCCAAAAGGGTATTACTGAGACGGACACCTGGTGTCAAAGTCATGGCCTCAAGCTAAATGCCAAAAAATGCATAGTCATCCCATTTGGGAAAAGCAAAACACCCACGAATTACCACATAGGTGGCAGCCCCCTTAATACAGAAGAGGTAATAAGAGATCTGTGGACCCAGGTAGATAGTAATCTCTCCTTTGACAATCATATTGCCAAAGTAGTTAGGAAATCCTTCTATGTGGCCCATCTAATTACTAAACGGTTCGCATCTAGAAATAAAGAGGTTATAGTGCTCCTCTACTCGTCACTCATTAGACCCATCATAGAGTACAATGCCCCACATGGGATGTACCTCACAAGACACTTCCAACAGCTGAAAAGACCACAAAAGTACCTCAACAAGAGGATTACTGGCCTCAAACATATGTCCTATGCAGCCCATCTGACAAAACTCCAGATATACTCAGTGACATATCGTTTACTCAGAGGTGATCTCTGCCTGACTTACAAAGCCATGTCCAACTCAGAATTGATGGACATGCTCCACCTAAAGAAATCCAAGTCACTGCGAGCCACGAGCTCTAGTGAGCTAAACATTGCCACAACAATAAATAGAACATGCTGGAGGCATAGATTCCTGTCACAGAGACTCCCCATGTTTTGGAACAAAATTCCAGGTTACATCAGGCAGAGCCCCTCACTAACACTTTTCAAGAGAAATCTTGACGAGTGGATAGGTAACAGAAAATACACTCGTGGGATCACTTCATTGGTTCTGCTTGACAGAGGATCAGTTAATTAATCAATGGGGTGGCGAAAGCCGACACACTCTGGCTAGGCTTATAAAGCCTAGTACCTACCTATGAACCTATGAACATCTTCATCACTAGGATATTGAATGGTTCAGGCACCAACATCTGAAGTACAACCTCTTCACTTTATTTTGCTATCTATACATAAGGTCATTCCATTTTTCCAAATAAGGGTACACTATGGGGATCTCTGTAGTGGATTCCCCTACTACTCTGGATGTATTCTTTCCGGTCCAGCTCAGAGTTTCATCCTGCTATTGTATCTTTGTGAAATTCAGTCAGGCTTCTTGGAAGTTGACTATACTGGGATCCTTTTCCGTGCGGGTTCCCCCATGAAGTGGAGAGTTCTGCCTTTTCCTTGCCAAAGTAAGTACTAGGTACTCAGTATAACACTCCTACTCAGTACCTTATGTGCCAGGACATTTTTTTCCTTTGTAGGATTCATTTTTGTCATCCTTTCTCTCTCTATTTCATGTTGTACTTTGGGCTTCCTCATCAGTTATGCCATTTCCTGTTATACCGCTTCCAGAACCTCCTCAACATTTACTGTTCTGCAGATTTCTCCTCTGGGCCTGCAGTTAATGGGGGGGGCTCTTCCAGACCCTGCACCTTACCAATATTTTAGTTTATCTGTGGGATCTTTGATCACATTATGACCTTCTGTACAACTAAATGTTTAAGTACTTCTCCTTCTCTTAACTCAGGTAACTGTTGGTTGTTGTCTTAGTACTATGACTTTAACCAGGAAAGCATGTGATTCAGTAGTATTGTCATTTTCTCAGTGCTTCCACAAATCTTTAAATCATGGAAAGTCCCTTCCTGATTGCCAAGTCATGAGTGACATAGGGGGACTAAACCTACTGCATGCAGTATCTTCTGAAAACTAGTTTGAATTTCAACCTGAGCAATAAAACAACACCTTTTCTCTCACTGGATGTACTTAACATTGACAAATTTTTGTGAATGGGCCTTTTGCCTACAAATGCGAATCATATTTCCAGAATCCAATAATGTTTGCAGCATCTTTTCATCTATCATGATATTTAATTAATATCGCAGGTTCATTAATAGTCCAGGATACTGTCTTGACTAACCTGATCAAAACCCTATCTTATTCCATTGCTTCTTCATTATTTGTGTGTTCTTTGGTTGGTTGCACATTTGCCCGATTTGTTTTCCCCGTTACAATATTTAGAAATATGTCAGTTAAAGCACAAGATAGGTCAAAAAGCCCATTTCAGTTTTCTCTGTTACTTTAAGTGATCCCTCTTTAAAAATTTCTCATTAACACATAATTCTCTCAGCTAATGTAATAAAGTTTGCAATGTCTTGTGGGTTTTAGACTCGCACATTTACTAATAGTTGCCAGCAAAGTTTGTTTATATATGTCTGTGAAAACAATCTCATTAAGTCTCAATTGTCCATTGCATCTACCAGTATGGAATGTAAACTGCAGACAGTGACAATCGTTTCATTAAAACAGACATTTCTATTGTTCAGACCCTAAAATTGTAAATTGGCTCTGCAAAAAGTTAAAAAAATGATGCAGTCTTACTTTCTGGTGCAAATGATTATTACAAAGAGCTCTAATGCAAATACATATGAAACAATACTTTGGTGCTGACAAGTTTATACAAAAAAGCTTAAACTCTTAAAAGCAGTCCTTAATCCAAACATTTACACAAGCTTACTGATACCAGGACTTCCAATGACATAACAGACTCTTCATGCTGACCCTACCTCTATCTCGGTGCCATTACTCTGGCCTTAGTTCATCTCTCCTTCACAAAGGCATGCTCCAGACTCCTCTGAAACTTTTCCCCAAATCATCCCAATCTTAAGGAAGTGGAGCACTGCAGTCAGTTCCTTGTCTTTGCTGCTGGACAGGATTTACCCTCTGTGGTCCCTAGCAGTGGTCTCAACATGGATGCCAGCTTGGTGCACTATCTCCAAATCTCTGTCAGTGATATAGTAGGTTAATGCATTTTCTGTTACACTGGCATGTGTTGTTTGTACAGGTACAGAGAATAGAGTATTTAAAAGTGTAATATTTACATATGTGTTCCTAGTCATATCAGGGCTGTAACAAACAAGGTGATGTCTGAAATTAAGCTTTATTAACTGCTGGCATTAGAATGAATACACTTGGCTTGGAGGTTAGGTAGTATACAGCATTCCCATACAGTATGTAGCCTCCTGTTGTTTACACTAACACAATAGTGCTTTAACATCTTTATTACCTGGAATAATCCCCCTGGCTGCTGTGTGCTCCTGGCCCTAGCATCTCAATCTATCTCTCCATCCCTCTATACTGTACTGTGCATCACAGAGACTTACCTGCCCAGAGAACAAGGACCCCTTACAATCGCATCACAGAGACTTCCTGCCTAGAGAACAAGGACCCCTTACAATCAAAACCTATCACCTTTACATAATCTAAGGCAGCTCAGAGTCCTAGCACCAAAGGGAGCAAGGAAGTACATGTTATATAAAATAGGTGTTTGATAGTTCTTTTTTAAATATCCACAACTGTATTTCATAAACTATCTAACCAGATGCCCGGAAGCCAGGCAATTACTATTGTTTCGCATTGGTCATAAAACAGGAAAAGGAATAACAAATCCCAGCATGAGTTTGCAACTGACTGCAAGCGGACATTTCTCATCCACCATTTATTTGTTTATTTTTTTTTAAACACAGGCAGCCTAGAACCATGTGGTTTAGTAAACTGAACAGAAAAGCAGGTGAACTGCGATCCTCTATATGTTTTACTTCTTTGTAGAACTTTTGACATGACCTTCCTAAATCAACAGTTGAGAAGCACATCTGATTCTGGGGGCTTAAATTATATGGTAGTTGCATACATGAAGTTCGACTCATGCCGGTATCGTTCAAATTATTTGATCTCTGTATTTAGTAGGTATGCTAGGAGTCTGTTATTCTTGAAAACTGGGTCTAAAACTGATGTTAGTCTACCATTCAGATAACTTTACAGCAGCAGAAAGAAGGGCTCCATATTTTATGCTAATATCTGAAGACTGAGTTGCACGCAACTTGGTTGCATTAAAAGGATGTAAGTCACTGTATTCCTCCCCAGAAATATAGGGGCAGCTTGCTTTTTTTTTTCCAGAAGTACAGCTAGGTACCACTATACTGTTGCTCATTTCAGTCTTACTAAATGTAAATGACAAGAAATTGTTTAAAAGCAGTAAATACATTATACAATGTTAAAAATGTGATTGTGATAATATGTAAGTTCATAGGTTCATAGGTTCATAGGTTGGTACTAGGCTATCAGCCCTAGGGCCTATTAAAGCCTAGCCATAACAATTCCCTGGCTATTTCTTCCCACATTATTTACTTTCCTGGACCCCTGTAGCCAGGGCGGCTGGCGTGATGGATCCTGGGGTTTTTCTCTTTCTCCCCATCCAAGCGTCAAGGTTCCTCTTGAGGTCCAACAGACCCCTGTCTAGCAGGTGACAATGTGATCCCCCTGGGTGAATTTCCTTCTCCCAATCCAAGCGTTCCTCTTGAAGAGGTCCAGGCACTCTGCTTGACATGTATGGGCAATCTATTCCAGAGTCTGGGAGTCTCTGGGTCAGGAACCTATCCCTCCAGCATGTTTTGTTTATTGTGATGACAAGGTTTAGATCCCTGAGCGTGTAGCTCTGAGGGATTGGGATTTCTTTAAGTGTAGCATGTCCAACAGCTCTGGGTTTGACATGGCCTTGTATGTTAAGCAGAGATCACTCTGAGTAGACGATATGCAACAGAGTATAGCTGGGAGTTTTTTAAAGTCCAGCGAGGGTGGGGCATCTGCTTTAGGCCTGTGATTCTTTTAGTGAGGTATTTCTGAGGCCTTTCCAGTTGTTGCAGATTTCTTGAGAGGTACATATACCAAATGGGGCATTGTCTTCTAATGGGTCTAATGAGAGGGATGAGTACAGTGGGACAATGACCTCCTTTTTTCTGGATGAAAAGCCCTTCGTGATGACGTGTGCCACATAGAAGGATTTCCTGACTGTTGTAGCTGTGGTATTCGAAGGTGAGACCACTGTCCACCTGTGTTCCTAAGTCCCTTATCACACTTTCTGTGTTTAGTGTGCTGCCACCTATATGGTAATTCATGGATACATGTTTTTTCCCAAAGGGATAACAATACATTTCTTGGCATTGAGCTTGAGCCCATGGCTCTGGCACCAAGCATCTGTTTCTGTAAGGCCCTTTTGTAGAGTATCCACATCATTTGGGGATTCAATATGGCTCCCCAGTGGGGATTCAATAATTCGGTTGCAGTCATCTGCAAACTTTGTTAGCCAGCGCCCTTAGTGTTGACCTGTACTTCAGGGAGGTAGATCCAAAACAAGAGCGCCCCAAGGATTGAACCCTGGGGTACTCACTCCTCTTCACTTGTCTGGAGCTGGATTTGGAGTCGGCTACTTTTACAGTGTGGGTTCTATCAGTAAGCCATTTAGCAACCCATTGGGTGACATAGGGATTAATACCCAACTTAGTAAGTTTATCTATGATTCCAGAGTAGGGGATGGTGTCAAAGGCCTTGGCAAGGTCTAGATAGGCTGTGTGGACCACCTTACCCTTGTCCATGGCTCTGGAGACTGATTCAAAGAAGTCAATCAGGTTCAGGAGACAAGATCGGCCCCACAAAAAAACAAACTGGGTGGGGTCCAGTGTTTGAAGGTTGCCAATGTCTTTGTTTATAAGTTCCATGATAATACGCTCCATGGCCTTGCAGATAAGGCTTGTCAGACTGATGGGACGGTAGTTTCCGGGATCCAAGGTGGATCCCCTTGTGGATTGGGATAACTGTAGCTCTAAGCCACTCAGTGGGGACGAAACCTGAGGTGAGGCAATGATTAAACATGACACTTAGGTGAGGTGCCAGTTCATTTGTAGTTCATGTAGTACACAGCCGGGGGATGTCATCTGGTCCCATGGATGCTGTATTCTTGGCTTTAGAGAGTGCGTTTGTACCTGTGTGGCCGTCTTGCTTTAGAGAGCGCTTACCTGTGGTGGTATCGCTATTACTGGAATTTGGCAATCTTCCGGTATTGAGATGGGCCATTTAGGGGTGAGAGGGGGTGAAGTTGCACTGAATCGATCTGCAGGATATAATGGCAATCCTTTTGGATCAGTATATTTATTGCCATTCTGTTTTAGCTCAGAGCAGATCTGAGCATTGCCATTTATAGATTCTTGACATAGTTATAGAATGCTTTGTGGTTGTCTTTATCTGGCACAGTTTTATTTTCATAAACTAGCTTTGGAGGATTTTTTGAGGATCTCAGTTTCTTACTGAGGCTAGTAAGGGAGTTTTGCATCCTGGGATTTTCCTCTTTTGCAAAAGTTTCTTCCTTTTGTTGTAAAGTTTGTTTATGGCAGGGGACCACCAGATTGGCTTCCTTTTTGGATGAGAGCATTTTGGTTCTATTTGGGATGGCACGATTCATGCATGAGTGGATGTGCTCATACAGTGCTTAGTGTAAGGATTCAGCAGTTGAACTTTCAGTTCCGTCTGCATGGGTGTCATGAAGTTTGTCACTTCTGACTTGAGTAGCATGAAGTTGGCTTTTGGAAAGTTTTTATGGTGGTTTCTTTTACTGGGGTGGGGGGTGGATGTGGGATGTGGTAGCTTATGGTCAGACCTGACTAATGAATGAGTTTCTTTACTGTGGGTGTGATGTGGATGTTATGTAGATTACAGTTTATTGGCTTATGGTCAATGAGGTGACCATAGGTATGGAGCATTGATTTGCCATGTTGGTAATGACCAAGTCTAGGATATTGGAGCCCCTGGTGGGACTATGGATTAGTTGATCCAGGGCATTGGAATTTATGAATTCCAAGAACCGTTCTTGTAAAGGTGTTGGACATGGTAGTTTTTCCCAGTTAATGTAGGGTAGTTAAAATCACCCAGTATAGGGTGTTTGGTTCTCTCTTAATATTTTTCAGTATGTTTAACCGTTATGCTAAGGTGTTGGGACATGAGTAGTTTTTCCCAGTTAATGGCAGGGTAGTTAAAATCACCCAGTATTAGGTGTGGTGTTTTCCTGTATCTTAATATTTTCCAGTTAAAAGGTGTAGTGAGAATCTTGGGATATGGTGGGGATCTGTAGCAAGCTACAATTTGGATTGCAGTCTTACCGAGTGTTAGTTGCACTTGGAGAATTTCAGACACATTGTGTTGGCTAACTAGCCTGGTGGTGTGAATATCCTTGGTGAATATTGACTCCTCCACCTTTAGTGTTTCGTCCCGGTTTGGTGGCTGGCGTGGTTTGGTGGCTGAAAAGTGTGGTAAGAGTTGTAGCCTGGTATTGCAGGGGTGCTCTCTGGAGCCTTGAACCAGGTCTCAGTTACTGCACAGATATCGATGTTCTCCATTTTTAGAGTGCCTCGAGAGTGCATTTTGAGGTTTAGACTTCTAGCATTGAGTAGCATTACCTCAGATTTGCATGCTTGTTACCTGTTACAGTGGTGGTTTTGTCCTTTGAAAGTTGCTAAAAAAAGGCACTATAGGGGGCAGCAAGGCAGCCAGTAACCTGAATCCAGGCTTACAAGACAGGTGCAGACATCTAAGCATCATCATGGGTCAATCATGTCATCCCAGGCAGCAGACAGATGCTGATGGATCCCCTTGAATGACAATCCATAAGCTTAGCCAATTGTTGAAGTCAATCATTTTATCCTTATATTGTGGTATCATTCTGGGCGGTAAGGCAGGATGCTACTCAGGGCTAGGGTCATACCTGCCTGGGCCACATGATCCGAGAGCTCTTCCATGTCTCTTTTCATGTAGTCCAGGGAGGTACGTCTCAAGTCATTCACTCCAACATGGACAATGATAGAGTCATATTTGTACTTGTTGTGGAGTGACTTGAGTGCATGCTATGTGGCGGATCCTGGCACCGACAGGCAGCTGACTGTAATTTTCTCCTTATTCAACCTGGTGAGAGGGACATCAGTGTGCCGGACTATAGAGTCACCTATGACTAAAGTGTTAGGTAAATTGTCTTGCCTTAGGGGCTGTTGCTGGGTGGCACACTGGTATTGTGAACTATGTGACACATTGGTTGTGATTGGTGTTTGTTTTAGCGTTTCAGCTTCAGGGTCTTTTGCTGCTGCAGCAGTTACAGTTAAAGGGCCTCTGCATATGATTTTTTGATGTTGTATGTGGGTGTTGGTGTGGTGGGTGTAGAAGGGCTATGTGTTGCTTTGTGAGTGTAAGTGTAGTGTCTAGTGTTAACTTGACTATTTAGCACAATCTTGGGTGGAGAGGCTTTTGCTTCCATTTTGGCTATGTAAGTGCATCTCTCACAGGTTGTAGTGTTGGGGTGGTGGGTGGTAGGAGGAGAGGGTTGTCTGTGTACATGAGGCAATTGCTGCATTGCCCCAGTATGCCCAGATTCACAAGGTGGACAGGAGAAATCACCGAAGCTGACCCTTGGACATGCCTGGTTTGGGGTTTTTTTTCTTTGTAAAGTACAGGAACTGTTTCTTTAGCAAGGTACTTTTTTAATTATAGATCTGTTTAGTTACTATTAATTAATCCTATTAACAAGGAGAGGAGAGTTTGTTTGCATGATTAGTTTATTCCTAGTCCTCCTAGTATTAGAGAAAGTGCTAGAGAGTGCTAAGGGCAAAGGATAAAAGAAAGAGAAGATTGAAAATGCAGTGCAGTGTGCACTAAGAGAATGAAGATGAATGTGAGAAATTAGGGAAGTTTTTAAAATTTAAAAAATTAAGGTTTAGTGGAGAATTACTATTTTAAAACAGCAAGATGGATTGAAAGGGTGGTCACTTTTGTAATTTGGTACTATGAAAATACTGTAGATGGCCCAATAAATTTAAATAATTTAAGGGGTGGGATTTCAAAAATGATGATTTTGTGATTACTCACATAAGCCAGTGAAAGTAGAGAGAAATGAGATATATGGTCAGATTAACATAAGAGGCGGGCAACTAGAAAGACAGTGGTATTTAACAAGACAACTTAAATGGGTGGGAGGGCGGGAAAAGAAAAATTTCTGCCTGACTCAGAACAGAGAGAGCTGTGGTCTCTTTTGAAGTTTTAATATGCTGTTAAAACAGAATGCAAGCAAAACACAAGGTAAAGAAAACAAACTACAGTATTCAAAATATAGAAAGGAAATACAGTGATACAAAAAATATAAGCAAACTAACCTTTCCTTCACAGCAAAGTGTAGCAGAGTCTGGATGAGCCTTTCTGGTAAAGCTTAGAAAGTACCCTTTCTAACCCTCTGCCCACTGCTGTAATTAGCTTGTATCCTCTCCTTACATCTTAATGTAGTGTGGTCTTCTCAGCTTTTAAACTGACAGTATTTAGCTTTTGTGCTTACTGCTGTAAGGACCAAGCCTCTACCTTGTGGTTACAGTGTAAATTACCATATCTCCATATGTACTTATGCTACAGCAGCCCCTTCGACTTCCATTGAACACTCCAATAGTCGAGGGACTCCCATGGATCTGTAGCGATCTATTGTAACTGGCTTAATGGCTGTTGTAGCTCACAAGATTTGTAGCAATCTATTTTTACTGGCTTAATGGCTGCTGTAGCTCTCAAGATCTATAGTGCTCTATATTTACTGACTTAATGGCTGTTATAGCTCACAAAAAACAGCAATACTAATATGTATAGGCTGTATTTAGGCTGCAATTAATAGCCGATGTAGCTCATTAGAGTGGAAAATCCTCAAAATTAAAAGCTGCGCAAGGCTGTATGTAGGAATTTCCCTCCCCCAAACATCTTAATCTGGAGGGTTAATGCTATTACAGATGAATTAGGCTGTATTTAACACGGCTGCTGTGAATCATAACAGCTATCATTGTTAGGTTCTCTCACCAAGCTTATTGAGGGATTAAGAGATTTGTTACTATTCATGTTTTGTTCCTTTTTCTGGGTATGCTTTAATTTAGTGTGATTCCCTGTTTCACTTGTAGCCCTATACTGCTTCAGTCCTTTTTTATACTAATGTAACAATGTGTAGAATAACAACCAAGTACTGCAAATGACATAATCTCTGTGGGTCTACCCTTATTTTTGTAGCCTGTTTCTGTTTAAATATTTTGTTGACCTGTTTTTGTTTCTCCCTCTCTTTCCCATGTGTACAGCTCTCCATCCCTCCATACTGTACTGTGCATCACAGAGACTTCCTGCCCAGAGAACAAGGACCCCTTACAATCAAAATCTGCCACCTTTACCTAATCTAAGGCAGCTCAGAGTCCTAGCACAAAAGGGAGCAAGGAATTACGTGTTATATAAAATAGTCCTTTTTTAAATATCCACAACTGTATTTCATAAACTATCTAACCAGATGCCCAGCAGCCAGGCCCCTTTCAACCTTTAGTAACTAAATCTTCTCCTCCTTGCATAGCCTCCTGTATCTAATAACCTGAGACTCCTACCCCTATTTCCTCACTATCTCTCTCAGATCAGCCGCTTCTGGTGCAATTTACTTTACTCCCCTAGGTTGCTACCTTCACTAAGTGTATTTCCCAACCTTCTTACCCTATCTCTCTACCAGCTAAACTTAGAATACAGCAGTGCTGTAAGAGATTACATGTACATCTCCCCTATCATCCACCCTTTCCATACACGGGCTCCCTGGGATTCCCTATTCTAGTGCTCCCTTGGGGTTTCTTCTTACTTGATAGTACCCTCATAGGAATTAGCAACCCATTGATTGTTCTCTCTGAACTCACATACTTACCTGTCTGACATATAGTGTTGTCTCCTTGTCCTGCCCTTTCGTCCACTCTTCCTTTGTTACCCCTTTACTGTCCCTTATCCTTTCCCTCCCCCACTCTCTTCTCCCTTCTCTTTCTCTCCTGAATTTACTCTCTGTAACACCCTCCCATACTCTCTTTTTACTCCGGAGCTTTAGCTCCTTCCAAGACTTACCTGCCCCTACCTCCCCTTCCTACTTCACATCCTGTTCAAACATATATAGCTGGGCTGTCTGGCGAGATGCCGTCTTTATTACCCAGAATAATCCCCCTGGCTGCTGTGTGCTCCTGGCCCTAGCGTCTCAATCTATGTAAGTTAATTCCAACTGCTGCTGTTGAGTATATTTCCTGTTTACTGCAAAATTGTTTAATGTGAGCAGAAAGTGTTTGGTAATCCTTACAACAGCGAATACTGCATTGACTGTTTTATGTTATCTGTGAACGAACTATTTGTACTCATATCTGCTTTTTGTTACTGTGCTTACCATGTGGAGATGTTTGCATGCTAACTTGCTTCCTTGAGTGAGTGATAGACTACTGTTGCATCCCTAATTGATTATATTGGCTTTTTTGTTAACTGTGTTTCCCATGTGGAGGTGTTCCACACTACCTCACTGCCTTGAGTGAGTGATATTTTATTATAATATCCTGAACAATGTCCAAAATTGTGTGATGTTCCTCTGCTTTTGTACTATTATTGGTGCAGTGCATTACAGAATTGTTTAAGGTATGTGTTGTATAAATGAGCGTTAATTTAGCCTGACGTAGTTGGTTATCAGTGTTGTCAGAGTGCTCAGCTACACCAACCGCTCTTTAGCATGTAATAGGTGATTGCCAGTGTTTCTAGACATATTACTGTCTATACCTAGCCCATTTTATACTGTATAGTGTTATTCCTCCCAATCCAGGGCTGTCTTTCACTAAATACGCCCCTTGCATCTAGCGACTGATGCTTCTCCCTGACAGAATCCCTGTAAATGGTAGTGTTTTACCATTCATGAATTTTGGCTATAAAAAAAAATGCTCAGGCCATGAGTGACACTTTCTAGCCCGCTGCCCAGTGATGTAATTTGCTTGTTGCCTCCCCTTACATCTTAATGTAGTTTGCATCCTCTCAACTTTTAAACTGACAGTATTTAGCTTTTGTGCTTACTGCTGTTAGGACCAAGCCTCTACCTTGCAGTTACAGTGTAAATTACCATAGCCATATGTACTTATGCTATAGCGGCCCCCTCAACTTCCATTGAACACTCCCATAGTCAAGGGACTCCCATGGATCTGTAGCGATCTATTGTAACTGGATTAACAGCTGTTGTAGCTCACAAGATCTGTAGTGATCTATTTTTACTGGCTTAATGGCTTCTGTAGCTCTCAAGATCTGTAGTGATCTATATTTGCCAACTTAATGGCTATTGTAGCCCATAAGAGCTGGCAATACTAATATGTATAGGCTGTATTTAGGCTGCAGTTAATAACCGATGTAGCTCATTAGAGTGGAAAATCCTCAAAATTAAAAGCTGCACAAGGCTGTATGTAGGAATTTCCCTCCTCCAAACATCTTATCTTGAGGGCTTATGCTATTACTGATGAATTAGGCTATATTTAACATGGCTGCTGTGAATCATAACAGCTATCGTTGTTAGGTTATCTCACCAAGCTTATTGAGGGATTAAGAGATTTGTTATCTATTCATGTTTTGTTCCTTTTTCTGGGTATGCTTTAATTTAGTGTGATGCCCTATTTCACTTGTAGCCCTATACTGCTTCAGTCCTTTTTTATACTAATGTGACTATGTGTGGTATAACAATCAAGTACTGCAAATGACATAATCCCTGTGGGTCTACCCTTATTTTTGTAGCCTGTTTCTGTTTAAATGTTTTGCTGACCTGTTCTTGTTTCTCCCTCTCTTTCCCATGTATACAGCTTTCCATCCCTTTATACTGTACTGTGCATCACAAAGACTTCCTGCCCAGAGAACAAGGACCCCTTACAATCAAAACCTGCCACATTTACCTAATCTATGGCAGCTCAGAGTCCTAGCACCAAAGGGAGCAATGAAGTATGTGTTATATAAAATAGGTGTTTGATAGTTCTTTTTTAAATATCCACAACTGTATTTCATAAACTATCTAACCAGATGCCCAGCAGCCAGGCCCCTTTCAATCTTTAGCAACTAAATCTTCTCCTCCTTGCATAGCCTCCTGTATCTAATAACCTGAGACTCCTACCCCTATTTCCTCACTATTTCTCTAACACCAGCCACTTCTGCTGCAATTTACTTTACTCCCCTAGGTTGCTACCTTCACTAAGTGTATTTCCCAACCTTCTTACCCTATCTCTCTACCAGCTGAACTTAAACTACAGCAGTGCTGTAAGAGATTACATCTGCATCTCCCCTGTCATTCACCCTTCCTCACAAGGGCCCCTGGGATCCCTTATTCTAGTCCTCCTTCGAGGTTTCTTCTTACCTGATAGTATCATCATAGGAATTAGCAATCCATTGATTGTTCTCTCTGAACTCACATTCTTATTTGTCTGATCCTGCTCCATTTGCCCTGCGGGCTCCCTTCACTCCCCTACCCTACCCCAAATTCCCAACCACCCCAGTGCTCCTAGCCTTATACCTCTCTTGCCACTCCCACATCCCCTTTATCCAATCTCAACCCATATCTCATTATAGGTATTCCCACCATACTACATCACTCCTCCCACTTCATAACATACCTCACCTATTCACTCTCTACTTTCAACTTCTTCATTACAATGCCTATTTCACCCATATCAGCATACCTCAAACCCCTACTCCTTTTCTCAATTCTTCCTTTCATTTTCTTTCCCTATATCCTAACTGCCTATGAACATCTTAGCTACTCTAATTTCCACCAGCCCTCTAAACAAACATCCCTACCAGCTTTATCATCCACTCTTAAACACATCAACATAACATTCACAACCAGCTGTCTCCTCCCAAAGTATCATAGAGTTATCCATATTACCTATAAACACTACCAAGTCAAGAGAACCCATAACATATTGAATCTTTCTCTAATTCACACATATAGACTACACCTACACCTCCTACTGGATGGTGACATTCATCCCAATCCTGGCCCTATCAATAATAGTCCTGCTAACCCAATTAGACCCTCTTCTTCTTCCTTTCACACCCCTACAAGGCCTCCTAACTCCCTATTCATAGCTCACCTAAATATACAAAGTGTAAATAATAAAGTGACTCACCTTCATGCTCTACTGGATGTACATGACTTTGACATCCTATGCCTAACCAAAACATGGTTAAGACCAGCAACCCTAGACTATGAAATCACCCCTCCAGGATATAGTATTTTAAGATTGGATCACCTTAACAAGAAAGGTGGGGATGTAGCCTTAATGTATAAAGCAGGGCTCCAAGTTACTCTACTAGATACTCACCCACCATCTGATACCAATACTGAAATTCTTATCACTAAGCTACAACTAAATACTTGTAAATCCATCAACATTATATGCTGATATCTTCCTCCAGGTAATAACATCACCTCCCTAGAAAATATCCTTAGCTGGCTTTCCACTAACTATCCACAAGAAACCATACTGCTAGGTGACTTTAATATAGACTGGAATACCTGTAATACTGATAACCCAACTAACCATATAAACTTACATGGCTTCTCCCAAACTATAACCTCACCCACCAAAATCCATAAACCTACCAATAAAGAAAGCACCTTAGATTGGATTCTAATAAATACTCAGTCCCCAAGATATATGTCAGGCATCCTGCCAGACGACATTAGTGAACACTCACTAACTTATATAATTAGACAAAAGAGTAATATTCCCTACCCTTCAACTTTTAGAACTACTTGCTCCAATAAACATTTTAACCCTGAACACTTCCAAAATGAACTTATTGTGTGCAGTTGGTCACCCCTAAAACACCTTCAGCTAGAGGAAGCAGTAGCATACTTCAGTTCTAAGTTACTAGAAATCTTGAACTACCATGCCCCTTCTTGTACTCTTAGGAACAGAACAAAAACTGCTCTATGGCTTACAAAGGAAACTAAGCAAAACATTCTACTAAGAAACAAATTTTGGGCCAAATGGCGTACTTCTAAAGACCCATCTGATCATTTAAAATGTAAACAGCTTAGAAATTCTATTAAAGCATCAATACTAGTAGATAAAAGAAACTTCTACTTTCAACTTCAACAGACCAATCAACATAGACCGGAGAAATTCTGGTCAGGTATCAATAGACTCCTACATCCAAGCAACTCTAAGACACCAACCCCATCAGGAATTGTCCAAGAGACCCCCAAACAAATTGCTGATACCTTTAATATCTTCTTTACTGAAGCCATCCAGTCACTTGCTAACTTTCTACCTCCTGTATCCTCTAATCTGCCCTCCTCCTCAACTAACTCACCACCTACTTTCCAACTACAACCTGTGCCTACATCCCTCATCTGTACCCTTCTTCAAAAACTCAAAACCTTCTACCCCCTCCGCTGACCTCTTACCTGCTAAATATGTGCAAATAGCAGCTAAAGTTATAGCTTACCCTATTTCAATCCTAATAATAGAACCATAACAGAAGGTACCATCTCATCCATCTGGAAAGTCTCCCATATAATCTCCCTACACAAAGGTGGCAACTCAACAGAACTTTCTAACTTCTGTCCAATTGCCATTCTCTCTCCCATAGTTAAAATCATGGAAAAATGCATCCACAGTCAACTGTTAGACCACCTTCTCCAAAACAGACTATTAGCTAGCTCTCAGTATGGCTTTAGACCTTTCCATACCACCACTACTGCCCTCTGATCATTTTCTGACCACATTAACAAAAAATGTAACAATAACACCCTGTCCTCTGCAATCTTTATTGATCTCTCAAAAGCATTCAACATGGTTAACCATGAGCTACTGTTGAATATTCTTAAGTCCCTCTCACTTGATACTCAAGCACTACAGTGGTTCAAGTCCTACTTAGATAACAGGCAACAGGCAGTGCTTTGGGATAACAGTCTATCCACACACCTTCCTGTCACCCTTGATGTACCCCAAGGTTCTATTTTGGATCCTCTTCTATTCTCCATATTTATAAACAATCTAACTATAAGTATCCCACAAGCTACATGCATGCAATACGCAGACGACTCCACAATAATATGCTCAGCTACAGGTCCATCTGAACTGCAGTCTCTCACCCAAAATGTCTTTGAACTAGTAGAAGAATGTTTTTTTACAGCGTTGTCTTCTCCTTAACCACAAAAAGACTAAACTATTGCTCTTTACTCCTACACAAAAGTCCACCCCAATTGACTTCATTATCAAATCTAATAATGGCATAGTCATATCTCCTGACACCACCACTAAACTCTTAGGAGTAACTATTGACCACAACTTTAACTATGATACTCATATCAACACCACAATAAAATCAGTTAACTGAAAACTAGGCTCCCTCTAAAAAAGTAAACCCTTCCTTACTCCCATAGCTAGAACTACTATTGCCCACACCCACCTTATCTCAACTCTCTTTTATGCCTCTCCTATATACACAAATCTATCTAAAAGCAACCTCAACAAGCTGGCAATCTCCTACAATAACATTGCCAGATTTGCTACTGGCTCCCCTTTCAGACCCCTTTCAGAACCCACCACTGCCAAAATCTGAAACAACTGGGTTGGCTGGAACTGCATAATCAAATTCTGTTCCACCAACTGATTATTGCCCATAAAACCCTTCATCATCCAGGTAACACACTAATTCTCATGAGTCTAATCAGCCCACATAAAAATCTCACAAACCTACGCAAAGCAAATAATCTACTGGTATCTAGACAAAAAAACAACAAAAAAGCAGGATATTCCCTTTTCTCTAACACTGCGGGAAAAAGCTGGAACCTACTTCCTGTTGAACTCATGTCTCTTTCTTCAACTGCACTATTCAAAAAGAAACTCAAATTATACCTTAGAACCCACTGGCTATGTACTTGTAGTAACCCTGACTAAGATTTCTCTTCCTGTTATCCTAGGTTATAGCACTAATTACTACTCACTTTATAGGTACTTTAAGACCACTACCTTCTGAGTTAGATTTATTGCACCCATGAAAGACTGTGTGGACATGTCACTGCCTAATAGATGAGTCACTGCCCTTAACTAATTCTCCCAGTCTTGTTTATAACTATTCTCTTCTCCTGTGCCATATTTATAACTTTGATTTGGGAATTCCCCCACATCCTACTGAATACCCTTTTCTTCTACTATTGTTTGGTCAAAAGACTTTTGGCTTTTCCCTGTTAGGGGTCACCATAGCGGAACACCGGTCCATTCATGATTGGCAGTGGATTTTTAAGGTGCCGAGTTGCCAGCCCGATGCCCAACCTTCAACGAAGGCACGCCCATTTACGCTCACACCTACCTGCATGTCTTTAATGTCACTTGACCGTGGGGAGGACATGCAGACTCCACACAGAAGGCACTCCAGCCGAGAATTGAATGTGAGAACCCCTTGCTGTGAGGCAACAATGCATTGTTTGGTCAAAAAAAAACAATTAAGGAATTTTCTATTTTGTTTTACTATTATCTATCACGAATGCTAAGTTACCATGTAACACCTGCTTTGTCTGACAAGTGAACTGTAACTGACATTGTAATGTTCTGTTTGTTCTTGTTTTTTATGTGCAGCTTTTCTTCCCAGGCCTCCACTGAAAATGGACATATATCCAGTTAGACTAGCCCGGTCAACAAATGTAAAATAAATAAATAAATAAAATAGTGGCTTCTGTAATAATGTAAGTAGCTTCATAAGCTGCAATGCTTCCAATGTGGATTTACCCAAAATTTTCCAAAGATGCAGGCCTACATGATGTAATCCCATTTCCCAGGAGAGCTTGATAATCACACAGCCCTGGATATTAACAAGCAGATGTGTATGAATAGCAGCCAAACACAATCTGTAGCAATTCAGTCCATGTTACAGCTGGCAAATGTTATGTGTGGCATCTCTGCGGGTGTCATCATGTGTATAACAGAGCTCTGTCATTAAGAGATTAATAAAGACATGAGGAATATGGAGGCATATGCCACTGCAATGAACACATCTCTGCAGATGACTCTGGCATGACTGCTGAGAGTAGCCATGGTGAGCCCCAGGCATAATCCCAGTGCAAATATATACTTGACCTTCACAGGGTAAAGGAAGCAGAAATTCATGACACCACTCTCCAGCACACTTGACAAGTATCCATGCCCAGATCATGAAGTGACAACCCTGTTCTATCCCAAGAGGACACCAGTCCCATCACCACAAAATATGTTCCCACATACAGTTCACCTAGTTCTACTTCTCCCTCGGGGGCCATTTTTGCCCTTATATGAACAGATGACAATCCATTTCACACCACCCGTGATATATCGGAACCACCTCCTCCATGTGTGCCAAGTGTCTGACCATGGTTGTATGCAAAGGCTAGTGGTAAGGTGTCCACTGCCACCTGAACAAATAATGATGATAGTTTTTATTCATATAGATTAGATCTGCTCTTTGGAACTAGAATTACATTTGACACTCTCCATGTTGCTTAAACCAAATTCAGTCATGTTTTTCTGCAGATCAGATACATCCCAGGTAGCTAATTATATTAATACTACTAGCAAAAAACAGAGGTAAGGCTCCAGGCTATACAAACATTTATTATAAAACACAGGACACAAGCACTTTCAGCAAATAAGCTTTCTGTATATTATATTTTAAGTATAATATGTTTTAAAAAATTTTAATTGAAATAATTGCATTATTAGTATAAATAGAGATGCAAGTACCTTATGTTAGTACACCTGAAGAAGCCTATTTGGTGAAACTGCTTGTGTCCTGTGTTTTATAAAAAACATTTGTATAGCCTGGAGCCTTACCTCTGTTTTTTGCTGGTTTTATAAATTTTATCTTTGCTTTGAGGTACCTGGTCATTGTTGGATTCCTTTTGCTTAATATTAATACTACTGTTTATAGTTTTCGGTAATGACATATCATTTTTAAGTAGTCTCTTTTATGTAAGTGTGAAAAATATCTATGGCTTCAAAGAGCTTTGTCTGATAGCAAATGGACATGTTATCTTCAAAAATGCAAGGTACTATGGGAAATGTACACCCCCCCCATTCCCTCATATACAGGGATTTGTACCTCCACACCTTCTTGAGTATGCATATATACATCTACATCAAAGCACTTTTGTTTCTGTTGGACAAAGAGGACTAAGAAGAGACAGAAAAGTGTGTGCTTGACAGAGAAAGAGAGAGAAATCAGCATGCATAAAAGACAGTTCAATAAAATTATCTTGTAAAATGTCTTTTATTAGTAAAACAGGGTAAATATAAAGCCAATACATCCATTTTCTCACGCAACTAATATGTAAACTCAGAAACTGCGGTTGTCTGTTTTATTGTTTTATTTACTTATCACCCTCTGGCGACTTAGGTAATCATACTAGGCTATGGTCCACTTATAGAGTAGTGGAGAAAACTGCTACATGTCTTATTAACAAGACCTTTTTTACCCTCTGGAGGTAGCATTTTAGAAGCCTTAGACTTTTTCACATAGTACGACTTTTTTTATTTGTTAACTTGGTAAGCCTACTGGACACATATCCCTTTCAGGAATAACCTGGGGGCACTGTCTGATTAAGTGACTCACTCAGAATCACACTGTCATACAGCTAGGGTTACCAAATGTCCCACTTTGTGAGGGACAGTCCCTCTTTGGGTAGTTGTATCCTGAAAAAAAAATCGAAAAACTGGCAAATGCCGAGATTTTAGGACAAAAATGGGACAACAGTGTTTCCTAAGTTTTCTTTAATAGTTGCATAAAACAGTTATTTTTATCTCAAACACACTATTTCTGCATGCCAGTTCATGATTCTTCATTCCACACAATATGCTTGCCCAGTGGTTTCTGATTCATATTTCTGCATATACTACAAAGTTCATGCCCTTAAAAGACACCTGTTAAATACAATGAAGCCATATATCCCAACAAGTACTTCTTAAACATGAGAACAGGATATCCTGTTTATTTTGACATTTTTAATCCTGTAAGGAAGTTGGCATAGTTTATTGATATCAGCCATTTCACATTGCATTTACCACAATTGGTCACTAGGTGGCACTCCATGGCCCGTGTGTATAAGGGAATAATGTCTCATTCGATTCTTCACTAAGCTGAAGTCTTTCAAGCTTACTCTTGTTTTGGTAAGGACAGAATGCTCTCACGTTCATGATTCATCGTAAATCCTTACTTTTGACTTATCTGCCCCACATGCACCAAAATACACTTTTGATAACTTGTTTTTGCTTCAGAAAAAAAAACTTCTGCAGTGGAATAGAAATTCACATTTTGATTAAAAAAAAAATGCTCTCATCTGGTAAATTGGGGGACTGACACAATGGTTAAGGTGTTTAGTTTATACACACAGGGTCAGTGTTTGAGTTTCAAATGGAGTAATTGGCTAAGCTTAAAATGGCCCACAATGGCAGTTAGCCTAGTACTAACCTATGCATTTCACTGGGCAGGTGACATTGTTTCTTTAAGCCCAGGCCTTACACATTCATTCCTCTGTATAAGTAGGCTTATTTCTGCTCAACCAGCTCCTTGTTTTGGATGAATTCTGGAGTTAATTTCTCTTTGTATTGTCTCCTCCAGATGTGAATCTAGAGACATTTGCATGTAACAGATTTAGTATAAAGAAATTGCACCAAAGTAGGTACCTGTTAACAATTTTTATTCTCTTCAGTGGTAATTACAATAACCTGGTAACCAACTTTTGTAGTGTAGAATGTCTTCAATACAGGTTTCTCTGTTTCATATTAAAAACTTGGAAATAAAGTCAATCACAGTTGAGGTAGGACTTGTCTTAATCAACGTCACCAGCAAATTCAAAAGCTACGTCACCTCTTTAGTTAATCCATAGGTCAATAGTACAAAATTCAAATATACGTATAAAAATGTATATTGAGGCAGAGTATACATTAGCCCTTGACAAATGCAATAAAAACAAAACAACTGGTACACGGTGCAAGAAATCACCCAGGAAACAGCTGAAAAATAAAGGAAAACAAGAAAAAAATACAGTACCACAAACCTTTCTGATTTCAGCAATATTATTAAATGACAAGATCATTTTATTTAAATGCTATTTTCCCAGAGATTTCTGTAAACCAGAAAAAAAATTCATGAGCTGAAAGCATTACTTCATACTTGAAATTAGGGGTGTAGCCAGGCATATACCATGTAAATAAGTGTACATATTACTGTTTGAAGGGTAAAACATTTAGAGCACTAAGGAAGTGTAAATCCAGTCTTCAACTTTATAAATGAAATAAAAAGTATACTAATGAGCCATCACAGAAAAGGGCAAGACAGTGTTTCACTGGGTAAGGTTTCTGCTTTGTAGCACTGGGATTTGGGATCTAGTTCTAAGCTGCATCACTACATAGGATTTGGGATCTAGTTCTAAGCTGCATCACTGCATGGGATTTGGGTCCATTTCTAAGCTGCATCACTGCATGGGATTTGGGATCTAGTTCTAAGCTGCATCACTGCATGGGATTTGGCCTCTAGTTCTAAGCTGCATGACTGTGTGGGATTTGGGACCCGTTTCTAAACTGTCACTACATGACATTTGGCTCCATTTCTAAGCTGCATCACTGTATTTACTCTTGCCAAAAAGGTTTCAAGAAAGATGACATTGCTTACCTGGTTAGCAAATTAATAAATTAAACAATAAATATACAATAAATGTGTCTTTGGTAATGTATGCCTGTTATTAATAACTATTCAGTGGGCTCTTGTTTAAATATTTTACTATATGTCTGATATCTTTAATTACATATTTAGACTATTTGCTACTGAAGAGGGGTAGTTTTTTTTTCAGGATAACAACATCGTAACTTGGTGTGCAAATCTGAAATTTCTGGCTATACCCCTATTTGAAATTCTCACTATCACATCTCATTAGCAGTAACCAACAATGAACAATAACATGTTGCAGACATCAGGTATACACCGAGACCTCTTCCCTTTCTAAACCCCAAATGTGCCAGTGCTCATAGTCTATATTTAATGCTATTGCATTCTTTTCCATTTAATCCATTTTCTGAGGTATGCATCCAGTCATTGCGATAAGTTCAGGCCAGCCTTCGTATTTATTGACAGTGCCGTTATTTTTGATGTACTGCAAATTATAAACAGAATACAGTGAGTTAGCAGGTACATAAAAAATACAGAATATAAAATGATTTGCTTGCATGTTGTGTGGTATGATATGAAACTTGAAATGCAAAAATTACACTTCCATACAGTACATACTTGATGGGCTGATATGCATGTAAAGTAGCAAGTTCCATAGTGCTGTTACAGAGCTGCATAAAAATTCAGAATTGGCACTACAGAATGCTTCTCAAGCTATATCTCATTTTATCTCATTTTACCAAGTCATCTGCTACCTGTTTCTTCAAAATTCTGCTGTGGGTAAAATCAAATAAAGAAACATATAGTGAATAACACAAAGCACTTCAATTACTGATCATACTTTTGTATTTTGGCATGAACCCTGTGCTACCTCATTGTTCATTTTTCTTTCAGTTCTACAGAAACAGATAGTATTCATACATTGTAGAAAATGCTTCAGGTCATGACTGCAAGCTGAAGTAAACATGAAGTAAAATATCAGTAAAAATCCCAGCATCCAGTTCCAGAATTCAGGAAAACAAATCAGACATTTTCTAAAATAATTGTTTTAAGAAAAATGATGCTAGAATGCAAATTTCACTGCTACAGAATCATTATAACTGTGATAAAATACAATTATATCACACTTACCATAACTGTAGATGTTTGAGTTGATCAATGTTGTAGTACTGATTCTTGGCTCTTACTGCCATGCAGAAGCCTCCAACTGGCCCAATTTCCAGAGTCTTTACTTCATCCCCAGCCAATGGGCATCTGAATACTGACATTCAGATGTTAGGCCATAAGAGGGCATCCATTGACGCCATCTTCAGGTCTAAATATGATGTGAGAGCAGTGTGATGTCTTAGGATAGCAATAGCACAATCCTTTCAGAAGTCATGATTTTAATCAGGTATAAAGGTAAGATTTAACCTTTAGTATGTAGTGGAAACAAAAAAATGGGATGAATGTGGTTAAGGAATATCCTCTGGACAAGGCTTATCCTCTGGGATGTAGTAGTGGCCAGCAGATAGAGGGGTTGGAGGGTGGGAGTTTGTACTACAACATTGATCTACTCGAATACCTATAAGTATGTAAGTGTGACACAACTGTACTATTTTCTTCATAGTCAATGTGTTGCAGTGATCATTCTTAGCAATATTCCCAAAGCTGCAAGTGAGAGAGGGGCAGGTTTTCTGTCTCCTGAGAAAGCAGATTCTGTAAGATAGCAGTAGCAAACTCTGTCCTGGCTCCGAAAGTACTAGCTAAATGGTAATGTTTAGTAAAGGTGTGGATAGATGTCCAAGTGGTACCTTCCGGAGTAGCCTGAGTAAGGACTCCCTTAAAGAAGACAGTAATGGCTACACTGTGTCTGGTGGAGTGACCACTGATAAAGGCTGGTGAGGGTTGCCATGGCGGGAAACACAGAAACTGAAGAAATTGGCTTTCTATTTGGAAACAATCTGCTTGAAAACTGGACTGCCTTCTTTGGCCTCCAAAAAGGCTACTAGCAATTGATCCTCCTTATTTGTGGACTTAGTCCTGCCTAGGTAATTGTTAGAGTTAGGGGATTTTCAGTAAATTCACTATAGTACATTTAGGTAGAATAAGGCCTGAAAATATGTATGCATTCAGTTTCAGAGAAAGACAGTTTATTACAGAGGAAAGATAAGCATGAAATGTGCTGAAAATACAAAAATACAGAATGTTCTTTTCTCAAGGGAAAGATAAAATCTTGCCAGCTACAGAATGTTCCTTAATGGAATACTAGATAAAGCACATGCAAGACCAGGCTTGGAAACCAAGGTAACCAAGGCTAACAAGGCATGTAAAGCATTACAGGGTTCTGGTATTATTAAAATATACTGCAGATACAGTTAGGGAAGTCAGTTAGCTAGTCTGACCTGACATACAGAAAAGATTAAATATCCAGCATTTTAGAAAGGAAGCTACAATAGAGACACTCAAGCCTGAGTACAGAAGACAGGTCAAACAAAGACTGTTTTAGTTTACATTATTTAGAACAATCAGAATATACATGAAGAAACTTTGGATATATTTAGCAGCACTGTTATTACTAACCAGCATCCCTACATTTCTACAAACTGTTACTGTTTATCAGCACTGTTAATGAAAACAGTATTTGGATATTCTGAACATCTAATAAAGCCTTATTAAATGAACTACAGTTTTTAGAGAATTCATTCTGAAAAATACACAAGACGTGGCCCATAAAGGAGAGACTGGCACCTGTTCAGCATGAGCTTGGGTAATTAACTGATAAAGACTTTTGTTCCAGTCTCATTTCAGTTGTTTCCAGTTAATTCCAGTATAGTACAGTCAGAATCAATTCTTTCAATGGCGAGTCACTATGAATGGGGCAAAACAGTTAAAGTGAATCCCAAAACCCCCATACCAACCTTGCATCAGCAGTCAGATCACGTGTGTTCTACAGAAATATCTACAGAAGAGCAGCGTTTTGTTCAACTACATGTGTTTTACAGAGTGATTTACAGGAAAAGTGTTTCCTTTAGTGGAACTTTATAAAGCAGTCACATTACAGGTACCAGTGTTCATTCGACATTTCTTCAAACTTCAACAGATGGAGCTGCAGTGAGTAACCCTTTCAAGTACAGTTTCAAGTGCGGCAGCCAGCTTAACACTTTTTCCAGTCTATCAGTAACTACAGCAAATGTTTTACAACAGTCTTTTCAGCAGCACACCAGTATTTTTCCATAACTTTAGACTGTGAACTCTATACAGAATAAGCCAGAAATTATGGCATTATGGTTTTGCATTACAGAGCAGACCTTTTGGTAAAACAACACCAATATTCCAGATGTAAACTTTATACAGAAAACAGACAGAGCAGACAACCTCTGCAGTTAAAGTGCACAGCACCAGTGTTTACTTCAGAAAACAGCCTCAAAGAACCTCAACAGACCAGCACTAAATCAACAAACATCAGCAGTGTTCCATCAGAACATAAAAGACATTAGCCAGTTACAAACTGTCAAGTTTCCAGTATGACGTCACACAGCCAAGAAGCAAGAAAAATGTTAAAAAGCTGCAGATTACAGGGCACATTCTTCAAGAATCATAAAAGACTTTATATTTTATTTTATTTATTTATTTATTTTATTTATTTCACATTTGTTAACCGGGTTATTCCAACTGAGTTTGCAAACAAGCCCATTTTTAGTGGAGACCTGAGGGGAAAAGCCCATATTTGCATATGCATTTTTAGTTAATAATTCAAAAAAGTTTAAATTCATCAGTAAAAATCATTTCTATACCTGTTATATAAGCATGTCAAGTAATACTTCTACAGTTAGTACATCAGTAAATGTTTGGTTTAAAGTTAAAAACTGGGCAAAGCAATCTAAAAAACTGTTCCAGAAATGTTCTTTTAAAGTTAAAGGTTATTAGTTCAGGAATGTTAAATATTTCAAAATGCAAAAGGGTTAAATCACAGAATCAGACTACAGCAAAGCATTCACATAACGTGTCAGCTTCTATCAGTACGGCTTCAGACTTAAATAACACAAATTCTTGTGTAAATGCTAGAGCACATGTAATTCAACATACAGAGTTATATTGCAGTACAATTTCAAATGCAAATGTTCAGAATGTAATAAATTCTTGTTTACCTGTAATTCAAAATACAGAATTAAGTTGCAGCATTAAACCCACAGATGTCAACACAGTCAATGTACATAAAATGCAGGCAATGTCTCAAGTTCACATTACTTCACCTAGTTTCATATTTCAGAAGTAAGTGCAAATATTGTACTGATGGGGGGATAAGAGGGATCAGAGTGCAGATTTTGGTAAAGTAAATTACACCATAAATAAAAAACAGACTTCAATGCAATGTAAAATTGCTACTAATTCAGAACAAAATAAAGAAAAAATGTATTCCATAGCTATCTGTGAAGGGTGTGGCAGTCCAGTATCAAACCAGAGCATTTATCTGTCTTCTGAGGAAGTCTAAAGTATTTAGATGAAAGCGCTTAACCAATTATTATTTTAATAAAGTATTAGTACAATTTCTATAAAGTTGCCGTTTCACCTATTTTTTATAGTGGTTCATGGTGAACTCGTTAGCTATTATACTGTGGATTTTGTTGCTCGCGAGTTCTTTGTTTGGATGCATTTATCTGTCATTGTTTAAGGTTAAAAGAAATGACAATATTTTAGTGTTTACAGGAAAATTAGGGAATAATGTACTGATTAATACAGACAAGTCAACTTCAGTTACAAACAGACCTTTATTAGAGGACACAAATGCAGTCTTGACTGGATTTAAAGGGTCAAAGATTACAGCAGCTAACAGTTCAATGTGTAACAGCTCTGTACTAGGAATGGACATGTCGTCAGAGTTATATGTTGTTTTAGACTTTAGTAACATTTTATGGAAAAATAAAAATGCTACAGAATGTACAGTAGTGCACACAGATGACACGTAAGAATTTGCATGCAGTAGTTGGTGCAAATGTACAGATTTTAAAGAATTGGTTATGACAGAAACATGCAGAGTTATGGGTTAAAGATAAAATAAATTCTAGTTCAGCTGACACAGTTAAAGTGCTCAGAAAGACATATTGAGTGTGGCCAGTTAGAAAAAAGGGTAACCATATACATCTATGTCTTGTAGGCTATACCAGAAATGACAGTCAAGTTAATTTACAAAATAAAGGGCTTACAGCTACAGATTTAGCAAATTAATTTTTTGTGTTATTGTTTTGTTTAGCAGTTATTAGTTAAGAGCTTTGTATTAAAGTGTTGCAATGCATAAACACTATCTTAATACAGACAAAGACAAAAAAAGATTCACAAATATTAAATGTTTTGTTAGTTTACAGAATGTAAAAGTCAATGCTACATTGTAAAAGTGACAGTACAGTCAAGAGTTCAAATCCTATGCATAAAAACAGCACATCATAAATATTATGTGTTAATAAAGCCACAGATTCAACTCTTATGTTATGACTTCCAGAATCAGATCAGTTTAAATCTGGTAATAAATGTATTTATGTAATCAGTTTAAGATTGCATATATTTCATACAGAAATTGCAGTTTACCAAGCACAAGAGATCATATAACAGCCAGCTTAGCAAACTGAATTAAGGGCAGTACTGTATGTCATAAGGCAGTATGGTAAAGATCAATTTAATGCATTTACAGTTTTTACTAGTTATCCAAGAAAACTGTAGACGGCAATGATAAATTCTTGCAGCATTCAATAGTACTGAAAAGTTAAATTATGTCAGCTAAAGAAATGGTTAGGGTGAGACAGTGGGTGGTTTCACTCACAGAACATTATGTTAAAATCTGAGGGTCATGAGAGTAAATGTAAAAAGTTCAACAATTCATAGGTTCATAGGTTCATAGGTTCATACTAGGCTATCTGCCCGAGGGCATTTACAAGCCTAGCCCATAGTTTTGTGGCTTACGCCACCCCTTTAGTATGGGGAATTATACCCATTATTTTGCTGTGCCTCTGTTGAGCAGTGACACTGAGGTAATCCCTGGGGTATATCTGCGATCTCCCATCCATTGGTCAAGATTTATCTTGAACAAGGCCAGCGAGGTGCTCTGCCTCACATATACCGGGATTTTATTCCACAGCATAGGGAGTCTTTGGGTGATGAATCTATCCCTCCAGCACGTCCTATTAATAGCCGGTCGAGGTTTAAGTCTCCGCCCTTGTGACTCTGACAGATCTAGATTTTTGAGGTGAAGCATATTCATCAAATCTGGGTTTGACATGGCCTTGTATGTTAGGCAAAGGTCACCTCTGAGCAAGCGGTAAGCGACTGAATAGAGCTGGAGTTCTTTCAGTCGGGCAGCATAGGACAGATGTTTGAGACCCTTTATCCTTTTGGTGAGGAACTTTGTGGCCTCTCCAGCTGCTGCAAGTGTCGGGTCAGATACATTCGAATGGGGCATTGTACTCAATCATTGGTCTGATGAGTGATGAGTATAGGGAGACTATGACCTACCTTGATCTAGATGAGAAATCCTTCATGATAAGGTGGGCAATGTAGAAGGTCTTCCTAACTACTTTAGCTACATGGGTGTCGAATGACAGACTACTATCAACCTGGGTCCCCAGGTCCCTGATAACTTCTTCTGTGCTCAGTGGATTGCCACCTATTTGGTAGCTAGGGGTAACCTTGTTTTTCCAAGGGTATGACTATGCATTTTTGGCATTTAACTTTAGGCCATGGCTCTGGCACCAGTTATCCGTTTCTGTGAGACCCTTCTGAAGGATATCTGTGTCAGATGTGTTTTCTACTATGGCACCCAGTTTGCAGTCATCTGCAAACTTTGTCAGCCATAACTCTCCTGTGTTTGCTTGTACTTGGAAAAGTAGATGCCAAACAAGAGTGGGCCCAGGACTGAGCCCTGTGGTACACCACTTGTGACAGGCTTTGAGTCTGACATGGCGCCAGCAACTCTGACCCTGTGGGTTCTGTCACTCAGCCAGTTTGCAACCCATCTTGTGATGTATGGGTTAACATTTAAGCTGATGAGTTTTTCAATGATACCCGAGTGGGGTATTGTATCAAGGCCTTCGCCAGATCGAGGTAGGCTGTATGGACTGCCTTTCCTCATCAATGGCTTTGGTGACTGTTTCAAAAAGTCAACCAAGTTTAGAAGGCATGATCTGCCTTTGACAAAGCCAAACTGGGTTGGATCCAAAGTCTGCAAATTCCCTATGTCTTTATTTATGAGGTCCATTATGATCCTCTCCATGGCTTTGCAGATAAGGCTTGTCAAGCTAATGGGCCGGTAATTTCCAGGGTCGGTGGAGACACCGCCTTTGTGAAGTGGGACCACAGTTGCAGTGCGCCACTCCCTGGGTACGTATCCAGAGGTAAGACTATGATTAAACAGCTGTCCTAGCTGTGGGTTTAATTCCTCGTTGAGTTCGTGGAGCACACAGCCGGGGACACCATCAGGTCCCATGGATGCTGTGTTTTTTGCTTTGGAGAGAGCAGTTCTCACTTGGGCGTTGGAGATGTTTGGGGGGCTGCAATCGCTTGGTTAATTAAGATTAATTTTATACAGGTGCAGAAATGCACAGTGTTAAATTACTACTTTAGTTTTATTTAAGGTTATGACAAGTTATGACAAGAAAAAACAATGTCACTGAAATTTCAGTTTAATTTAATAATAAAGTTACAGCCTTTCCATGTCACTTTTATATATTTCACACCTGCAAGAGTTTATTAGCAGTAAATGTTTGTTTCATGCAGAAGAATGTAAATAAAGTTAGGGCAACAAGCAATGTTATCAGTTTATAATTGTTAAAGATGCAAATGTTATTTTAAGGGCCTGATACTAAATACAATCAAGAACTTTAGCCACCCAACCTTGTACAAGAGATGAAAAGAAGTGGTTTAAAAGGCCTAATCTATAAAAAGGACACTCGACATTAAAACAGGACTTCCTTCACCTCATCAGTGACTGGGACAATGCAGAATAAAATCTGGCAAAATTTGTGGTGCAGAAGTTGATTGTCTATGTTTTTCTTTCGGTTTTTCCCAGTTAGGGGTCGCCATAGCAGAATTCTGGTCCACTAATGATTGGCAGTAGATTTTTATGGTGTCGAGGTGCCAGCCCGATGCCCAACCTTCAACGAAGGCATGCCCATTCATGCATGTCTTTCAAATGCCACTCGACCACGGGGAGGACATGCAGACTCCACACAGAAGGCACTCCAGCCGAGAATCGAATGGGAGAACCTCTTGCTGTGATGTGACAATGCTACTGCTGCACCACCGCGGCTTCCAGAAGTTGACTGTCTATGTGTTTCAGTTATTTCTTCAATGTTTAGAGTTAAAATGTGTGAGTTAAAGCAAGTATGTATGTTTTCTGTTCTATAACAGTACTAGTTTTGGTTTATGTTTTCATCTATGTTCAGGCAATACTGAAAAAATATATTAATAGTTTAGTGTCCAGAATATAACAATAACAGATTTTAGTTTATTTTTTTATATGTGTTCAGGTAACACTGTCAAAATGTTTTCATGTTTTCAAACAATTGTACAACAGTACTAGTTTTCAGTTTATCTATGTTCAGATAATACTGACAGGAAAAGGTACTAATAGTTTGGTTTTCAGAATATAACATGTACCAGTTTCAGTTATGCTTTTATCTGTGTTTAGGTAACACTGGCAAAAGGGTTCCCTATTAGAACTTACGAAGGTCCACTTACGCGAATACAGAAATGTCGACATGTATTCAGCGAACCGCAGAAACACAGATCGTCCTGAAGCGTGAAATTCGAAATGTTGAATCATCATAGCTGGCCCTTCTGTGATATAGCTCCTTAAGATAAGTGTGCAACACTTACAGACCTTAGGGTTAGGGTGCAGGTTATGGTAAGTGCATACATGGTAGTATATGCAAGCTTTACTTTAGGGTTAGAAGTAGGGTTTTGTTTAGTGCATGTATGTGGTTTATTTATTTTGTTTGGGTAGGTAGTATGTAGTGGGAGGTGGGGTTGGCCAACTATGACGATTCGAGATTTTGAATTTTGCAGTTTAGGACGTTCGGTGTTTTCACGGTTCGTGCAATATGTGTTGCTGTTTCAGTATTCGCTGAAAAGGAGTTTCGTGCTTATAATATAGACCCAGCAAAAGATATTATTTTAGTAGTAGTTTAGTTAGTTTCTAGAATATACACAGCTATTTTAAATGTTCAGTATAAATATGTATCAAATTTCAGTCAAGATTCAGAATATGACATTCATACTCAGTTATGTGTTCGGTATAGTACATTTCAGTCAAATTTCAGAATATAAAAATAATATTCAGTTATTTCACATTATTCAATTAGTTTTAAGGGTAAGGTAACATAATTACATTATTCAGTCATTAGTTAAGGGTAAAGTGGCACAATTATTTGTAACAGGCTTATTACTTCATACATTTCTGCTACATCATCCTTCACATTATTCAAGTGACTTATTTATTACAGGCTTATTAAGATAAGTAATCTAAAGAATAGATAGTAATAGTTATTCAGTGTAGTCAAGGCATAACAAGGCAGTCTTAATTTATTAATTAATGTACTGATTACAGTGCACTTAGATTGCAGTGCACTTTATATAATTATTGTACATTATTCAGAAATTTAAAAGGACATTAACAGAAAATACAAACATATAGATCTGAAATACAGAAAGCATAAGTTTTAGTAAACTATTATAGCTCATAAATATTCACAGAATATTTCAGACACAAATTTAGGAGACAGACATCTTTTACAGCACATAAAAAGTTAAAAAGGGTAAGTAGGAGTATTAGCAAATCTAGATGAAAATTTATTGACACAAGTTAATACAATATGTTGTAATTATGCTTCAAGATCTAAACATCCAGATCTTAAAATCATCAGCTCCACAAATAGGCAATGAAGAAATAATATATACCAACCTCAAAATTAACCAAAACAAAACCATCAACATAATTGGATGCAACTTCCCACCTGGCCAAAACATCCCTCCACTAGAAAACCTCCTCAGCTGGTCTACCCACCATCTCCCCCAAGAAACTATCATCTTAGGTGATTTCAATATTGACTGGCAATCCTGTTCTGGCAACAATCCAACCCATCATGTACACCTTCATGGCTTCACCCAACTAGTCCAGTCACCAACAAGGATAAATAAAACTCCAGCAAGCACACTACCCTGGATTGGATACTAGTCAGTAAGAACCCCCAGTCATATATAACAGGCTGCTTATCAGATAGCCTCAGTGATCACTCCCCAACATTCCTACTCAAAAAAACCTGTACCAAGCTAAACCTGTCATCTATCGTCAAATACGTAAAAAAATAAACTTTAACCCACTCACATTCATCTCATCCCTCAAAGAATGTAACTGGCATGCACTAAAGTACCTCAGTCTAGATGACGCAGTTGAATTTTTTAATACTACCTTCCTGAACATCCTTAATTACCATGCCCCCATAAGATTTTCCAGAACCAAAGCACAACCCTTCCCATGGCTACAGAAAACCATTAAGTCAGAAATGAAAAACAGGGATAAAGCCTGGGAGCACTGGCACAAAACCAAAACCCCCTCAGCTAGACAGAAATTCCTAGAACTATGCAATAGAGTCAAAAAGATAATAAAACAGGACAAATTCCAATACTACCAGTCTGCCCAAGACTCCTCACAACACAGCCCCAAACAATTCTGGTCCTCCATAAACTCCATCCTCCACCCAGGTAAAGTCAGTACCCCTCCTCCTAACATCCCTCACTCCTCAGAAAATATTGCTACCTCATTCAACACACACTTCACCCAAACCATACTATCACTAGCTAAACAACACAACCCCTCCCTCCAACCCACACCTTCAGCTAGTAATCTCCCACTGCCTTCTCTTTTACTCCTGTACCTACCACCAACATAAAAAACTCTTAACTAAACTTAAACCCACCAAATTAGCAGCAGACAACCTCCCAAGTGAATATCTACAAATCGCAGCTGATGCTCTGGCCTACCCAGTATCCATCTTGATTAACCGATCTCTGTCAGAAAGTTACGTTCCCACATTGTGGAAAGTCTCACATATAATTCCCCTCCACAAAGGCGGACCCTCTGCAGAACTAACCAATTACTGCCCCATAGCTATTCTCTCTCCACTCTCCAAAATACTAGAGAGATGCATACACTCTCAGGTCTCAGACTGCCTCCTTACTAACAACCTCCTTTCCAGTACTCAGCATGGTTTCCGACCAAACCATAGCACCACCACTGCCTTACTCTCCTTTACTAACACTATCTTTCAGCATAAAAACAATGGCTATCTCTCCTCTGCTACTTTCCTAGACCTATCTAAAGCATTTGACATGGTCCCACACAAACAACATATCTCTGTCCTCAATAACCTATCCTTCTCACAATCAATCACCAACTGGTTTCAGAGTTACCTGTCTGACCGCCAACAATCCGTTGTATGGCAGAATGACATATCTCTCCAACTACCTGTCTCCATAGGGGTTCCCCAAGGATCCATCCTTGGACCCCTACTCTTCTCTGTTTACACCAATAATCTAGCCTCTGCCACCAAACATGGCACACTCATCCAATACGCAGATGACTCGACCATCATCTGCTCAGCCCAGTCCCTACCCAAACTGCAAAAAGTCACACAGGAAGCCTTTTCCTCTGTTGAAACATGATTATCTGATGCCCAATTAATACTCAACCCAAACAAAACTAAACTACTCATCTTCCAACCCACCAAACATACTCAAAACAACTCTCACTTTAACATCACAGCAAAAGACAACACCACTATATACCCAACTGAACACACCAAATTGCTAGGAATGGAAATAGACAATAAACTAAAATTTGACATTCACATATCCATGACCATAAAAAAAGTCCACAAAAAACTAGGAGCATTATACAGAAATAAACAATTTCTCACCAAAGCAGCAAAGATTTCAGTAGCAAATTCCCACCTTATCTCCACCCTACTTTATGCCTCTCCAGTATATACCAACCTAAGGCAATGTGATCTAAACAAGATAGAGACCTGCTACAACAAAATTGCCAAATTCACCACAGGGGCATCCTACCATAGTTACCACTGTCTCTCACTTGCTGAACTGGGCTGACTTGAACTCCCTCACCTCCTTCAGTGGTATCAACTCTCACTCGCCCACAAACTAGTAAACCATCCATTAAATGTCCCATCCCTCCAGAATCTACTCCAACCCTATCGCACCACCAGACCACTAAGATCCAGCAACAAAAATCACTTGCAGATCACTAAAGCCAATAACTCTGCTGGTGAAGCACTAGTCTCTTGCACCATAGCCAAATTATGGAACTCACTCCCACCCACAATTACCTCCATTACCATCATGCACCAACTTCAAAACTTTATTAAAAGCGCACCTAAAAACATGCTGGCTATGCCCTTGCAACTCCTACTCTAATATCATCCACCCCATCCAACTACTACCTTTCTTTCCACTCCACTAACTACCTTGATTATAGCAAGCTCAGATGCTCATAAGCCTAGTACTTATTATACAGCAGGAACTTCTCATTGTTACATTTGTTAATGCCTGTTATGTACTTCACAGATAAAGATTCTAGTTGTCTACTGATGTACTATGTTCTTCATCTGTAAATATGCTGTAAGTAATTTCTATGTTAAATTGTTAATCGCTATGTAATCCAATGTAACTACTGTCTGTTTATTTTACTGTGGAGCTTTTCTCCCCGGGCCTCAGCTGAAAATGGACCCACGTCCAGTCTGACACTCCCGGTCAACAAATTTAAATAAATAAATAAATAAAGTTATTCCTTTAGGGTTGATTTCAATTAGACTTCAAAACAGTACAATGTTTAAAGATTTAAATCTATGAACAACAGGGAAATGTTTCATTTGCTATAACAGAGAGGCATCATGGTACACTAAGGCAATAAGGTAAAAAAACATAAACAATAGACAATGTAATTTTACCATTACAGCATACAGAGATATGAAAGAAAAAAAATAGGCAGTGGCAACAGTTTGTACTCTGTGTAACTTAAATAAAGATTCACAAAGGCAGGTTAAGGATGTGTATGGCATTTTCTAATCAGATTTAAAAGCCCCAGAATTAAAAGACACTCATTTTCAGAATACATTTACAGAATAGAATTTTACTCACCTTCGATAACCACATCGCCACAACAGTCAGGAAATCCTTCTATGTGGCACACCTCATCACGAAGGGCTTTTCATCCAGAAAAAAGGAGGTCATTGTCCCATTGTACTCATTCCTCATTAGACCCATTATAGAATACAACGCCCCATTTGGTATGTACCTCTCAAGACATCTGCAACAACTGGAAAGGCCTCAGAAATACCTCACTAAAAGAATCACAGGCCTAAAGCAGATGCCCTATGCTGACCGCCTTAAAAAACTCCAGCTATACTCTGTCGCATATCGTCTACTCAGAGGCGATCTCTGCTTAACATACAAGGCCATGTCAAACCCAGAGCTGTTGGACAAGCTACACTTAAAGAAATCCCAATCCCTCAGAGCTACACGCTCCAGGGATCTAAACCTTGTCATCACAATAAACAAAACATGCTGGAGGGGATAGGTTCCTGACCCAGAGACTCCCCAGACTCTGGAATAGATTGCCCATACATGTCAAGCAGAGTGCTTCTTTGGACCTCTTCAAGAGGAACCTTGACGATTGGATGGGAGAAAGGAAATTCACTGCAGGGATCACGTTAGTCGCCCTGCTAGACAGGGGTCCAGGAAAGTAAATAATGTGGGAAGAAATAGCCAGGGAATTGTTATGGCTAGGCTTGTATAGGCCCTAGGGCTGATAGCCTAGTACCAACCTATGGACCTATGAACCTATAATGTACAAGTTTTGGATATATCACTCATACATCATAACTTAGACTTAAAGACTCTAAAGACTATGAATCTAGGTAATCATAGAGTTAACAGACTTCAAACCTAGTGGTCAAGATTAAAATGGCAAGTTTATTCACCAGATAAAGAAAAACAATTGCCTAGTTATATAAGTTAAGAGACTTCAAGCCAAACAAACCACAAATGCTCAAGTGACACCTAGTGGTCAAATTTAAAATTGCAAGCTTATTTACCAAATAAAATTTATTTTCAGATTATGAGTCAAGTAGCATAAAGCTGTATACAGTAGTTAGCAATACAGATGTAAAGTAACTACAAAAGTAGGTCCCCGTAAACTTTCATCAAGGACCTCAGGGGGAGAAGTTAGAGTTAGTGTATTCTCAGTAAATTCACTATAGTACATTTAGGTAGAATAAGGCCTGAAAATATGGAGTCAGACATATATGCATTCAGTTTCAGAGAAAGACAGTTTAATAGAAAGGAAAGATAAGCATGAAATTTGCAGAAAATACAGAAATACAGAATGTTCTTTTCCCAAGGCAAAGATACAATCTTGCCAGCTACATAATGCTCCTTAATGGCATACTAGATAAAGCACATACAAGACCAGGCTTGGAAACCAAGGTAACCAAAGCTAAAGAGGCATGTAAAGCATTACAGGATTCATAGGTTCATAGTTTAGTACTAAGCTAACTGCCCTTGCGAGCCGTTTTAAGCTTAGCCAATTATCCCTTGTGAAACTCAAACCCTGTACCTTGTGTTTGAAAGGCAAACACCTTAGCCATTAAGCCATCCTCCCAACCCCTTTTTGGATTTTGGTATTATTAAAATATACTGCAGATACAGTTAGGGAAGTCAGTTAGTTTGACCTGACATACACAAAAGATTAAATATCCAGCATTTTAGAAAGGAAGCTACAATACAGACACTTGAGCCTGAGTACAGAAGACAGGCTAAACAAAGACTGTTTCAGTTTACATTATTTAGGGCAATCAGAATATACATGCAGAATCTCTGGATATATTTAGCAGCACCGTTATTACTAACCAGCATCCCAACATTTCTATAGATTGCTATTGTTTACCAGCACTATTAATGAAGACAGTATTCGGATATTGTGAACATCTAATAAAGCCTTATTAAATGAACTACAGTGTTTGGAGAATTCATTCTGAAAAGTACACAAGACTTGACCCATAAAGGAGAGACTGGCACTTGTTCAGCATGAGCTTCGGTAATTAACAGATAAAGGCGTTTGCTTCAGGCTCATTTCAGTTGTTTCCAGTTAATTCCAGTATAGTACAGTCTCAATCAATTCTTTCAGTAATACTTGATCTGCCAGTGTACATCCAGGGAATGCAGAATTTGCTCTGTTCTATTCTGCGGGTTTGGAAAGAGCACCAGCAGGTGAATAGCTTGATTCAGGTTGTGTTCTGATACTATCTTGGTCATAAAGGAAGGGTTTGTCCTTAAGGTTAGTCTGTCCCTGTGAAAAAACTTGAAGGTTCCTTGCACATCAAGACTTGTAGTTTTCAGGCCAGCCTGGCTGAGGTGATTGCTATCAGTATGGTAGTCTTCCAAGTGAACAATGTTGGAGGAGCACAAACTGGTGGCTCAAAGGATGGCAATGTGAACTTTTCCAGAATATAGTTTAGATCCCATGTAATTACAGGATTTCTCCTGGGGGGAGGGGGTCTGTGACATATCACCTCTTTTAAAAATTGTTTCATGTGTAGATGAGAATGCACATGAGGGCTGCATGTAAGGCAGGGAGAAATAGCTGAAGCATGTAAATTAATGCTGCAGTAAGACAGAGACCTTGATGAGACAATCTTCAAAGTATTCCAGCAGCTGTGTAATGTCCACATTTACAGGACTAGTGTGTCTGTTTTTGCACCAAAAAGAAAACCTTTTCCATTTGGATAAATATGATTTCCTAGTATTAGGTTTCCTTGTCTCTCTGAAGATAGAAAGTACTTCTGAAAAATATTTTGCATTATTTGGTGTCAAAAGCCAATCAGCCAAGCTTTTAGTTTGATGATGGGCAAGTTAGGGTGGAAGGCAGATCCCTTTAACTGAATGAGTAGGTATATCACCAGTGGAAAGATCAAGTATCTTAATTCACTGAAAGTCTTGTGGATGGAGAACTAATGTTGCCTTGGCCACATGGAGGCTATGAGGAACATGCTTGGTTTGTCTGGTTTCAGTTTTATCAACATTCTGTGAATCAAGGGCAGTGGTGGGAAGATATAAAGGAAGACGTCTGTCCATTTGGAAGAAAAGGTGTCTGCTCTCCATGTCTCTGTCTATTTGGTTCTGGAGCAGAACATTTGTAGTTGTCTGCTTTGGGGTAGGAATGGTTTCCCCCTTGTTTATTTATGTACCACATAATTGTGGTGTTGTCTGTCTGAGTCTGTAGTGTTCCTGGGTTCAGTTTGTTTTGGAAGGCTTTTGTGTGAAGAAAGACTGCCAACATCTCTTTTTGTTTTATGTACAGCTTTCTTTGTTTTGGGTTCCAGATGTCCTGTACCTTTAATGGGCCTTGGTGAGCTCTCCAGGCCATGTCTGAGCTGCCTGTTGTAATGGTTTTGTCTGCTTCTGTCAGGGAGATGTTTGCCCCTGGGTTCTGTAGTATAGTGTTTTGCCACTAGAGCAGTTCCTATTATAAGAGGAGAGAAGAGGCACTAGGGTTTTCAGGAGTTGGAAATGTTGTTCCCAAGTGGTTTTTAAGAACCACTGGAGTTTTTTCATTTGGACTTTTGCCAGGGGGACCATTAGAATGTAGGATGTCATGTATCCCAAGGCCCTTAGGTACTCACTTGCAGAGACTGTCTGCTTTGGTAGGAGATTGAAGACATATTTGATGAGGTAAGCTACCTTGTCCTGGGGTATGAAGGCTTTTTTGTTGCACTGAGTGCATCTGTTGCTATTCTCCACTCTGCTGGAACAAAGCCAGTGCTCAGGCTGAGGTTAAAGACAGTGCCAAGTGGTTCCACTAAGTCTTGTTTTAGATTGTATAGTAAGCAACCTGGAATGTTACCTGGTCCCATAAAGGCCATGTTTTTGGCCTTGGAGAGATACTAGAGGACTGGTGTCAGGTATGCCTTTAGCGTATAGCTGGTGGGGACAGGGTGGCAAAGTTTGTACCAAATCTGTCAGCTAGCAGGTTGGCAATTTCCTCAGGTTCAGTATGAGAGGTACAATCCACAATAAGTTCACCACATAGTTGGGCATTCCCTTTTAGATTTTAGATGTCGCTAATGAATACCATGTGATTATCCTTAGATAGTGATGCTAATTTAGCTTTGCAACTAGCTTTAGAGGACTTTACAAGATATCTGATTTGTTTGTGAAAGCTGTGGAGGGTATTCTTCTTCTGCTGAGTAAGTTCCCTTTTGTTCTAAGACATCAATTTCTTCCTTTTGTTACATAACCTTTTTATACCTGAGGTCCACCAGGGTGGCCTGTTTTTTTGGGAGAACCTGATTTTAATCCAGTAAGATAAAGCCAAGTTTATACAGTTGTTTAGCCGGTTATACTGGACATCTGTGTACTCCTCTGCATAGGAGTCATTGTTGGCTGTGTTAGCGGGGTGGGGGTTGAAACTTTATATACCATTGCCTAGTAGGCTGTAGTTTGTTTTACAGAAATTTTTCATTTTTTTCCTCCTGTGGATGTGTCAGGGCTGATTGTTATTTTGAACATGACCAATTTATGATCTGACCTTACCTGGGAGGGCAACACACAGGGGATATTGTAGTAAACCCCCCCCCCATGTTGGTGAGTACTAAGTCTAGGACATTTGAGCCCTTGTGGGGGTGCAGACTAGCTGTTTCAGGGCATTTGTATTGACAAAGCCCAGGAATCTCAGGGCAAGCATGTTTGTGCTTGTGTATGTCACCCAGTCAATAGAAGGATAGTTGAAATCTCCCATTACCAAAGTATTTGGCTGTATAGTAAGTGACTCTAGTAAGTCTAGGTAGGTGCTTCTCTTTATTCATGGTGGGGGACCTGTAGCTAGTACTGATGTGGTAGGGTGTTTTACCTATAGTTAGTTGGACTTGGAGTAGCTCAAGAGATTCATACTGTTAAACCAGTCTTGAGGTGTATTTGGGTTTAATGAAGATGGATACAGCTCCGCATTTGGTTCTTTCATGTTTGTTTTGGGATCTGAACATGGGGAAGGCACTGTAGCCTTTCATGGCTGGTGTGCTTTCTGCAGGCCTTGAAACATCTCTCAGTGACTGCACAGACATCAGCATCTTCCAAGGTAAGGAGTGCTTCCAGGGAGTGCATTTTCCTGCTTAGGCTCCTATCATTAGGCAGAATAACCTTGAGTTTGTCTTGAGTGAATTTTTTTACGTCAAAAATGTTGTTGTTTTGACATTGCCTGAAAAAAGGCACTACGGGGGAGGCAAGCACCTTTGCCAGTACCCAAAATCCTAGAGGAAACAGATAAAGGCCATCTCTGGAAAAGCAGCATGATCTGTCAACCATGTCTTCCCAGGCTGGCAGATTCTGGCTCCCCCTAGACTTACACCAGTTGTTGAAATCAATTATTTTAAGTCTATATTGTGGCATCATCCTGGATGAAGGTAGAACGCTGCTTAGGGCTAGGGACATACCTGCCTGGGACACATAATCTGAGAGTTCAGTCATGTCTCTCTTAATATAGTACAGAGAGGTACATCTCAGGTCATTCACCCCTACATGGACTATGAAAGAGTCATAACAGTACTTGTTGTTGAGTGACTTGAGTGCATGTGTGATTTGATGGATCCTGGCACCTGACAGACAGCTGACCATTACCTTCTACTTGTCCAGCCTGGTGTGGGAGACATTTGTGTCTCACTATGCAGATGCCTATGACCAGGACATTTGGTTTTGAGGTGTTTTGCCACGCAGGCTTATTTGCTGAGATGCTGGTATGTGTGCTGTTATGTGTAATGGATTCTATTTGCTTTGCAGTGTGTGCAAGTGGTTTGTACTTGGGAGGTCACTGATGTTTTGGTAGGCTTCTATTGAGTACCTTCTCATATGTGGGTTTATGTATTGTGACCTTGTGTTGACTGAGATGTGATGTGTGCATGCTGATAATCTGTTTGATGTCCGGTATATTGTTACGTGAGCAGACTGATTAAAAATTCATAGTGTGATTACATCTCTCACATATTGTATTTGTTTGTTTTAGGAGTAAGTGGTTGCCTCAGGATGCCCATGTCAATCAGGCTGGCTGGATAGATGGCTGGAAACTGACCATCCATTATGGCAGGTTTTTAATGTAACTATTTTTGGGGAGTGGGATAGCTTGACCAAATTTTGCTTTAGGATCAACAAAGGGGCTTGTTCTATTGAAGGCTAGGGGTGAAAACTATGGCAATGCTTCTCAGCAAGCAACTGAGTTTCCCACAATGCAACAGGGAAGCTTGGGAGGGTTCACTTATAGATGTCTAGGAGAAAATTGACTTTCAAGGCATTTGGGTCTATACAGGGTACCACTGTACCCCATTGCATGATGCACAGTTACATGCAAAGACAAGGCTTTAATACAGGCAGAAATAAACACATTTAAGCTAAACGAACAATGGGAAAGCACACAATGAGCTTTCCTCCAGTAGTCTCCAACTCAGATGAGGCTCAGACTACATACTTCTACCACAAGGGTGCAGGCAGGTCCCTCCTAATGTAAGATGGCTGGAACAGTGCTGAAGTGTAATAATACATTCTAGATTCAGCAGATCTGAATCTAGTGTATACGATGTACTACAACAGAACAGCTTTTTTAAAGTGCAGAAAATACAGTAAAAATCAGCAAAATGATAAAATACAGTCAGCAAAGTGCAAAGGAAAGTCGCAAAGTACTTATTTTTTCTATTTTAGCAGTGGATGCTTTGGAATTCAGCAGAATCTCTCTAGACCTCTGGAAAAAGTCACTAAAAAGTTGAGCAGCTCTGGTTAAAAGAGAACAAACCCATACAAATTGTTTGTGTCTTTCGGCTTTCCCGGTTAGGGGTCGCCACAGCAGAACTCCGGTCCGCTAATGATTGGCAGTAGAGTTTTACGTGCTGGATTGCCGGGCCTAATGCACAACCTTCAATGAAGGAACGCCCGTTCACGCATGTCGCCACACAGAAGACGCTCTAACTGAGGATCAAACGGGCAACATCTAACTGTGAGGTGAGAAAGCTACCGCAGCACCACCACCACAGTAACAAACCCATACAAATGCGATGCTTAAATACAAAAGTACAGTGTGACATATTTTATATAATTTTTTGTACTTGACTGAATGAAACTCTTTCAGTTAGTCTGTTCTTGATGATTTGTAGAGACAGTCTGAGTAATAGATCCATGACTTCTTAAAAATGTAGCTTTCTTATTGCACCAGTGGCATAGTGGAATAAAGCCCTGACTATAACCCGGGCAGTCGGGTTAAAGTAGAAGCTTTGGTGCTTGATGGCATGGCAGAGAAGGGTAGATGTACCCATCCTGAGGGTCTTAGCTGCCACTCCCAGACATGATCTCTAATGGAGGACAGGGACTAGGCCACACAGGAGAGAGCTGTACAGGGGAATGTGGACATCACCACCCAAGCCAATGATGGCTTTTGACAAGGTCAAGTATAGTAGCATGACATGAGCTACTAGAGTGGCATAGGTGGTCCCAATGGTGGCATAATAGCCCAAGTCATCACCCAAGAGAGGAGACTAGGGATAGTAACGAAAGTAGCTGTCATTCTTGGGGTATTAACAAGAGCACCGAGCTCTCTGAAATTTTCCTGGATGATGGCCACTCTAACTACCTCTCATTATGGGGAATCTGCAGCAGAGAGAAACCCAGCACCTCTAGGGTGTGACTGGCTTAAGTTCAATCAGAAGCGACTAGATGGTTGTCAGGCAGAAGGGGGGGACTAGAAAAAATACAGTTACCCTCTTTTGTGATGAAGCTCCCTTCCCAGTGCTCTGAGCACAGATATGCAAGTCCTCTTATCCAGTATACATTCAGTAGCTTTTCCATCACATATGGATTACATTGAGAAGATGATCTGCAAAATGAGGTGAAAACTATACCATGTTTTCACTATAAAAGCTTTACAATAAACCCAGCTTACAAATAATCCATTTCACTTTATAGTGAGCCAGAACCAATCAGAATTACACTACTTCACTTCTGTAGAAACCAAGCTTTAATAATCATATTTAGGCTACTTCATTTAAAGATATGAATCTTGTTGTCTTTTAAACAAGGATGTTTCCCAATGATGAGTCACATGTTCAGCAAGTTTTCTTAACTATAAATTTGATCTTTGTGCCTTGTCTTCTCCACCTGTGGCCATAAAAATGAGCAGATGGCATGTCTCCTTATATTTGTTTTTGCATAGCTAAACACAGATGCATATCTGTTATTCATTGATGCAGTTCTTGTGAAAAGTTCATGCCATGCCTCTCAACTGTTCAGAATTTTGCAGAATGCTCATATTTTTCCTGCATATTTTTGGTCTGTTTGTCATAAAATTTGTGGATTTCTGGCAAATCACTGAGTCACTAAATAATGACAGATATTTCAGTTTCTGACTTCATAGGCTTCAGAAAATGTATGCAACCATAAAACCTGTTATTCTAGCAACTTTCTAAGTTTATAAGAGCAATATTTAAAATTCTGTCTCTATTTTTGGACCTTTGCCCCCACCACAGCCCCACCCCCAAATTATTTTGGCTATATCTAGATTTCTTGCATTAAGAGCTTGAGAGGTATTGTGCATTCAGATTTTAAGGGGGCTCAGTGCTGACATATACAGAAATGTAAGGATGTATGAAATATCACAGTTAAAAGGCCATGGAACAGAAACATTTTAACAGTTTTGGACATTTATACCAGTAGTTCTGCAATAAATATGCCTTTTATGCATAATAAATTAATTTATTAAAGCATTATATGTTAGAACCACTTTTCCACACCTTGCTCATATTTCTTGTGACTCTGTGGGAATTACCCAGCAGACTTTTTAAGTGTGCCTTTGCAGATTTGCTTATTTTTAACTGTGCAGGTTACTTTAGGGTCCCTACATTAATTTTAATTCTCATCACTGTGAGCCCCAGAATTATACAAAAAAAAATAATAAAAATACAGACGAACTGCAAATGTCAAACATCAGTGTTCTCTGTTGAACTTGTTTACTGCATTCGAGAAGCCTCCGTGTACCCCTCAATGTGTGGGTCAAGCTCCCACCCCACTCATGCCTATATATACCAAATCTGAGACTGCCATATATCAGGGAATACTCAATGAAACTGCAATGTTAAGCTTTATTATATGTTAAGTTCGCATTTGCGTTTATTCAGTCTCGCTTTTCTGGGACTCAGACTAACTAGTCTCAGAATAGCTAATGGTTACCTAACTAACACACAGATGGTGATACAGTGATAAATATGATAAAACTACCCCATTTATATGTACCTGTCCAAACCCTTAACTCATCTTGAAAAGCCCCAGCAGCTCCTTGGTACAAAAAAAAATTCAGGTATGAGCTCCCTTTGTTATCCAGAGCATTTAACATGACACGCACATGGTAGGTCACTCTTCTATGACTCCTACAGACTCGTACTGCATGACCAAAGCCCAGTCCACAAAGCTACAAATGACTCAGTCCTGCCTGAACTACTACTTATTTGTAAAACTGGTAGTAAAACAAAAGCAATATTATGGTATTTAAATCTATTTTATAACAAAAATAAAAATTCTTGGTGTAACAGATGTCTGCCCCAAAGTAATTCACACCTTTATAGTTTCAAAGGTTGTAACCATAGCTCTCAATCTTCCATCTCTGAAATGAGGAACACTAGCCTTCATAATGTGGAACAAATGTGCAAAATGTGGAACACATACTAACAGCTTAATAACAACTTCAGCTAGGAAGATCATACAATGATTAAAATATGCTGGTTTTACTCATACAAAAGATCTTTTAATGAATTATTATGATTCTTTTTTATTTACCATGGATATCAGTTAAAAAATTCAACAATGAATGTGTGACAGAGCCTTTCAATGTGGAACTTTGAGGAACATGAACTTTTTAAGACCCCAAATGATGTACGTTCCTAGTAATGAGGTACACTTGAGGGGTATGGTTGTAACCAGGCATGCAGATCAAGAGACCACCAAGGAGCCAAGCCCTAAATTATCAATTGCCCCAGAGCACTCTTGTTAAGTGACTTGCACAAGATGACACAGTAGGCAAATGAAGGTGGAAAGGTTCAAACCTTGTACCCTTGGAACAGAAAGCAGCTCAATAACAAGTCAGAGATTTAGTCCTTTGTGCCAACCGCCAGAAACAGGTGGTGTAGTGCATTCCTGCTTTCCATAAATAAAAACACATCCCATACTATCTTTAAATCTAACTGAGATGAATAGAAAGGAAACCACAAATGTACTCAAAGCCTAGCACCTCCACCCCCTTAGGGACAGGGGGCATAACTAGATAGGTGTAACAATGGGATTGTGGTAGGTAGGCTTTAAAAGACTTAGCTGGTCTATTACCTAGTAACATTCTATGAATATATGAACCTGTGAAAAAATGTGGTTATACAAATGTTACATAGACCTATGTATCTGTGTTGCAGCACAGACAACAGACACATTTATGCCACAGTAATGAAGACTACTGTTGTTGTAAAGTATTAAGCATTGTATAAGTTAGACATATAAAACAGTCTAGCTACATGTACATCATAAAGTGCTGGCCAGTATATGCCAGAGAGTCTCCCTTCCCCATCTGTTGATTCATTTATTTTACCTACTGGCTAGCTGATATCACAGTGTCATCCAGGATGACAGTTAAGCTGATTTGAACTGTCACTTGCAGATGGTTTGGATATTTTAATTGCATGCAATATCTTGTTGCACTCACTGCCTGGGAAACAATGATGTCATTGTGGATTCTCCCTCTACCAGGCATAGGTGGGCCATCAAAATGCCACTCATCCAAACCTGTTACCTATCTAAGCATATTTGACAGACTCAGGGTAGTTTATCAAAGGTATGTCGATTCTCAATTGTGAAGGATTGCAGCCACTTCCTCTTGTCTTCCAGTTATCAGCCCAGACCTGTACCTTAACTCAGCAGTCAAAACCCTGTATAACTTACCAGCTTACTTATGCATCTTATAGCCAACAGCACTGCTTTGCAGTGGAGTAATTGCCACTCCATTATGCAGATTCACAGGGTCTCTGAAAAAAAAAAGAAGGGAAGAACTGTCTAAATGGAGACACTTGGAAGCACTGCATTTCCAGGGATTTGTTCACATGGAAAAAACACAGAGTGGACTTCCAAAGATCTGTTTAGTTGGAAGAGGTAAAGGGTAGATTTCCAACCTCCTTAACTTCTTTTTGGAACTAAGAAGAACTTTGAGTGGAACCACTTGAATGCAGTGAGAAGGCAACCTATATATGAACCACCCCAACAGTGAATATTTTCTAAAATCATGCTTTACACTAGTCAGCAAGGTTTTGGATGCACAGGGAACTGGCTGATAAGGAGCTTTAAAAGAGAGCTATTTTGTAACAAACTTTAAAAAGCAATTTTTTAACAAACTTTAAAATGCCACTAACTGATTCCTTTAAGGACATTCTTTACAATGTTGTTGACAACATGATTTCCAGGACCCTAGTAAAAGGTCTAGCAAGTGGGAACTGATAACAGAATGAGACAACTTGCCCCCCTCCCCAAGATAACTTGTCAGTCAAAGGCTGACATTGACAGGAAAGGCTGAAGGCAGTGGTGAGTGTCTCTACTCAAGATGCATGGAAACCATTTGAGCATTGGTCCTCCTAGGGATGAATGGATGTACTGATACATAACTTGAGCTGGTAAAGGCCTTCACCACCATTCCCCATGCTAACATCATACAAAATCTGAATGCTTGAAAAATTGGCTCATTTGTGGTTAGATGGATAGCAGACTGTCTGAAAGACAGAACCTACATAGATTGAGTGCCACATGTTTCATCAAATAGTATGACTGAGACTAGTATTGTCCCTCTGAACTTAGTGCTGGGACATCTCTGTTTTGGTATTTACTTCTCAGATCTGCAAACAGAGAGCAAACACCTCTGATTAACAAAGTTTGCAGATGATTACAAAATGGGGGTTATTAAGTCACCCTATGAGACATAAACCCTCTATAATGATCTCTCTCTCTAGTAAACTTTTGGTGTATTAAAAATGGACTCAAGCTAAATGCTAAAAGGTGTAGTACATTCACTTTTGGTAGACCCCCACCATACTGTTTAGATAACACACCACTACAAAATGACAATGTAGTTAGATACCTAGGTAGATAGATTGATAGCTCCCTCTCGCTTGACCATTATGTGACAACATTGGTCAGGAAATCCTTTTATTCATCCTAGTTAATTGCCAAAGGAATAGCACCATGGTCTAATGTTTTAACCCCTCCTTTATACTCAGTGGGAATAACCTCCCCCTGTCTGTTAGGCAGTACAGTTCATTATTTTCCTTTAAGCATAACCTCAATACAAGATCACTTGTCCATTTGCTTCAATAAAATTTCCTTGGATTCTCTACTGCTGGTGTCATCCTTCCTCTGACAAGAGGGTACTAACTGCTTTTAGAGCTTATGCCTGTCCAAGAGAATTCTATTTGGGTAAACTAATCGTTCAATTGTTTATACCATAACTCATTACATCTGAGTGACGCCTCCAGGAGCATCTGCAGTTAACTCCTACTGACGCTTCTAGGTGTCAAATATTGCTTGTTCATATTTGCAGTAATAATTCCAAAACCATACTATGTACCAAGGTTTTAAAAGATTTCATCTTAAAGCTTACACAATGGCAAACTGAACAGCATTAATACTTGACCTCTGTTTAGTGCAGATAAATAGATATTAGCTGTTGTTTTTATGATATTAATTTATATAGAGATAATTTTCACAGTTTTCTAAATATCTTGACAATCAAATAACATAGACATAACTCCTTAGCTTCATATGAAAGTTCTCATCTAGATGAATAAAATCCTGCTGACAGTATGTGTGTAACTTGAGTGGTTGCTGAGATATTGTAAGTTGTTTACAAAATATTACAAATGTAATGGTTACTGTATTTACTGTGACTTATAAAATTCAGTTTAAGATGCAGAACCTAACAAATACTGCCACTACAAAACTAGTTTGAGCTGAAGAGTTTGCCATTTATACTTCTTTCATAACCCCTATGGTTCCAGACATTTGAACATTTGTTTGAAGTGTGAGGACATAATCTGATTCTGTCAAAAGGCTTAGGCTCTGCCCACTGGAAGATACAGTGAAAACGTCCTGAGCTCCATAGGTTCATAGATTCATAGGTAGGTACTAGGCTATTGACCCTGGGTGTATACAAGCCCAGACAAAAGGGTACCCTGGCTTTTGCCACCCAAGAAAATTATTTTCCTGTGCCACTGTTGAACAGAGCCACAGAAGTGATCCCCCGGGTGAATTTCTTATTTCCCATCCAATCATCAAGATTTTTCTTGAAGAGTGCTAATGAGGAGCTTTGTTTGATATAGATAGGTAGTTTATTCCAGAGTATGGGAAGTCTCTGGGACAGGAATCTATCCCTCTGGCATGTTCTGTTTATTGTGCTGACAAGGTTTAGGTCCCTAGAGCATGTAGCTTGGACGGATTGGGATTTCTTTAAGTGGAGCATGTCCAGCAGCTCTGGGTTTGACATAGCTTTGTATGTTAGGCAGAGATCACCTCTGAGTAGGCGATATGCGACGGAGTAAAGCTGGAGTTTTTTGAGACGGTCTGCATAGGGCATCTGACTGAGGCTGGTAATCCTCTTTGTGAGGTATTTCTGCGGCCTTTCCAGTTGTTGTAGATGTCTTGTGAGGTACATACCAAAAGGGACATTGTACTCTATAATGGGCATAAATGAGTGATGAGTAGAGGGGAATGATTGCCTCTTTCTTTCTGGATGAGAAACCTTTTGAGATGAGGTGTGCCACTTAGAAGGATTTCCTGACTACTGTGGCAATGTGATTATCAAAGGAGAGACTACTGTCCACCTGTGTCCCAAGGTCTCTTATCACACTTTCGGTGTTAAGTATACTACCGCCTATGTTGTAGTTCATGGGTACAGAGTTTTTATCAAAGGGGATGACAATGCACTTTTTGGCATTGAGCTTGAGGCCATGTCTTTGACACCAGACATCTGTCTCAGTGAGGCCCTTTTGTAGGATGTCCACATCATTAGGAGTTTCGATTCTGGCTCCTAGTTTGCAGTCATCTGTGAACTTCATTAGCCAAAGACCTTCTGTGTTAGTCTGTACTTCAGAGAAGTAGATACCAAACAGGAGAGGACCCAGGACTGAACACTGTGGTACTCCACTTGTCACTGGTCTGAAGTCAGATTTGGAGTCTGCTACTTTCACAGTGTGGGTTCTGTCAGTGAGCCAGTTGGCAACCCATCTTGTGACATAGGGATTTATACCTAGTTTAGTGAGTTTATCTATAATTCCAGAGTGGGGGATGGTGTTGAAAGCCTTGGCAAGATCTAGATAGGCTGTGTGAATCACCTTACCCTCATCTACAGCTTTGGTGACTGCTTCAAAGAAGAATATCAGGTTTAGGAGACATGATCTGCCTTTTATAAACCTGAACTGGGTGGGGTCCAGAGTTTGGAGATTACCAATGTCTTTGTTTATAAGTTCCATGATGATACGTTCCATGGCCTTGCAGATCAGGCTCATCAGGCTAATGGGGCAGTAGTTCCCAGGGTCCATGGTGACTCCCCCCTTGTGGAGTGGGATAACCATCGCTGTGTGCCTTTTAGCAGGCACAAAGCCTGAGGTGAGGCTATGATTGAACATGGTACTTAGGTGGGGTGCCAGTTCGTTCTGTAGTTCATGTAGAATGCAGCCTGGGATGTTGTCTGGTCCCATGGATGCTGTGTTCTTGGCTTTGGAGAGTGTGGTTTTTACCTGTGCAGCCGTGATTACAGGAACTTTGCATTCTTCTGGTATAGAGATAGGCTCTTTAGGGGGGTGAGAGGGGGCTAAAGTTAGCACTGAACCTATCTGCCAGGATGTTGGCAATATCAGTTGGCTCTGTATATTTAGTGCCATTGTGCTGTAACTCAGAGCAGATCTGAGTGTTGCCATTGAGATTATTGACATAGCTATAGAATGCTTTGTGGTTGACTTTAGAATCAGTGGCGATTTTGTTTTCATAACTAGCTTTGGAGGATTTTATCAGGGATCGCAGCATCTTACTGAGGCTGACCAGGGAGCTCCTCCACTCATGGGATTTTACTCTCTTTTTCAACAGTTTCTTCCTTCTGTTGTACAGTTTGTTTATGGCAGGGGCCACTAGATTGACTTCCTTGTTTTGGAGGATAGCGTCTTGGTTCTGTTTGGGATAGCACGATCCAGGTACTCATGTAAGTGCTTATAAAGTGCAATTGTGTAGGATTCAGTAGTTGTAACTGTATTGTTCATCTGCATGGGTGTCATGAAGTTCACCACTTCTGTCTTAAGAAGCATGAAGTTGGCTTTGGAGAATTTTTTTACCATGGTTTCCTTAATGGGGGGGGGTTGGAGCAAGATGTGGATATCTAGGGTAATTAGCTTATGGTCGGATTGGACCAATGAGGCGTTGAGTTCAGGTGTGGAACACCAGTCACTCATGTTGGTAATGACTAGATCTAGGATACTGTTGCCCCTGGTGGGGGTGTAGATAAGTTGTTCCAGGGCATTGGAGTTTATGAATTCCAGAAAGCATTGAGCGAAGGAGTTGGTACATGAGTAGTTTTCCCAATTGATGGTGGGGTAGTTGAAATCGCCCATTATTAGGGTGTTTGGTTTAACCCTAATATTTTCCAGTACATCAAGAAAAGAGGAGTGGGAATCCTGGGGCATGGTGGGGGATCTGTAGCAAACTACAATGTGGACTGCAGTTTTGCCCAGAGTTAGTTGTATTTGGATAACCTTGGCTGCATTATGCTGAGCAACTAGCCTGGAGGTGTGGATACCCTTAATGAATATGGACACACATCTGCCTTTGGTGTTCCGGTCCAGGTTACATGGCTGAAAAGTGTGATATGAGTTATAGCCTGGTAGTGCAGGGGTGCTCTCTGGAGCATTGAACCAGGTCTCAGTCACTGCACAGATATTGATGTTCTCCATTTTAAGGAGTGCCTCGAGTGAGTGCATTTTGAGATTTAGACTTCTAGCATTGAGTAGCATCACCCTCAGTTTTTGCTTGCCTGTTCCTGTTACAGTGGTGAATTTGTCATTTGAACCTTGCCTAAAAAAGGCACTATAGTGGCAGCAAGAACCTTAGCCAGTATCCAGAATCCCAGGGGTGACAGGTGCAGGCCATCTCTGGCAAAGCATCGTGGTCTGTTGACCATGTCATCCCAGGCAGACAGAAACTGGATCCCTTTAGAATGACACCAGAAGCTTAGCCAATTGTTGAAGTCAATCATTTTGTCCTTGTACAGCGGCATCATTCTGGGTGATGGCAGAATGCTACTCAGGGCTAGGGTCATACCTGCCTGAGATACAAGATCGGAGATCTCTTCCATGTCTCTTTTTATGTAGTCCAGGGAAGTATGTCTCAGGTTGTTCACACCAACATGGACAATGACAGAGTCATATTTGTACTTGTTGTGGAGTGACCTGAGTGCGTGGGTTATGTGGCGGATCCTGGCACCCGACAGGCAGCTGACAGCAACCTTCTCCTTGTTTAGCCTGGTGAGTGGGACATCAGTGTGCCTGACTATAGAGTCAGCTATGACTAGTATGTTGGGTACGTTGTTTTGCCTTATTGGCTGTGGTTGAGTGGCACACTGAGTCTGCGGGCTATGTGTCATTTGGGTTGTGTTGGGGGGTGGATGTTGCTTGCATTTCTGCTTTGGAGGTCTCTGTTGCTTGAGCAGAGTATTATTGAGTGCCCCCATGAATGTTTTTGTGTTTCTATGTGTGGATTTTGGTGGTGTAGATTTAGTGAAACTATGTGATGAGTGTGGTGTGGTGCAAGTGTTTACCTTCTCCTCTTGACTGTCAAGTTCAGTCTTGGTTGGAGAGAGCTTTACCTCCAGTTTGGCTAGATAAGTGCATCTCTCACAGGTTGTAGTGTTGGGTGATAGGAGGAGAAGGTTGTCTGTGTACATGAGGCAATTTCTACATTGCCCCAAGATGCCCAGATTCATCAGATAGACAGGAGAGAACACTGGGAGCTGACCCTTGGACATGCCTGAATAAAAAGCTATTTTCCTCTAGATAAGTGAGGAATGTGAGTACAAGAGCTGTTTTGCTCTAAGCAAGTGAGGAAAGTAAGTACCAAAACTGTTTTCCTCTAGGTAATGAGGAAGGTTAAGTGCTGTAGTAATTAGTAGTTTATTTAGTGCTTACAACAAGTTCTGAACAAGTGCTGATCACGAATAAGCAAATTCAAGTGCTAAAACTAAGAATCTGTATCTGGACTAAACTAGTTACAGGAAAGGGGGGAAACAAGTGCAAATGTGAGCTTTTAAATCAGAAAGTTGAGAGAGATGGAAAAACTGCTCAAACAGCCAATAACTACAGTTTCTGGGCCAGAACCACTCCTTATGTGGTAGATAGGTTACCTAGTGGTTACCACTCCCACTGATAAGCTATAAGGCTTCCCTCCAACACAGAAAGCTTGGAGAGGCTCAGAAGCTTACATACAGTCCTGGATACAGCAAACCTGAATCTGGACAACAGGAAACAGGCTTAGATTTTATATTTATATATATATATATATATATATATATATATATATATATATATATATATACAGAAAAGTAGTTAAAACAGCAGTAAAAACAATTCAAATGCAGTGTAAGCTAGCACACTTGAGTATGTAGCAATGTTAGACCAAACAGTTTAAAAAAATGCAATTAAATTAAAAATGACTAAAAACAAGTGCAGAAGGAGTCTTAGGTAGAATGAGGTAAAGAGATGGGACAGGGGGAGTGTCCCAGATCAAATCTACAGTGGGGGCGGGCAACTGCAAAAGCCTCCAAATTTAAACAAGACAGGAATAGGGAGGGTGGGTATGGGAAAACCAACACCTTCAGCAGAGATCGGAAAAACTATACAGTGAAGCAAAAATAACAGTGCACAACTCTGAAGTCAGCCAGCAATGATATAAAATTAGTCAAGCAACAATTAACAGTACACAACTCTGAGGTGCCAGAAAAATATACATTGCTCTGTATATCTCCATTGGAGTGAATGAGTTAAGACAGTTAATAAGATTCACTGGATTTCTCTTTTCCAGACCTGAAAGTGGATTTCTGACTTCATTAAACATAACCTAAATGACTGTGCGAATGTTCACAAATTTAGTCCAGAAACTGACCAGTCTGACCCTTCTGGAGAAAGGAAGTATAACCAGAGGGACAGTACCAGCAATAGGTGAATGGTCAAATGGTCATAGGGCTCAGTGGCTTTGGAATATCTATGAATCTCTGATAACAAAGGTTATCTTTCTTAAAAAGAAAGGTACATAAAAAGAAAACTGACTTTTACCCCTTTACAGATAAAGGAGAATCCTAAACATTCCTTACAAAAGTAGAAAGTGAAAGAAATTTGAACAACAGTGCTTAAAACACACAGATTCTCCTTACGATCCTGCTAAACTAACCTCTTCTAAAAGCACAAACATTCTCTGACCCAAAAGAAACCCCATAGACAACTGTAGAAAAACATGTATCTGATCTGTTTTAAACCTAATCTTTTTGGTCTCCCTCCTGCAGCTGTATTAACTTTGATGCAGAAGGAGAGGACCACATAAACCAAAAATTCAATTAATTTTAAAATATTAGGAATTAGAGAGTTAGCCAAGTTCTTATAAATTTTTGCTGATAAAAATCGGGACCAGTAGCCTTCTTAGTAGAAATGGAAAATATAGTTTTAATAGAATCCAGAGAACAGTGTGCAAAAACTTAACAATTTTACCCATATTTTAAGTAACAAAATCTTCTATAATTTGGTAATTATAATCTATCAATGACTTAAAAATACCATGACAGTAAGATTCAAAATCCATTCTAATAGTTTCTGTGTCTGCAATAACTTTCCCCTTAAACCTTTACATTTTGTATAAAGTTTCCCTTAATATTATAGAAGATTTGAGTACGTCTTATTCTTTTCCAGTGCTCTTACTTCCTATAACAATTTATTTAAAGAAACAATCTTGGCTGAATATTCTTCTGCAAGCTTTGTAGTATTAATTTCATACAAGCTATCTAATTCTCTTAAATTATCTACCAAACTGTCAGTTTTCTTTACTTTTATTTATGTATCCTTTATTGATATCTGAAATAAAACCCTGCTATAAAAGGCTAAAAATAAACATAAGTATAAGAAAAGAGAGTTTCCTCAACCTTTTTGCTCACTCAAAATAAAATTATAGGGTCAATCACTTTTCTGGAACAAACATTCCCTCCAGATCAAGAAATGTGAAACACTCTTCCTTTAAGAAGGAATTAGATAATAGCATGGGTATTGATAAATTCACTCTGGCTGTGATTGGCATGTTCCTCCTCAAAAAAAAGGTACGGTCTAAGTCTGGGCACTGGCAGGGTGTAAATGACCATGTGGCCCAGTTGCCCTGTACATTTTATAACTCCATGACTCCGTGAATAGCTGTTTCAATCCCCTTATAATATGTGATTCAAAGACTTTATTGATAATCATTCCTCTCCTTTAAGTTAGCTTATAAATATTAATGGATGCCAAAATGGGATAATGATCTGAAATGCATCAAGTAAATATTTACATATTAGATTCCATAACTCATTTTAGATATAAAAACATTCAAGCCTTCAATAATCTTTATTATTATATTAATAATATTTATTCCCATTTAATAGGGGTTGTCATAAATCTCTTAATGAGTGCTATAAGAGAAACACTTTCAAGTTTCTTAGCCTGTGGTTTCCTGTTGCTTGTTAAATCATCAGTGTTAGTCTCCAGCTAAAATGATTATTTTCTGGTTTCTAAATTAATGAGACATTTGTGAATCTCCTGTAAGAAAGCAGCATAATCAGTAAAATGAGCATAGGCAAATTGCACAGATAGAACAAAAAAAGATTTGACTTGAACATTAGCTAACAAAATGCTGGCATTGAATTTTGGAACGTTTTTATGATCAAACTTTTGACATCTCTAGACTTTTTGACATCTGAATTAAATTGCAGTTTTGGTTCAGATTCAATTGGGCAGATTCAATAAACCCTACATGGTCTGCTAAGACTGTGTGCACATTGTTGCATGACACTCACATGGCAGGTCACTGGTTTGCATTCAGTAAGCGGCTGTACATGGTGTGTGGAGCCACTCAACCATGGCAAACACCATGACATGCTAATTACAGCATAAGCAGCTGAATTGTATGCTACTCAACCAATCCAAGATGGAGGAGCTATTCAGCAAACTATAAAGCTAAAACAGTGTAGACTCAGTGCTGGTTTTTCCTGCAAATTCCAAAACCTGCTGGAATACAGCCATGGAAAGAAGTCTACACAGAAAGAATGTTAGGGGTTGCTGTTGCTTTAATTCATGTGTATGTGCAACAGGCTAAAGTCTATGGTGCTGCTGCTAATAGACCATGGCCAAGCAGAAGAACAGTTTTCAGACCCCATTTAACTTATCACAATCTGCATGAGGTAAAAATTGCAGAGTGCTACAGAGTAGATAGGGACAAACTACAGGATCTCTGCAACCACTGTCATCCTCAATTCAGACCCAGTGCGAACCGACAGGAACCAATATCAGTCGAGACAAATGTATGTGTAGCACTTAGAATTTTAGCTACAGCAACTCTTTGGAGACCAACAGGGAACATGCTGGGGTTGTCACAGGCATCAGCATCCAGGATCCTCCATTACTTCCTGAATGCTATGCTCCAACACGCCAGTGACCACATATATTTTTCCTGTACTCCTGAGGACAGGGCCGCAGATATGCAGGAGTTCTACCCTGTAGCACACTACCCTGAAGTACTGGGTGCCATAGATTGTACACATACAGAAATCAAGGCATCACCCAGGGAACAGGGAAGGGTCTACATAAACAGAAAAGGCTTCCACTCTATTAACTACCAAGTTGTGTGTAATGCTATGGGAATTATCTTGAATGTGTGTGCTGGCAACCCAGGCAGTTACCACAACACATATTTGGCACAACTCCCAACTGTATCAGATGTTCACTAGGGGGATATCCCACAGGGTAATTTACTGGGGGATGCATGTTATGCACTGGAACCGTGGGTAATGACGCCCATCAGAAATGCACACACACCTGCTGAAGAATGCCATAATGAGACACATGGTCAAACCAGAGATATCATAGAGTGTGTGTTTGAGCTGCTGAAGTCATGGTTCTAGTGCCTAGATACATCTGGAGGAGCTCTGCAGTACAGTCCACATACATGTACCTACTGTTTTACCAAGGTTGCATTTACTGAAATGTGAGACTTTTAAGTTAATTAGGAAGTTAGTTGCACTTGATGTATTATTTTGAATTGTCTGTTAATAAGATTGTTGATATTGATAGTAGTTATAATTCCTTTAAGGAATTAGGTAGTGATGATATGAGTTTTTATTGCTGTGATTCAGATTTTGAAGTGAATGCAAACTGTCCTTTAAACACACAAGATATAGCATATAAAAGTACATTTTTGCCTCCCTTTCACCATGAAGGAATTCAACAATTCTCTGCTGTGTTAAATTATGCAGTTGAATCTAAGTTTTGAGTTCAAAAGTAATATGACCGAGGTCCAGTTTAATGTAACCAAGTTGGAATGGAAAGCTGTGCAGTGTTTGAGCAAGCAGAGAGAACTGGTATTTAAGCCAGCTGATAAGGGCAATACATTGGTGATAATGCACCATACACAGTATTTACAAATGTGTTATAAACATCTGACTGATAAAAATGTATACAGAATGAGGATGATTGATATTTTAGTGTATGAAAAGCTTTGAAAAGTTTTAAAGAACTGTTAGATAAAGGTTATAGACTTGGTTATTTTTCAAAAATGATGTTGAAATAATGTTTAATTATGAAGGGTGCACTATTGTATACTTTTATTGTCTCCCTAAAATTCATAAACACTTGTCAGATCCATCTGGTCATCCAATAATTTTGGCATGCAATTATTTTTTGCATAATTTTTTTTTTTTAAATAAGTATTTTTTTACCAATGATTAGGAAGTTACCATCATATATAAGGGATAGCTTGGATTTTCTGGATAAAATAGCAGTGGACCCAGGACATGTACTGGGTTACAATTATGTAAAAGTCATTATACAAGTATTAAACATAATTCTGGAATAGAGGTTCTTTATTATTATTTGGGAGATAGCCCAGTATTCAATTATATTACTGACTTAACAAATTTCTGTTTGTTTAATAATTATTTTGAGTTTAATACACAATGATATCATCAGGTGTAGGGTGCGGCAATGGGGTACCATTTGCTCCCATCCATGCTAATTTGTTTATGGGACTGGGGGAAAATAAATATTTCTATGTAACTTATTTTTATAAAAAAACATGTAGTGAGATATTACAGATACACAAATGATATAATATTTGTATGTAAAGGGGGCAAGAGTTGGTAGCTAACTTTACAGATAATTTACACTGGCGGCTTAAAAGTGGGAAGAAAGGTACCATTCTTGGACACCTTGTTTGATGGTACTGTTAATGGAAAAATAAGAACTGCAGTGCATAGAAAATTTGAGGATGACAACCCATATTTCCATGGGTCAAGCTGCCATCCACCACGTACCATAAAAGCCTTGACCTATAGTGAGCTTTTAAGGTTGCGTAGGTTGTGTAATATAGAGATAGATTTTTGGAAAGAATTACATATTAGTGTGTGTATGTTTGCTAAGAGGGGGTATGATGATACAATACTGAAGATCTGTGTAGAAAAATTTAGAAAAGAAAGGGTGGTAAGTTATTTGGTCATGCATTCACATAAGAACCGAAGAGGAAGAGAGAATAGTCAAAGAAAACAGATATATTTTGTTACTACATATAACTTATTGAGTACACAAATAGTGAATTTATTAAGATTCTGTTTTTTTTTTTTTTTTGTAAACTTCAAGGATTTTGATGATGTACTATGTAAAACTCCATGGGTTTCATATAAAAGAGGAAGAAGTATAAAAGACATGGTGTTGCATGGCATATATACACCTCCCCCATATAATGTACCTGATACTATCATGCCAGTAGGGACAATACCCTGTGGAAGGTGTTCTAGTTGCACATTTGTGATGAACAGTTCTGGTAAAATCAATGGAGAGAAATGTGTAGTGAGAGATAAATATGGTTGCGATACAGAAGGAATAATTTATGCATTAAAATGTCCCCGTAACAAATTTTACATAGGACAGAGTAAAAGAGCATTCAAAACAAGACTTCAAGAACACATAAAAGATATTAAAAGGGACCAGGTTGAGAGCCCTGTTGCTATGCACTTTAAAATGGATCATGGTATTGAAGTTGGGGGGTTGCATGGCATGGTGTTAGAACAAATACATGTTAGCCAATATGGTAATGTGAATATAAAAGGTACGCTTTTGTATAAAGAATCAAATTTTATATTGAAATATGGTACTTTAATTCCCCTTAATTAATGTTAATTAAATAATGATGGTCTGATTTTATATGTATATATATATATATATATATATATATATATATATATATATATATATATATATATATTTATTTATAGAAATACTGAAATCACGAATTTCAGTATTTTGAAATTATAATAGTGAAGTCTTGAAATCCCGGAACACCAGAATCGTGAAATTCAAAATCCCGAAGTACGGATATTTTGAATTAGTGCTTCTGGTGTTGTGGTGTGTGAATGGTAAGATGTGAGTTTGGGTATGTATATATGTATATGTGTGTTGGTTAGAGGCTTTAGTGTATGTCAGTGTGTGTTTTGACTGTGATGTGTGTGTGCAAGGGTGTGTACAATGTGCGGAAGTGAGTTACCTGTGTGTGTGTCTGATTGTGCGATCTTGGAGTTAGTATATATAAGTAGAGGGGTGTGGGGGGGTGCAGCCCCCCACATGGGGGGGGTGTAGGGGTGCTTGCCCCCCCTGCTTATCTGTAGTGTAGGATATTATGTTTGAGTTGGGGGAGTTGTGTGTATGTGTTTATGTGTATTGTATCTGTAGTGTACCATCGGGATTTTGAATTTCGCGGTTTTAGGGTTTTGGTGTTCTGTGTGTTCGGCTATGTAATTTCGAAATACTGCAATTCAGGATTTCAGTATTTCGGGATAGTCCAGCTGGATACATGTCCATTTTCAGTGGAGGCCCGGGGAGAAAAGCTCCAAAGAGACAATTTTTTACAGTACATAAGGACAACAAGCAAAGCTCCAAAGAGACAAATTTTTACAGTACATAAAGACACACTTGGGTATATATCTCATCTAGATCCATAAGGGTATCTAGTTATTGACACTTATAGGTATAAGCAACAGATACTAATAGGTATAGTCTACAGACAGATACATTTAACAATAGTCATTAAACAGTTTTATGTTTTTCAGACAAATACTGTTATGTGTATGTTATCAAACCTTTGATGTGGTGTACATTTATATGCAAGTAACAGATAGGACTCTAGTTTAGGACAATGGTTACGATAGTAATGGTGTGGATCTGGCATTAGTCTGGAATTGAACAGGGACATAACCATTTGTTGTTGAGGTAGTTGTAGATAGCTTTTTTAAATGTAGGTAGTGAGATAATCAGGGATAAGGATGCAGGCAGGGAGTTCCAGATTTTGGCCACATAAGAAGAGTAAAGGGAGTCTCCGGCATGGTTGTTGGATCTAGTAACAGTTAACAGTAATTTGTCAGTTGAGCGGAGTTGCCTAGGACAGGAGTATAGTTGGACAATGTTAGTTAGTGAGGGTGATATATTTTGTTGATGGAGTATCTTGTGAGCAGTAACCAGCTGATTATAAATAAGTAAGTTAGGTAGTTCCATCCAGCCCAATTGCTTTAGGTTTAGGCAGTGATGTGTTCTGTAGGAGCTGTTGTTAGCAAATTTGGCTATCTGATTGTAGCAGGTTGTCATTTTGTTGATTTCTGTTTTGGATAAGGTAATCAGGATAGGTGAGGCATACAGTAGTGTTGTGAGAAGGTGTGTGTATGCTATAGTAGTTCTAGCATTATGGGTCAGGAATGCTTTATGTTTGTAGAGGCTACCTAGCTTTTTGTTAGTATTTTTAATGGCCAGATTGATGTGTGCATCAAATTTGAGCTTCTTGTCTATAGTAATACCTAGTAGTTATGTTTGGGTTTCAGGTGATATGGGGGTACCATTATTAGAGTGGATAGTAAAGGTGCAGGTGGGGGCAGTAGTGGCTGAGGGATGAAATAATAGTAGCTTGTTTTTTTGGGGTTGAGTATCAGGCCATTATCAGTGAAACATGTTTCCACTGAGTGAAAGTTATCCTGTGTCTTTTTGTGGAGGTCTTGTAAAGTGGGGGCGTTACATATTATAGTTGAATCATCTGCATATTGAATAAGGCTTGAACCTTTCGCGACTGAGTGAAGATTATTTGTAAAGATTGAGAACAGCAAGGGGCCTAGTATAGATCCCTGAGGTACTCCGAGTGTTACCGGTAGGAGTGGAGACAAGTTATTATTCCATAGTACTGCCTGTTGTCTATTGTAGAGGTAGTTTTTAAACCAGGAGACTGATAAGTTATCTAATCCTAGGTTTATTAGATGGGAGATTAGTTTTCATGGTTAACCATATCAAATGCCTTTGATAGGTCTAGGAAGAGGGCTGAAGAAAGCTTACCATTATTCCTGTTGTGGTTAATGGTATCTATGAATGCTAGCAGGGCTGTGGTTGTGCTATGTCCTGGCCGAAAACCATGCTGTGTATGAGATATGAGCTCTTGATCAATAAGATGTGTCATTAATTGATGGTGAATACATTTTTCTAGTATTTTAGCAAGTGGGGATAATATTGCTATTGGTCTGTAGTTTGATATGTCATAGGATTTACCTCCTTTGTGTAGGGGTATGATATAGGCAGTTTTCCAGATCAGTGGTACTGAACCTTCTGAGATGGATCTGTTTATTAGGATTGAGACTGGTTTTGCTATTTCATTAGCTGCTAGTTTTAGGAATTCATTGGGAAGGGAATCAGCTCCTAGTGTAGTTGGTTTTAGTTGGGATAGTAGTTTTCTTATATAAGAGGTTGAAGTGGGTTGTAGCTTAAATGTGGGGCAGTTGTTAGGTTTGGGAAGGGCACTTGCAGTATTTGAATAGGTTTGGTTTTGGGCAAGGGCAAGTACAGTCTCAGTAAAGAATGAGTTAAATGATTCAGCTATATTTTCTTTTGTTAGGCCTGTTGTTGGAGGTGGGATAAATATGATAGATAAATATGGTTGCTATATATATATATATATATATATATATATATATATATGTATATATATATATATATATATATATATATATGTATATATATATATATATATATATATATATATATATATATATATATATCTATGGTGCATTTTTATATGTACTGTTTTACTCCTTGAAGGCTGTGAGCTGAAGTGCTAGAGAATTTACTGGAATAAATCTTGGATGCCTGGTCTGGTGGTTTGCGCTGTTGTTGCTGCTGCATGTACTGAAATCTTCACTGCCTCTGCCATGCTTCACAACATCATCCTGAGAAAACAATTTCAGCAGGATCAACAAGGGGAAGTGGTACACATCCCACCACCAATGCCATGGTCACCACAGCCACAGGCAGATGAGGAGTCACAGGGGGAACTACCAGCTGCTGTGGGTGCAGGCAGATGTAGATGTGCTCAAAATGGCCTTGCATTGGCTAAGAGGCAACACATAGCACAGTGACTCACCACCTAAGGGGCTAAAACTTTCATCTTTCACACATTCATATAGTAACATTGATGCCAGCCAATGCTCATAACCTTTACCTACCCATGTAATGGTTGTGTACTCATAGCAGCAGACAGAGTCAGCCCTGAACTAAAACTGTTGCAATTGCTGGATTTACAAGGTAAGTGTTGAACCTGGAGTATTAAAACAAAATTGTGTAATAATACAAATGACTGCCTTGCATGTTGTTACTTGGCAATGTAAGTAAGTAAAAGATGGGTGATTTGTACAGCAATGACTTCAACTTGTGACAGCAGAGACCTATGTGAATGCATGTGTCTTCTATAAAGTAATAGGCCTTAGGCAACAAAGATTCACACATTCATACCTCTCAAAAGTACTGATAGTCACCAAATGTCCTTAGTTTGGCCTCATACATTTGTACTGGAAAATCATTAATTTAAAATTAATGAGATGCATTTCAGTTTCAGACTTCATAACCTTCAGAAGATTCTTAAAAATACAGATGCAAAAACTGTTTTGATTCTATCAACTGTATAACTTTGTAAGACCAAAATATGTATAAAGTACAATGAGCAAAACAACATCTCAAACACAGATATACTAAGCACTGAGTCATTAAGTGTGCACGCTGCACATCTCAAACACAGATATACTAAGCACTGAGTCACTAAGTTTGCACCCTGCACATCTCAAGCACAGGTATACTAAGTACTGAGTCACTAAGTTTGCACCCTGCACATCTCAAGCACAGATATACTAAGTCACTAAGTCACTATGTGTGCACCCTGCACATCTTAAACACAGATATACTAAAAGCACAGATCATCTGCACATCTTAAGTCACTAAGTGTGCACCCAACATCTCAAACACAGATATACTAAGCACTGAGTCACTAAGTGTGCACCCTGCACATCTCAAACACAGATATACTAAGCACTGAGTCACTAAGTGTGCACCCTGCACATCTCAAGCACAGATATACTAAGCACTGAGTCACTAAGTGTGCACCCTGCACATCTCAAGCACGGATATATTAAGTCAATAAGTCACTAAGTGTGCACCCTGCACATCTCAAACACAGATATACTAAGCACTGAGTCACTAAGTGTGCACCCTGCACATCTCAAACACATATATACTAAGCACTGAGTAACTAAGTGTGCACCCTGCACATCTCAAACACAGATATACTAAGCACAAAGTCACTAAGTGTGCACCCTGCACATCTCAAACACAGATATACTAAGCACTGAGTCACTAAGAGTGCATTCTGCACATCTCTAACACAGATATACTAAGCACTAAGTCACTAAGTGTGCACCCTGCACATCTCAAACACAGATATACTAAGCACTGAGTCACTAAGTGTGCACCCTGCACATCTCAAACACAGATATACTAAACACTGAGTCACTAAGTGTGCACCCTGCACATCTCAAACACAGATATACTAAGCACTGAGTCACTAAGTGTGCACCCTACTCATCTCAAACACAGATATACAAAGCACTGAGTCACTAAGTGTGCACCCTACACATCTCAAACACAGATATACTAAGCACTAAGTCACTATGTGTGCACCCTGCTCATCTTAAACACAGATATACTAAGCACTGAGTCACTAAGTGTGCACCCTGCACATCTCAAACACAGATATACTAAGCACTGAGTCACTAAGTGTGCACCCTGCACATCTCAAACACAGATATACTAAGCACTAAGTCACTAAGTGTGCACCCTGCACATCTCAAACACATTTATATTAAGCACTAAGTCACTAAGTGTGCACCCTGCACATCTCAAGCACAGATATACTAAGCTCTGAGTAAGTAAGTGTGCACCCTGCACATCTCAAACACAGATATACTAAGCATTGTCACTAAGTGTGCACCCTGCACATCTCAAACACAGATATACTAAGCACTAAGCCACTAAGTGTGCACCCTGCACATATCAAGCACAGATATACTAAGCACTAAGTCACTAAGTGTGCACCATGCACATCTCAAACACAGATATACTAAGCACTGAGTCACTAAGTGTGCACCCTGCACACATCTCAAACACAGATATTCTAAGCACTGAGTCACTAAGTGTGCACCCTGCACATCTCAAACACAGATATACTAAGCACTAATTCACTAAGTGTGCACCCTGCATATCTCAAACACAGATATACTAAGCACTAATTCACTAAGTGTGCACCCTGCATTTCTCAAACACAAATATACTAAGCACAAAGTCATGAAGTGTGCACCCTGCACATCTCAAAAACAGATATACTAAGCACTAAGTCACTAAGTGTACACCCTGCACATCTCAAGCACAGATATACTAAGCACTGAGTCAATGTGTGCACCCTGCACATCTCAAGCACAGAAATACTAAGCACTGAGTCACTAAGTGTGCACCTTGCACATCTCAAACACAGATATACTAAGCACTAAGACACTAAGTGTGCACCCTGCACATCTCAAACACAGATATACTAAGCACTGAGTCACTAAGTGTGCACCCTGCACATCTCAAACACAGATATACTAAGCACTGAGTCACTAAGTGTGCATCCTGCAGATCTCAAATACAGCTATACTAAGCACTAAGTCACTAAGTGTGCACTCTGCACATCAGACACAAAGCTGATATATTCCTGAATCCAAAAGATAGAAAACAAGTATATGGCACAGTTATTATCACTTGCACAGGGTGTTGTGTGTGTGTGTGTGTGTGTGTGTGTGTGTGTGTGTGTGTGTGTGTGTGTGTGTGTGTGTGTGTCTGAGTGGGGGGGGGCAGGAAGCCTAGGTTAGTGAATGTGAGTAAGAAAGTGAAACAGGCAGACATTTGGATAAAGTAACAAATAGCCACTGAGACAGAAGGAGCTTTAAGCCTCATGGATGAACCATGCAACTGTTGTCTGCATTTCTTTATGAGCTCTCCAGGTGAAATTGGTGTGTGAGTGTCTGCAAGAACATAACCAAGCTCTGTCCTAGCTCTACATCTTGGTATGTCAGACGAGTGTGAGCCATGCTTAGTAGAGGTGGCAGTTGATCCTTGTCATACCTGAACATGAGAACTGCTCTGCAGGAGTTGCACTGGCACATCCATGCCCACGCCCACAGTCAGATGCACTGCTGCTACCTGAACATGACTAATGTCTGCTGAATGAACTCTCCTTAGGAGGACACCCAGGACCACAACCCCATAGCCTGCCACATCTGGGTGTAGACACCTTGACCACTGATGGAGCAGTGGTAGTACTGCCAATATGGGAGTGTGATCGGGCATGGCCATGTCAACTAACATCAGATGATGTGGCTGGCCTATGCTCACATGGATGCTGTCCCCCTCCCGGCAGAAGTTTCATCTCAGATTCTACCTATTCCAATGTGTCACTCATCCGATCCATTGAATTGGCAACACAGTTGAGGCAGTCACACATGCCAGATTGTGCCACATCTAAAACCTTAAGTATTTCTCTGGAGGACCTGTTGGGACATGCCTGCACCTCCTTTGATGGCCCTAAACATAGGTTGAGTGGCATGAGAAGACACACCAGGAAGAGGTGGAGGATGGACAGCAGGCCTCTTCTGAGTACCTCAACCCTCCTGCATGGCACCTCGCCCACACTTTGACTATGGCCAGAGTCAACAGGCACTAAAGCTGCAGTAATCACACTGCCCTGATTGAGTGTCTCATCCTCCACCTGTCCAGTATCTGAGGGTTCACTGGAATGGGTTGGTGTAGGCTTACTGGCTGTGTCCAGTGGAATTACAGGGGATGGCTGAATGTCAATCTCAGTTTCAGATTCAACATCTGCACCCACCAACTGTGCCTATGTTTGGCCATCATCATCACCACTGATACTCTTGACATTAGTCAGTAAGAGTCCTGCACTTCCACTGTCAAGATCATCTGTGATAATAAGCAACAAACACACAGATGAAATTAATACCTACACTACTATAGTCCAATATATGCTAACAAACTTACAGTGATGCCACTATCACAGACAGTACAGCAATACACACACCAGCCCTGACACCCACATCACACATATGGATAAAATGAATAATTCTTTGAACTGCTCATCAGTACTGATATAAAATGTTTGGCTTACCATGTGCAGGTGATTCTAGGGTCCTTATGGATTATGGTCCTGAAGACGTTAAGCAAAGGGTAAGGACACCATCAACACAATTAACAATAACATAAGGGGTTAAAACTTTTTGCACTTTGTATGTCCAAACAATCACAATTTTGTGAGAAACAGAAGTAAAACGTGATGCTTTTAACAAGAACTTGGATGACACATCCACCCCAAGCCCATGTGTAATCAACCAGAATGTGTTATCAGCTGTATCAATCTACAACTAATCCCTCCACAAAATAATTTATGTTAAACATAACTTACGTATTGCTGTCAATAATGTACTATACAAGAAGTATTTAACAATTGAGATAGGTAAGGCTACCTGGAATCTCTTCCTGGGACATGCGTGTCCTACCTGAAACAGCAGTACCAACATCAGTCAAATGCTGTTGTGCACTTTCCGCTGACTTCTCAGGATCCCTGACAGTGGACAAGAACTCTTCATTTGGTGTCAGTGGTGGCTCTGTAGCAGGCCCCCCAGGTAACCATCCATTCACATGCCACTGCAGCTGCTCTGCTCCAGGCCGATAAAATCATGTCAGTGGTCCTATGACACACCTGCTCTGGCCACCTACTGCATTTACATCCGTCACTATCTGCTGACAAATTTGCATTCTCCCATACCTCTCAACTGTACAGATTTTCACAGAATGTCCAGATTTATGCCTCATATTTTTGATCTGTTGCTCATAAAATTGTGTTTTTGCTGACAAATCACTGGCAAATCATTGAGGATTGAAGTCAGAAAATAATAACAGAAATTTGAGTTTCAAACTTCATACCCTTCAGAAAATTCAAGCTAATGCAAAACCTGTTGCTCTATCAACTTTTTAAGTTTGTAAGGGCAAATTAAAAAGTGCCCCTATTTTTGGGCTTTTGTCCCCCCCATTATTTATGGCTTTGTTCAGATGTCTTGCTCTAAGAGATTGAGAGGTATGACATCCCCATGTCCCCTCTCAAGCAGAAAGGCACCATGTTTCATAAATGCTTTGACAATCACTTCATTCTCAGGGTCACTGAAAGGTGGTTTGCAGAGAGTGGGGAGTGGGGCATCTGGGTGCATTAGTTCTAGGTGATATAAAACACAAAAGAAGAATAATACACATAAGTATCACATAAAAAAATCCTGCATAGATATAATACATAAAAGTCGTTTTTTCAATATTACCCACTGGAGAAACAAAAAAAAAACAGTCAAGGTATTCAAATATAAAAAGGATTTATGTGGTTGTAATATATTACAATTACACACAAGCAAGGTTGGATCCAAAACAAGGAGAGTAACAATAGCACAGCAAACCTCTGTACAAACAATTTTGTTTGTGCCAGCACAGAAATGGAACTTGTCTCCACACCTTCAAAACAACAGGCAAATGGCACATTTTGCTAACAAAGCATCAGTGAACTGCTAATAATGACATCAAATAAACTACCCCAATAGCATCTATACACATTTACTACATAACTTTCAATTTTATGCAATTGGCAGTCATGTCTACCTGTGGACAGCACTCCCCTAAAGGTGTATATGCTCCATCCTAGAAGGCTAATACCCCTGTGTCATTAACAATATAGGACATTTACATTTCATTAAAATAACAATAGAAGAGTGCAAAGAGGAAAAACAGGTATAATATTATCACTTGTAATGACATTTAATAAGGCTGTGCATTGAGAAAGTAAAATGCCCTGACAAATATGCCCATGCCATCAGTAAAATTCTAAGAAGTGCATACAGATAAAAGTAACATTTGTTAATGTATATCTGTCTCTGTGTGTGTGTGTGTGTGTGTGTGTGTGTGTGTGTGTGTGTGTGTGTGTGTATGTGTGTGTGTGAGTGTGTGTAATTTTTTTCTTACTGACGTGAGCATATCCAGTATATAACTGAAAAATCCAATCATACCTTACTAAGATCTGTAGTCTTCTGTGCACATAAATCCCAAAGTAATATCTTCTTTTGTGTTATCCATCTAAACATATCTCATCACCTTCAGGTTCCCTAGGTACATGGTTCTCTTTTTATAGTGTAGATTCAGGGCTGTGAGCACAGTGAAGATGCAAATGAGGTGTAAACTCATTAGAACTGCTGAATCTCAAATACTTGGCTCTCTGTATCAGGTGTAAACATAATGCAGGCACTCCCTCAATTTGTGCTAATGGACTGCAAATGTAAATGATTACTGGTAGGGAGAAGGAAAACACAATAGCAATTCAGACTCCCTTACCTACAGTGGGTGTGTCATCCAGGTTAGACTTACAAAGTGTAGAAGTAATTGTATAAATGCTTTAAATGTAAGTAAGCAGCACACATTTCACAGTTTCTGTTCAGTAATATCCTATCTCCCTTTCACTTCTTGACAACTGTATATTGTTGTTATTTAAAATCCTCACACATTTAAAGGACGGTGATTCAGAATGCCTTACAGACTGCATGGGTCAGATTACTAGTCAGATAAGAGAAGAATGAGCAACAAACACAGAGAGATAAGACAAAGCTGCATTTTTGCATCCAACAGTCATAAATGGTTGCGTGATCACTCAGTGCACCACATCTGAAATGAATACAAGTGCAAACAACTCAGAAGTGTACAACTCTCATATTTTTAATACTGTGGAGGATGTTGCAGTTGCTTGTATGCACACTGATTTTCATTCTCTGCTGCAAAGCTGTTTCTGTGGCAAAGATGAATAAGATACTTAATGTGTTTTGAAGGTCCATTGCAGTGAGAGTTGAAATCCAGATCTGTGTAAAAATATTTCATTTGTACCAACATAAATTTTTCTAGTGTTGTTTATTTAATAGATTTCTTTTCTTCCTTTTTCTTAATTTTCCTATTTTTTTAAATACCAGCATTTGCACAGTGCGCTGCTTAGAGCAAACAGTGGAAATGGAGAAACACAATAAATGTCATGTTTAGCATTGCTTATCTTGTTTGTGTGACACTTAGAAGTGCACAGACCTGGACTAGTGGCCCACACCAGAAGCAGACAGAAAACCTGCAGATGGGGTGCAGACATTGTAAATGTCAAAGAGGGTACATTGTTGCAGTTTTTGCTTTCCACTGTGCAACTCTGCTAAGCAATGTTGTGAGGCTGTTAACACACAGAAGTTAATAATGAATAATTATTTAACTATTCCTGTAGCAGCAGATGTAAATGTAGGGCTGTAATACAGTTGGTCCTGAGTTCTAATACAGGAAGTGTACTATGTTTTTAATGTTGTGACAGTTTGGTTTATAGTAATAAACAGGAAAATATCAAAATGTTATTTCTAGTATTCCTGTGGTAACAGGTGTAAGTGTAGAGCTTTCATACACATGGTCCTTGGTTCTAATCCAGGAAATTCCATACATTTGTACTGCTTTTCCATTTCAAATTATACTAAATATCACTTATAACAATTTATACATAATTTTAAATAGTGGAGCTGATATGAATTTTTATGTATGAGTGATAAAAAACACCCTTACTGTGTTTTGAAGGTTCAGATGTATGACTGAGAGTATACTATCTACTATGTCTGTGTAAGTATAATTCTGCAAACTGGACTCTGATGGCCTTCACACTTAAATAAGATAAATACACAAATGAATGCATATACCAGGACCTTGTCAGCTCACATACATACATGGTTAAGACCTCAATCTGTCAACTGTATTTATAAATAATTCATGAGTATATCTAAGAAGCACTTCTTCTGTGGCAAAGATGGAAAATCACCACTGTAAAAGAAAATGCTTTATCTCTTATGCATAGGCATAAGTGTATAAAGCCAAACAAACATGTGCCAGGTCATGAAATATATGCCCTTCCCCACAGTATATGCCTGCAAAGTTAAATCACCTAACAGTTACAGCAGCACACCCCACAAACTAATGTCAAATTTCAGATTAACCTTCCAGTTTCCAAAACTGCTTTCCTTTCTGTTTGGCATTGTTGCTCTCCACTTAACATTGTGCAGATGTAGTTGGCATCAGTGCTCGGGTTTGTGCACCACCAGTAAATGTGATAACAGGAATTGGCAGGAAATCATTATTTGCTATTGTACTGCTTTTGGGATTAGACAGGTATACATAATGCTCTTCTCTTCTTTTCTTTTCTTTAAACAACTAATTATGGAAAAGATGCAGATTGGCAGGCCCATGCTGAGCATCTACAGAGACTGAGGGAAGCAAGTGGTATGTATGCAGCACTAGAGAAGTATTACTGTAGCTTTAAAATTTAAAGAAACAATGTTCTTTTCTAAACAGTAATAGCAAAGTAAGCATCATACCTCTCAACTGTCCAGATTTTTGCCTCACATTTTTGGTCCTTTCCTCATAAAATTTGTTATTTTCTGGCAAATCACTGAGAACTCAAGTCACTAAATAATGACATACATTTGAGCTTCAAATGTCATATCCTTCAGAAAATGAGTGCTAACACAAATTCTGTAATTCTAGCAATGTCTTAAGTTTATAAGAGTAATATTTAAAATATGTCCTTATTTCTGGGCCTTTGTACCCCCATTATTTTAGGCTTTGTCCAGACTTCTTGTGAGAGGTTGACAGGTACGGTAAGCATGCATATCCTAAATGTAAACGCAAGTATGCATGTATCAGTCTGTAGCACAAACTACCTTTAGGAGTCAAGTGTAAGACTGTAGTCAGAGGTTGTGGATTCAAATACCATGGGTAGCAAGTATAGAAAACTGCAATTCTTTAAAAATATTACAGAAATTAAACTCTACACAAGTGGCATAAATGCCTTGCTGTTAACTTTAATTTGTATAATTGGACAGAGCATATGTGCAATATCCACACATTACACGGATTACTTTGCGCAATCTGTAATTATAGCCTGTAATTGTTAGGACATATACTTACATGTAAAATTCCAGATAAAATCATTGTATTATTGTCATAATGCACTGTATGTCGTTGCATATGATGGTAGTAATTTTATCGCTTTGTTTTCTCTCAACCCAACCCTTATCGTTTTTTTTATTTTCTATTATGTTTTGTTAAAATGTCTCCATGTCATACATTTGTAACAAATCACTAAATGCTTCACAGCACAGGGAAGTAGGCCAACCCCAGTGGCTCACCCTCCCCCCACTCCACTGCCTCGGGCACTGATGCCCAGCACATCTGGGACCCAAACTAGCAGTATTGCCCCTGTGCCCTCAGGTAGCACTATCCTGACAGCTGGTGCTGTGGTACGCTCCAGGAGTACTGGTGGAGGTGGAGATTTCATCACCTTCCAGAAGATGCCAGGTTTGATGCGTAGGGTCATGCACAGCACGACTGGTGTATAGCTAAGTTGGATGGAGATGCTGCTCTCCCTCATGGTCCATAGCAGGAGGAGATGTCAAGCCCTCCAACAGCCAGTAGACTAAGAGAACAGTGATGACAGTCCAGTGGGTGAGTACTAGATTCTCACTGTCTCCAAGTTTGACAGGCATGAGCACGTGTTGTCCCATCCCTCATCTCAGTCATGGTGTCACCCAACCTTTTGTGTCTCTCACCATCTCTGTGTCTTGTCCTTTTTGTCCTGTTTGTTTGCACTTGCTTCCTCACCTACCCAACTTACCTGACCCAGAAATACCAATATCCCTTACCCAGCATTTCTCTCTTACTGAAGTAAAAAAAAAGGCATGTGTCCCACCAATATATATATATATATATATATATATATATATATATATATATATATATATATATATATATATATATATATATATATATATATATATATATATATATATATATCAGCCCATACATAGCTCTCCATTTTGTACATATTTCCTCTTGACACATTTGATCCGGCCCAGTTGCATATACAACATGATTATGTTTTTGTCACTCCTCTTTGTGGAGGTGACAGTTCAAATCCAGCTAATATTCTGTACATATTTTCATTTTACACTGTTTAAGAAATGTATAGCTGTGGTTCTTTCCTACCTCCCGCCTACATACTCCTATATTGCTTTCCTTTGGTTCATCTCCCTGCTTGCCCCCCATTTTACTAATTCCTATCTACCCAATTTTAACACCTATAATCTGATCAAAAAATAGAATCACTCACAATACACATAAGTACCAAACAAAAAATTGACCCCTTCTTCTTTTCCTCAATGTTTGTCTGGAGCTTGGTATCATACACCAATGTCAAATGATGTTGAATGGCCCTTCTCTGCTGTGGTTACCTCTGCACAATGCCACTTACACATGCTGTGCTACATCAACACACAGTAGCACACAGTGAATTTAGTATAAAGAATAATTTCACTGCATTATCATTATTTATTTAAAAGTATTACATACACCTGGATTTGAACCCTATATCATCTGAGCTCCAAAAGAAATGTGTCAGTGCATTCACACCTGCTGCCACAGGCTCAGCATCAGGTGTGTTTCATACCTTGAGTACTGAGAACTATCAGAATTTTAGCAATGAGGCTCACATTTGCACAATGCTTAATTTAACCAAACAGAGAAAGTGGCAGAAATGTGTATTTTGCATGCACAAACACTTTGCCAACCATTGCGTAAACTCACTGCTAAGAGATGCACTATTAAAAGTGGACAATAGCATGTATTACTTTTGTTTACTGTCCATTTAGTCTTCATGCCATGAAACTACATGTGAAAACACAAACAAAATGAAGGCACTATCTAAGAAAATGACACATATTTACAATGCAGCCATCTGTTACCTTCCTCAATGCACTGCAACATTGGTCTCTCAGTACTTGTTCACAAATATTTCACTATGCTACATAAATAAATAACAGATGTTGTCATATATACCATACATATCTTTATAATGACAATACACATTCAGATTTTCCAATACTTATACTAATGTGGACACCTGTTTGCATATAGTTGGTAAAGCTGTCTCTTACAGTATACCTGCACATTGAAAACACAATCACTGAATACTGCACATTGCACACTTATCGATCTAGTAACATGCAGAACATTAATATCATATAATTTGAACATGGGTAGCTATCCATTTCATGCAGGACTCCCAACATCTTCAATCCAATATCCACTGCTGATGTCATCCACTATAAGCTGTCCTGCAGCCTTGTAAACATCAGACTTGTGCCATGAGTTCTTATGTAAAGTACTGAGTTCTGATGTCAGTGTAGTTAGAAAGGTAGGAGTTCCATTCTCACTGCAATCAGCTGGTGCACGTGTGTGTGTGTGTGTGTGTGTGTGTGTGTGTGTGTGTGTGTGTGTGTGTGTGTGTGTGTGTGTGTGTGTGTGTGTGTGTGTCTGTCTGTCTAGTTGGAAGAGCATAATTGTGTATCCTGCAGTCACCACTCCAACCACATGTAGTACCAATATTTTTACAGTTGGATATGCCTACACATCCATTTCATGCAGGTCTCCAAACATCTTCTCTTCACCAGCCACTACTGATGTCATCCAGTATATGTTGTCCTGCAGCTTTGTAAAAGTCAGTTTTAATCTCACTGCAGTCAACTGGTGTGTGTGTGTGTGTGTGTGTGTGTGTGTGTGTGTGTGTGTGTGTGTGTGTGTGTGTGTGTGTGTGTGTATCTATCTAGTCAGAAGGGTCTAAGTGTGTATCCTGCAGTTACCAATCCAATCCCATGGATTTCCAGTATTTTGACAGTTGCACATGCCCACACATCCATTTCATGCAGGTCTCCTAATATATTTTCTACAAAATCCACTGATGATGTAATCCACTATAAGTAGTTCTGCAGCCTTGCAAAAGTTAGACTTGTGCTGTTGGTGTACTTAGATAGGTAGATGTTCTGTTCTCACTGCACTCAATTGTGTGTGTGTGTGTGTGTGTGTGTGTGTGTGTGTGTGTGTGTGTGTGTGTGTGTGTGTGTGTGTGTGTGTGTGTTTGTCTGCACTTGCTTTACATTAGAGAGAGAGCATTTTACACCAGTATGTGGGACACTGCTATTGCCATCTTCATCTGACCAAACTCTGCTGATGTAATCAGGTACAGCTGATTTGCAGATGTGCAGTATTTCCATCATGGCAGGGTCACAGACTGGCCTGTAGGCCAAGCACAAGTCACCTCATCCTATATGATACAGATTACAGTGACGGTGCTTTATGTCTATCCACATACATCATGACATGTTTTGTAGGCCCTGTATTTTCATACTGAGAAACCCCTGTGGTCTCTCCAGCTGCTGCAGGTGTCTGGTGTACATGGAAAAGGCAGCGCTGTAGTCTATTAGTGTTCTGATGAAGGTTGAGTACAGTGCTACTATAACATCCTCAGATCTGGATGCAATGACCTTACTTATGAGGTGCACAATGTAACCTTTCCATACCTTTGTGGAAACCTGGTGGTTGAAGTTCAGATTGCTATCTACCTGTGTTCCCAAGTTTTGCACCACTGAGTTTGAACATGTGGGGGTGTTGTCAATTATGTAATTAGTGTGGAATTCCACTATAAAGAAGGCAAAAATAATGACACATTTTTGCATTTATTTGCAGACCATGTGGCTTTTGCACCAATCATTTGTCTGTGTTAGCCCCTCCTGTAATATGATGGACTCAATGATTGCACCAAATATGCAATAATCAGCAAATTTGGTAAGCCAATCACCATATACTTTAGCCTGAACTGCCAAGAAATAGATTCCAAACAGTGAAGGACCCAGCAGAGATCCTTGTGTATGCCACTCATGACAGCTCTATTGGTAGAGATTGATTCACCAACTTTCACAATACATGTTCTGTTGGTGAGCTAGTTGGCTAACCATCTAGTGATGTAAGGTTAATCCCCAGCTGGGAGAGTTTTTCAATGATACCTGAATGGGAGATTGTGTTAAAGCCCTGAGCAAGATCAAGATAAGCAGTATGCACTGCCTTACCTTCATCCAGCTCTATCACATAGAATCAATGGACTGTGACATCACAGATCACCTATAGCATGACTCAGAACATACACCTACTTGACATGGTTAGATCCACACTTCAACACACCATCCAGGCGGAATATGTGGGTCTACATTATAAGAATAAAAGTGCATATGTGCGATTACATAAAAGTCGACACATAATTCACGAAACCTACAAATAGTGTACGGCCACTTAAGTGAATTTTTCCCTAGGGAAAAAACTTACGTGGCCATTTACTAAAAAAAATTAATTTAACATTATACCCCCTAACTAAATATACCAACTCTGAGATCGCACTATAGGGAAGGAAAGGGCAACTACGTGAAGTTGGCCAACCATCTCCTTGCCCTATGACATATTCATTGAATCGCTTAAATGTGATTCTATGAATATGTATCACTGTTTCATTATTCGCTTAGAAGCATTTTTGTGCTTCTAATTTAGACCTGAATATGTTCCTGTAGAAGGGTGAACATCAACATGCAACCATCTGAGTAGGGTGGGAACAGCACCTGGAGCATGCATGTACAGACACATCCTAACTCAACTCATCTGTGAAGTAGACCAACATGTAATCATGGACCTTTTATAAATGGTCATTGGTAATATCCTGGCTGTGTGCAAAAGATGTGTATGAGTTGTTAATGCTGCATCCACATCTGTTACATTTGTTAGATGTCCTCAAGAAGGTCATCGAGGGCATGCATGATGACAGCACTATCATCCTGTGGAACTTGACCAGGCTAAGGCATTTGACACAAATCCACACTGAGGTATTAACACTGTCACAACTGGCCATAAACACTTATATCACCAAGTGGTACACCACCGGATCACATACATGGCATACAAATATGTTGAAATATACAAAGTGACCTATATCTTGAATCCAGTGATCAGATCCATACATCAGGGCTGTGTGTTAGGCCCTTTACTGTCCATTATTTAAGTCACAGATGTCAAGAATGACATACACATCCTGTGTCCAAACAGCTGTCTGGAGGACTGCAGATTGTAGGCAATCAGTGACTCCAACTATTACATAACTATAATACAGACAGTATTAACACAGACCAAAGACTGCTGCCACAGTATGACAGCACATGAGGTGAAACAAAAATATGGGGGGGATGTGTTACATTATGAAAACAAATGCACTGCCCAGTGATGATGTAGACATCGCATTCCTATGAGCAGACCAAGTGGTATGTGACTTGTGTCCTGGGTTAGATGGTATGTGGAATGTCCACCAGTATGTAGCCCAGTGGTGACAACTTTCTTGTATGTAACACAACTCCTGAGCATGTGCAGGACATCCACATCAAAGGCCATAATACCGCCATAGTTCAGAGACAACATCACACCAATAACTGAGTACAATGCACCCTTCTTCACATACCTGCCTGCACACCTTCCAGTGATGTGTAACTGAAGTGTACCACCTTTGCCACAGTGAGCTCTTTGAGTTGTTTAAGCATTACTGTCTGATGGTGTAAAACACCCATCAACATATGACATGAACAATGGAGAGGACCTCAATCAAGGATATTATATACATTCGGCGTTGGTTGCATATTGTGAAGCTGTGAAAACTGATTTGGCTGGATATTACTGTAATATCAGTAGAGGTCACCAACAAGGGGACACAGTTACAGGCTCATGAACAACAGTAAACAGAAGCCAACGTAATCATGGACAATATCAGAATAATACCACCAGTAATCCCATGTCTCTGACATAACATGTTATTCTGAGTGATCACAGACGGTTCTGCATGAACACACTTGTACAATTATTATGACATGTCAGCAATTTATGGGGGTAATCAAGCACACCACCCTGACAATGTAACATCTGCATGAGGTGTTAGGAGGGGCACTGCTATACCTGCATGTGACATTATGATCAATCCAGGCTAGTTGACTGGTGTGCATGGCATATATATGGCAAAAGCAACCCATGCCATCAATGTTGTCAGACAGCCATGTATGTACTGTGTGCATCACCAGAAAAGATATCACACATGCATCTATGTCAGGATGCTTATATCACAAAGACGTCTCCTCAATTGTTACGTCACCTTGTCTGACAGTACCCTAATATACAGTTGCACTGTGTAGTACATACTGTACCATGTCGATATGTGATTAGTATTCCTGCTACAAGTGTCTTTCATTTGCATGCCCTCATCTGCTGTACATTACAATGTTTCACCTGTCTTCTTTCCCTGTGTTCATTTAATGTCACTGTTCAATACACACACTTCCCCTGACTGTTTATTTTACATGGCAGTCCATGTAGGATTGCAGTTCATTTATACAACTTTTGTTCAGAATGCAGGATATGATATTCCACAATACTGCACTGTATACACTGTCCTGTAATGTGTTTGGACCATATACATTGCTTTATTATTAACTCTGGTAATCATTGTGGCATTCCACGCAATCCCGCAGACCTAGTTTGCCTGTCTACTGCTATCCATGTTGCTTTACATAGTTTCCTGGCCGGCAACAGTGTTGCCCACAACAAACCTCACTCGTTTATGTTTAAACACTGTTCATGGCATGCCCATGTAATCAGCACTGCTGCTCATTGCACAAAAAATAAAACTTTATTTATTTATATGCAGTTTGTTAACCGGGAAAGTCCATTGGGTTAAGATGAGCCCTTTTTCATTGGAGGCCCAGGGAGAAATGCTCCATGTATACAAATACAAAATAAATTAAAAGAAAAATTAATACATAATTAATACAAAAATCAATACAAAGTTAATAAAAAATATTGCAGGATATTGCAAAAGCAAATGTACAAAAAACTATTAAAATTCCCCTGGATTCACAAATCCTCCATGTAAGACTAAATAAGTCTTACTCAGAGGCTGCAGTTGAACTGTATGACATCAGCATTCCATGAATATTCATGAGGGCACGCTGAGTCTACCCCAAGTTGAACATGGACCATGCAGGAAAGCAGGGGGCATGGCCGACTGCTGAGCAGTCTAAAGGTCCACACCCCTGCAAGTGTCTGAAATGCAAAATGTCAACACACAAGAGTGAGTCCGCTCAAATGTCCATGTACCCAACACCACACTCCCTGACATTGTAAACCCCCAGCACAGTTGTAAAAAGTAAAACATTAATTTATTTCTCTAATTCCTGATATAGCTGCCTGTATTTGTGTGTGTGTGTGTGTGTGTGTGTGTGGGTGTGTTAGCTGCAGTTAACAATCTCGACATGGAAGAGCATAATAAGGAATGTTTATGCAAATTATGCCAAATAGTAATAGCGTAGTGGTAGAGTGTTCACACAAAGAAGAGGCATTCAAAGTTCAAGTCCCACCACTCCCCTTCCTATTTTATGTTCAAAATAAGTATATGAAATAATCCCCGACATATATGATTAAACTTTTACTAAAAAGCATTAAAATGGCCTATATATCAGTGAACAGAATGTATATTTATAGAGGAACCTGACATATAATTGCCTGTAGTTAAGCAGCGCTTTACCCAGTGCAATATAGTTGCCCGTAGCTAAGTAGCACTTTACCCAGCACAATATAGTTGCCCATAGTTAAGCAGCGCTTTACCCGGTGCAATATAGTTGCCCGTAGTTAAGCAGCACTTTATCCAGCACAATGTAGTTGCCCATAGCTAAATAGTTCTTTACCCAGCGCAATTGGCTTGTGCGGAGGTGCGCACCGCGCCAACCAGCGCACCGTCGGGCAACGTGGAGCAACGTAGAGCAAAGCTGCTTAAACACAGCCACACCCCCTAACCTGTCTGGACAGTAGTAAAATAAAAGGCAATGACAAGGTTCAAACCCAGGACACTGTGCACCATAATCAAAGTACTGAACCACTAAGCCACGACAACTTATAAATGGTAGATTAACCATTGCTAAGCAGGTATGCAGTCAGCCGAGAATATTCAGAAACGGCCAATCACAAAAACACAAAAAAGTGCGTGAAATGCGGCATATTTAAGCTCCATAGGCGGGAACACTCACCATAACTGATTGTAGCTCACATCTGCAGTTAGAATGTCTGGTGCTGGAGAGGGAAGTTGCTTTTGAGTGCAATGCTGGGGCATCGAGGAGTCAAAATACATGGTTTGGCTCCTAGTCCATCGTCATGAGTCTCGACTCCTGCAGAGCCAGTTCCAAGGAATGGAGTATAAGGCAGAGGCATGGAACTGGTTGGCTCATGAACTCACCATTGCCACAGGCATCCCTCGGACTGGTGAGCAGGTCCGTCACCACCATGCAGACCTGAAGAGATGGAAGCAGGATCTACTGAACCAATGGATCCAGGAGGCCCGTCATATGCAAGATGCCCCACTACTAAGTAGGTAGCCATGGAATGCAGTATGCAAGACATGGTAATATAGTCTAAATAATGGATAGGTATGTCTCATTATCCCTTCATTTACTTCATAGCTGCAGGTGTCTGTGCTGCGAATCATCAAGCCTATGCAGATAGGCTGCTAAGGCTGCGCCACCAGGCAGGTTAGTAATTATTCTGCATGTATTGTTATATAATATTTGTGAGAGAGCATGAAAAAAGTGTTGTAGCCGAATAATACAGCTATAAAATGCCCTTAATAAATTCTCTGCATGTACTGTTATATAACATAAGTCAGAGAGCCAGGAATAGTGTGTAGTAACCCATTAATAAAGGTAAAATAAGTCTGGAATACTATCTCTGCATGTACTGTCATATAAAATAAGTGAGCGAGCCTGAAAAAGAGTGTTGTAACCTATCAATAAAGGTATAATATGTCCTGAACAGGTCTTCCGTATGCACTGTAATATCAAATAAAGGAGACAGCCTGTAGAAAAGAGTGTTTAATGTAATTAATAAAGGTAGAATACTTGGAGTGTGTCTGTGTCACTCACTTTGAAATGTTGTTGTACCCTTGCATTAAATGAATAGTACTGTTATATTAAGTGCTATCAACCCACAGTTGTGCAGTCCCATATAAAGTGGATGAAGGAAGTGCCAGTAGCTGTGAAGCATATAACATTTATTCCCTGAATAAATTCTCTGCATGTACTGTTATATAACATAAGTCAGAGAGCCAGAAATAGAGTGTGGTAACCCATTAATAAAGGTAAAATAAGTCTGGAATACTATCTCTGCATGTACTGTCATATAAAATAAGTGAGCGAGCCTGAAAAAGAGTGTTGTAACCTATCAATAAAGGTATAATATGTCCTGAATAGGTCTTATAGTTCATAGTTCATAGTTCAGTACTAAGCTAACTGCCCTTGCGAGCCATTTTAAGCCTAGCCAATTATCCCTTGTGAGACTCAAACCTTGCACCTTGTGTTTGTAAGGCAAACACCTTAGCCATTAAGCCACCCTCCCAACCTTCCGTATGCAATGTAATAACAAGTAAAGGAGAGAGCCTGTAGAAAAGAGTGTTTAATGTAATTAATAAAGGCATAATACTTGGAGTGTGTCTGTGTCACTTAGTTTGAAATGTTGTTGTACCTTTGTATTAAATAAATAGTACTGTTGTATTAAGTGCTGTCAACCCACAGTTGTGCAGTCCCATATAAAGTGGATGAAGGAAGTGCCAGTAGCTGTGAAGCATATAACAGTCCTCAACAGTTGCTAAATGGCTGTCATGCATAGGTAAAGCTGGCACACGAGTAGGTTGTCAAGGTGTTCCCCAGAAATGTGAGTGTGCTACATGAAATGTAGGGTTCTGTAGAAAATAAGTGAAAATGTCATGTGAACACATCCAGATATGTAGATACATAAATATAAAAATAAAATACAACTATGTAGCAGTAACATCTGCATCTTGGACAGTTAGTATGTCAGATATAGGTCAGGTATATAATGAACTAGACAAACCCATTACACAATCTAATGCATGTTGCCTAGTGTAATAAGACATGTAGGGGATATACACCAGCAGTCAATAGGAATGTAGTGTAGAGTAAAAGTGCTAATAAGATGCTAATGGAGGTTTCTTTTTACACCCTACTCCATGAGTGTAAACAATGCAATTCCACACCTCAATGGGTATGTCTAATCTCAAAACATTTGTTGGGACATATGTCCTATTGTTCTATAAAAATCCGCATTTACTTTGATGCATGTGCCCTGTTCAAACAGCACAATCTTGGTGGCCTGTTGCCACCAATCATCCCTGCATGCTGTTGGAATGTCCACTGTCGTTCAATATATCCATGTGTTATGCTTGCTGTTCAACTGATGTAACCCTGGTGTGTTGGGTTAATGGGAATATTACTGCATGCTGTTACAACTAATTTGGAATGCTGTTGTCTATGTTGTAATTAAACACACCTAATCACAGAACATATGGGAAGGCCGGTCCCAGTGGACCCACCTGTCCCTCCTCAGCTGGCGACTGCACCTGGCACGAGCAGGTCTGGTGCACAGCCCAGGCTACCCTCCTCCATTGGTCCTGTGCCACCTTCGGGTGGAAGCACTACAGGGGATGGGGCTCATCCCCCCCTGCAAGCATGGGTGGAGAAGGGCCACCTGTCACCCTCCAAAGGGTCCGGGTTGTGGTGCATAGAGAGATCCAGCATTTAGTCGCTGATCCCCTATGCCAGCTCAAGGCGAGAGTGGCGTGACTCACGGGTGAGCCTGCCCCTCCTACGCAGCCCCTAGCACAGTGACCCTCGCGTCTGTGAAGGTTCAGTGGTGACTGCCCATGGGTGGGGATCTCAGTCCCACTGTTACCATCTGTGGGCTCATGGGCTTGCGATTTCCAAACATCCGTCCCTGTCAATTGTGTTCACCCACCCCCTGTGTCATACTCCACCCCTGTATGCATCTTGTTTGTCTTGTCTGTTTACCTCCCCAACCTACCTCCCCAAATATACCTACTTCCTCTACCTTACTTTCCACTCTCACCTGAAAAAAAAAAGGGCAGTCTGTACCCACAAAACAAATATGTCCCATACATAGCTGCCCATTTCGCACACATGTCCGCTGGACATGTAAACTGATAATTATAATTGGCAGTGCAACATACTTTGTTGTCCTCACCCCTCTCCCAGGGGTGGAAGGTTTCAAATTTCACTCCAAATGTATTGCATATGCACAGCTGTTGCTGATAAAGAAATGGGCAGCTATGGACCTTCCCTACACCTGTCCTGCACATCCCGGGCTTATTTTTCTACTTTCTTTCCCTCTTTGTGCCCCCTTTTTCACCACTTTCCTATCTCCCCATTTTCTTTTCTTTCAAAGAAATTAGCGTGGGGGGTTAGCGGGAGTAAGCACTTTTAAGCAGTGGTAAGTGGGTTTAAGCGAGTGTGCGCATGTGTGCACTTAGCTAAGCATCATGCAAACTCACATAAACCTGCTTACAACTGCTTAAAAGTGCCTTAATCACTCTGTATGTCAGGGCCCTTGTTCTGCTCAGCAGCAAAATAAAACACCTCTGTCAGTCTCGAATCCCAGACCTTGGACACACTAGACTGCATGAAGTACCACTAAGCCACAGCAGATATACAATAACTTGGTGCTGAAATAAATATATCATGCATTACAATGAGTGAATGTAAAGGAAAAATAGGAAGGCCATAACACAAAGCTTGTTCTGTGGATCTTTACCAGCAATTGTGGAATTGCATTACATGAGGGTGATATGAGAAGCAGCCATTCAAGCAGCAAATAATGTTACAGAGGAACTTTATAACCCCCCACAGACTATCATAGCAGGACAAACAGTAGCATATCTGATTAGGGCAGAGGCCATATTTCCTAACTGTGACTACTTTTCAGGGATGTCCCTGATTGTGAAACATATTTTAGCTGTGTCCCTCTGAATCCCTCTGAAAAGTACTGACATCAGTCAGAAAGGTGTGGTATTACACAATGAATACTGACAATAATAATAGTAGACACCGCCTGTACTTCATAAAAGGAGTACTAATCCATATGCACTGCTTCACTCAAGTCTACATTTACTGTCCCCATTATGTGTAAGGTGTATCTCACTTTTAACTACCTATCCCTGACTCCATGCAAAGATATATCTGAGTTTTTCATAGGCCTGGCAGAGGCACAAACACACAGGCATATAAGCTATTCTGCTGTTACACACTCTGCAAATAGCTTTGGTAGGACCTCCACAAGCATACCCTTATGTAGGAGTACAACACAGAAATATCAAAGGATGTAGCCATGTACTGGTAGCAACTGACTATAACAATGCCATTGTACCAGTCCTGAAAACACCTGTGAGTTGCACAGACAAAGAATAACAGTGTAACTTCTGGCTACCATCTGGATAGGTTCACAGTTGGGAACTATGCAGACAGACCACCTGCCTTGATAAACTAACAGGTACACACCAATCCCTTAAGTCCAGTAAGATAATATTCACACAATAATACATAATGCTCTGTATGTAAGCATCCCACCACAATTAAAATATACAGTTAGGAAGTATGGGGTTGAGAGGGTGGCCTAATGGTTAAGGTGTTTGCCTTACAAACACAAGATGCAGGGTTTGAATCTCACAACGGATAATTGGCTAGGCTTAAAATGGCTCGCAAGAGCAGTTAGCTTAGTACTAATCTATGAACCTATAAGGTGAGACAAGTTTAGGGTCTACCAAGGGTGTAGGTAGGCATACTCAGTACTGGAATTGTCCAGTTGTCCTGAGAACCCTGTGCTAATGTCAACAATAAAAAACACAAACCCTGCAGAAGTGAGTACATTAATATTCACAGTATAACAGTTCAGAAACAGTTCATGTGCCAAAAGAATACTTCTCAATAACTACATTTGTATGGCAGTTAATAATATGAGTAGAAAAGAAACTACATAGTCACATAAATGTTGTGTAAGCATTTGTAGGGGTGAGTTAAACTCTACACTGATAGCTCTTTACTGGAAGTGGCAACAGTCAGGTCTGAGTACAACATGTACATCACTGTCTACACCTCTAGCTTCATTTATAAGATGTATACCAACCTTCTGACTTACACAACAGTGTCCACAGCAAACAAGCATGGGCCCCACTCTGGCAATCTGAAAGGGCTATGCCTACATACCTTAGCAATTTATAGCATTGGTTTGCTATGACAGTGAGTACTGCAATTACAACACAGCAGGCTGTATGCATTTACCAAATGCTGGCCACCAGTTGGTGCAGAGGGCATCACATGCACATGCGCAGATACCTATAAAAGCAGATTGTACCTGCTATCCCCACATGCAATCATTACATTGCATGTGTCAGCAACTCTAGAACTCCTGGAGAGTAGTGACAAACTTTAGTACTTAATAAAGAAATATTTAATTAAGTAACAAATATATACTTAATTATAACCTAAATATATTAATTAAGAAAAAAAAAATTAACTAATAACCAATAATAAAACTTAAGTAAAAAACTTTACTTAATAAATAAAACAAAAGAAAAAAGTCAAAGCATACACAGACGGACCTGAAACTGGGAAACAAGTATGTAACAGATTTGTAGTTACCGGCAAGTAGTAGATGTTTATGAATAGTACTGTACATACTGTGAAACATGCATATATGGCAGCAGTAGGTATGTATGCACTGATGCCATGCATAACTACTGCCATGGAGAAATTAGTGTGTAGGTGTGTGCAGTGGAACATAACTGTGACATATGTAGCTCAGCATTATATGTCAAACATCTGAGCATATTATCGATGGTCTGTACAGTACTGTGTATAATGGCAGTTTGGGGGAGTAGTGCAAACACCCATATAAACTTGGATGTGACAGAGTAAGACATGCATGATAGTCACATAATATGTAGCTTAGCACTGGCAACTGCTGTACCAGGCTAGTATAGTAATGTAGCATTTGCAGCTATATATACTACCTGTACTATTACTGTACGCACACATGTGACAACTGTCCATGTTGTAGCAAGGCCCAACAGGTCATCCATGAGGTGTACAGACTTACAACAGTGTGGACCCTGTGTGTGTATGGCACACACATATGGAGAGATATATATGTGTCTGATATATTAGCATCTGAACATGTGCATAGAGCAAGGGACATACTGCAACTGTTTTTGAAGGGTGGACATTTATATGTTGGTGCAGGTTGTTATGTGCATATTTATATGTAGGTTGTAGTGTGTGGTAAACAAGACAGCATACAGTGCTGGCATATGACATGTGGTGTTTAAACGCCGTGGGTATGATTTGTTAGGTTTTTAGTCTTCCAGATAGGGGGTCCTACTAAAGATACATGGGCTGAGAATACCTTCCATGCATTCTGCACAAGACTGTGCAATATCATTACATAACTGTATCCCTCTCAACCTTTGCATAATTGATATTCCCACCATGGAAGGTGGACTGTATATGTGCCTATATGTATATCTATATGTACACCAGTGGATGTTCATATGTACGCTTAAGCTCAATGTTGTACACGTATTGCCATCCCTTTTGTTAAAAACCCTGTACCCATGAACTACCACATAGGTGGCAGTCTACCCAACACCGAAAGTGTGATAAAAGACTACGGGACACAGGTGGACAGTAGTGTCCCTTTTGCTAATCACAGTGACACACTAGTCATGTAAACTGAGTACGGTCCACATGTCATCAGAAAAGGTGTGTCATCCATGGAAAAAGAGATCAGTGTTCCACTCTACTCATCAGTCATAACACCCATCATAGAGTACAATGGCCCTGTTGGTATGTACCTCAGAAGACATCCACAGCAACTGTAGATGCCAGACACATACCTCACAAAGAGTATTACCAGACTCAAACAGATGCCCTATGCAGACTGTCTTACAAAACCACAGCTACACTGTGTCGCATACCGCCTACCCAGAGGCTACCTCTGCCTAACATACAAAGCTATGCCAAACCCACAGGTGTTGGACATGCTCCATATAAACAGATGAAACTCCATACCAGCTACACACTGTACTGATCTAAACCTTGTAACGTCAAAAAGCAGAACATGCTGGAGTGGTACATTATCAATTCAGACACATACCATACTCTGGAACTAACTACCTATCAATAGCAAATGAAGGTCCTCATTAGAAGTTGTCATGAATAATCATGATGATTGGATGTGAAATAAGAAACACAACCCGGGAATCACCTCTGTGGCTCTGCATGACAGGGGCACATGAACCTACATTACATGGGTGTTGAAGGGCAGGGTACCATATGGCTAGGCTTCCATAGGCCCTACGGATGATAGCCTATTAGCAACATAGGACCCGATACACTTATGCATGTACTTGTTGCATTACTTGCTATGTGAGGTTGACTGGGTGTGATGGAGAATGTGTAGGCGAATGTGTCAAAGATGTGTATATGTGTGATAGCCTAGTGGGAAACTGTGTATATCATGATATGTAGTGTTGTAGCTCTAATCCCAGAAAAAAATACTTATTCTATTGCTAGGCAGGAAAAGCAGTATGGCATATGTTGTGATGTAGTCCCATGGTGTTGACTGGAGTGTACCATTGTAGGCTAAACAGTACATGTATGCTTATTGATTGTTAACACTAGTGAATACAAATCCCGTATGAACTGTAGTACTACCTGAAGCTGTAGGCCTAAATAGCACAGTATGGATTATATCCACATTGCTTGGAAACACTGTTTTGTTTGTTACCTGTAGTCCTCATACATTACATACCTCAGGCATGAGGTTTTGTAGGTGCTGACACACAGTACTGTATGGTACACAGGTAAAACTAATCTGGGTTGCCATACCTTTGTGTCTTGTAGGTATGTCTGATGTGTGTGGGGGTATGCCTGTAAAATGTCCTTGGTGGTATGTGTGTCACAGGATATAAGTGCATATCTAGCAACATGCATAGTGTAGTACAGCAGTATGCCACCTATAGTGATGGATGTGCACATATGTTACTGAGGGGTTTGCTATCAACAAGTAGCGCGGTGTACTGGTAGTACTGTAACTGTACTTTACATTCATTTCAATGGATGACAAATGTCTGTATGCATTAGCTTCATATACATCTCCTGTGGCTAGGTGGTGCATTGCGTCATACACAGTGTGCCATGTACTGTTGTATAGTCTTACATACTGGTTTCACTTTGTTAATGTGCAAAACATGGTTTGGTATATAGTATGTGCCAGGCACTGTCAGGCAGTTGTGGGCTGAGCAGTCATATGTGGTATTAAAAGTGTGTATCTACTGACAGCCAATAGGTTGTTATATATGGCATTTCATTGATGTCTGTACTTTAGAATGTTGTGTGCCACATGACTTGCTCACAATTACTGTTTTATTGTCTTACAGGGACATGTCTCACAACAGGAAACCTGCTTATTCCCCTGAGGAGGAGGAAGTCATCGTAGACACCCTGATACACCATCACAACCTGCTGTTCTCCAGAAACAGCCAGGACCAGCATGGCTGCACTGCACTGTGGCAGGATGTTGTCCATCGGGTGAATGATGTAGGCATGCATAACCGGACTTATGAGCAGGTACGCCATCACTGCAGTGATTTAATCAGACATGTCCGGCAGCATGCCTCCGATGTCCACAGACAACAGTTTGCCACAGGTGGTGGTGCAGCAACACATCCCCCACTCACCAGAGTGGAAGAGCTGCTCCTCAGTGTGGTGGCTCCTGGCCAACCAGTACAACAGACCTGTGTCATCATGGAGGCCGGAGTCACCCAGCACATCGATACAGAGCGTGCAGGTAACATGGCATATCTGTAGACTACTGTTAGCTCAATTGTTAGAACATGCATTTATCAGATGTGCACTGTGTATGCAGAAGATGTGGAGCCTGGTGTCATGCAATACTGATAATTTGGGACATAATCTGTATGCCTGTGACTGTCACCTCTTGTACTACTGTAAAATTGCAAACTCACAGCAGCAATGCAATAGTTGTTGACACTGACAAAATGTCTCATATCCTTGCAGGTCCTTCTGGTGTGATAGAAAGACAGCAGACTCATGCTGGTGAGTGTTCTACATTTAATATAGCATATAACATGTGCATGTCATAGGAGAGTTGTAGGGCATATACACATGTTAAACACCTACACATAGTGCATGCTCTGCATGTTGTCTATGGGACTATGCACATTCCAGTAACATGAGTAGCTGCCTCAAACACATGCAATACACAGTGCATCCCAACCAATTGTGGTACACTGTAGTGGACATTGTATAGGCAGAGTCAATACACATGCACACAACATACACCACTTTGTCATATGCAGTAAGTGTTACTCTGATACACATGGCATATGTAGACACCTGCTGTAAGGTCATACTCCAGTATCCCAAATGTCATCAACACAGCACACATACTATACCTGAGGGGTAGAGGCCTATCATGGGGAGGTGTGACACGCTTCAACATACAACACAGTCATGTTAGGCAATGCTCCCTATTGAACACCTTACATACCCATGTAACAACAGGCTGTAAAATGGTTAATGTAGCCAAAGTGGCACAGGTCAGGTACAGCAAGATAGTTGCCAGTGTGACATACATTAGTGGCCTTGAGTGACCACATCATGCTGCCTGATGATGGCTCATGGTACTACACTACATCCAGTTACAGTAACTACAGTACAACACATAGCATTCATACACCTGAAAGTTGTGTGCATCCGGCCATGGTATGTATACCTATGAGTGATGGTGCACAGGACATTGGAAAGTGTTTCAGACTTGCACTGTAATGTTGTGTCCATGTACACATTGTTCCAGGGTGAGGGCAATCATTGAACAACACACATGCATCAACAACATGTATACTGTTCATAGGTTCATAGGTTCATAGGTTCATACTAGGCTATCTGCCCAAGGGCATTTATAAGCCTAGCCCATAGTTATGTGGCTTTCGCCACCCCTTTAGTTTGAATAAAAACTATGCCTATCATTTTGCTGTGCCTCTGTCAAGCAGTGACGCTGAAGTAATCCCTGGGGTATATCTGCAATCTCCCATCCATTGGTCAAGATTCCTCTTGAACAAGACCAGAGAGGTGCTCTGCCTCACATGTACCGGGATTTTGTTCCACAGCATAGGGAGTCTCTGGGTGATGAATCTGTCCCTCCAGCACGTTCTATTTATAACCGTGTCAAGGTTTAAGTCTCCTGCCCTTGTGGTTCTGAGGAATCTAGATTTTTTGAGGTGAAGCATATTCATCAAATCTGGGTTTGACATGGCCTTATATGTCAGGCACAGGTCACCTCTGAGCAAGCGGTATGAGACTGAATAGAGCTGGAGTTCTTTCAGTCGGGCAGCATAAGACATATTTTTGAGACCCTTTATCCTTTTGGTGAGGAACTTTTGGGGCCTTTCAAGCTGCAGCAGGTGTCTGGTCAGATACATTCGAGCGGGGCATTGTACTCAATCATAGGTCTAATAAGTGATGAGTACAGGGGGACGATGACCTCCCTTGATCTAGATGTGAATCCCTTCATGATCAGGTGGGTGATAGAGAAGGTTTTCCTAACTACTTTAGCAACGTGAGTGTCAAGCGAAGGCTACTGTCAACCTGGGTCCCCAGATCCCTGATGACTTATTCTGTGCTCAGTGGATTGCCACCTATATGGTAGCTAGGGGTAGCCTTGTTTTTCCCAAAGGGTATGACTATGCACTTTTTGGCGGTCAACTCGAGGCCATGGCACTGGGACCAGTTATCCATCTCTGTGAGGCCCTTCTGGAGGATATCTGTGTCAGATGTGTTTTTCGACTATGGCCCAGTTTGCAGTCATCTGCAAACTTTGTCAGCCATAACCTCCTGTGTTTGCTTGTACTTCAGAAAAGTAAATGCCGAACAAGTGGACCCAGGACTGAGCCCTGTGGGACACCACTTGTGACAGGCTTTGAGTCTGACATGGCTCCAGCAACTCTGACCCTGTGTGTTCTGTCACTTAGCCAGTTTGCAACCCATCTTGTGATGTATGGGTTTACATTCAAGCTGATGAGTTTTTCGATGATACCTGAGTGGGTATTGTGTGAAGGCCTTTGCCAGGTCGAGGTAGGCTGTATGGACTGCCTTTCCCTCATCAATGGCCTTGGTGACTGTCTCGAAAAAGTCAACCAAGTTTAAGAGGCAGGATCTGCCTTTGACAAAGCCAAACTGAGTTGGATCCAAAGTCTGCAAGTTCCCTATGTCTTTATTTATGAGTTCCATTATGATCCTCTCCATGGCTTTGCAGATAAGGCTTGTCAAGCTAATGGGGCGGTAATTTCCAGGGTCTGTGGAGGCACCGCCCTTATGAAGTGGGACCACAGTCGCCGTGCGCCACTCCTTGGGTACGTATCCTGAGGTTATCAACAAGGACTCTCTACACTTGCACTGCATGCTGTTGAACAACACACATCCTGCATGCTGACACGTGTGATAGGACTCTTTGGCTTGTGATACTGTACTCCGCCATCAACCACTAATGAATATGTTCCATATTGCTGTTGGTGTGTGTGTGTGTGTGTGTGTGTGTGTGTGTGTGTGTGTGTGTGTGTGTGTGTGTGTGTGTCAACTTGACTGAGTAGTGTATTTGTGTGCATGTGTGCATGTGTTCATGTGTGCATATGTTCATGTGTGCATGTGATCATGTGTGCATGTGTTCATGTGTTCATGTGTGCATGTGTGCATGTGTTCATGTGTGCATGTGTGCATGTGTGCTAACATCCTGTACAGATGGTAAAGTGTGTTTCCTGTCTCCCTCTCACATGTGCTGAGGTATTGGATGAGTGCAGCAGGAAACCTAAAGTCACTGCCACAAATAGTGGACATGATGATACATGTGTTGTGGCACAGGCAGGTTTGACAGGGTATGTCATTGGACCGCCAATCGATAGTACACAGCTATCCACCCCAACTATGTGCACATACATACTGCCAATACATCCCTCAACACCAATGGCCTTAGCTGAGGAACAGCATACAGTAGGCATTGACCAGGATAGTGTGGTATCTATGGCACATGCAATCCCACACAGCAGCCATGCCCAAACACCTGAAATGGTACCACATAGGCATATGTCCAGGGGTTCTCGTGGGAGCACTGCTAGTCGTAATGCCCCTGGCAGACGTGTCCCCACAGGTCTCACAACCTCAGATATGTTCCGGGCTTTAATGCAGGCACAGGCACGTATGGAACGGTACACCAGGCAGGGACTAAAGGTGCAGAGGGCTCATAACACCGCTATCAATGACAGTATCCATGACCTTGCCGGTGCCATCCATAATTACACCGAGGTCATTGATAGACGTTGGGGGGAGACACTAGATGTCCTCCGCAATGTAATGTCCATGTGCCAGGACAGTGCAGGATGGCTGAGACATCGATGTGGATGTATGCCAGCAACACCATCAGCTGGCAGTCGCGGATGGCACACAAGTCCCAGCTGCTCCCGTAGTGGCAGCACCAGCCCCAGCAATGTTGGGGCTGGGGCTGTCGATAGACCGTCCTAGACAACCACATGCATGTGGCTCTGGCCAGTCCCAGCAGGGACATGGGTCCAGTTGAACATCCCTCTGCCTCTGACAATAGTACCCAGTCTGGCGTAGTACCCGATACTGTCCATGTCACCCCTACCAGGCACAGGTACTGTGTCCGTGGCCAGAGACAGTGATCTGTACAGCCTGGCAGGTACAGTCTGTGGCTGTCCCACAACCCCCCGTATTTGGCAGCCACAAGGGGGAACAGTGTGCATGCAGACACACACACATAAACTAAACACCTAGGGCTAACACATACACACACACATCACATCAACACTGACCCATGCTGTACTGTTGTCCTCACACACACACACACACACACACACACACACACACACACACACACACACACACACACACACACACACATATACACGTCGATTGGATGGGTCATTGTCGGGCTCTGGCAAACCAATAACACACCCTGTGCATATGATGAAACTGTGCCACCTCCTGTCATCTGTGACAGTGATGCAGGAACAGGCTAACATGGTGCTGATTGACAGGGTGACTTAATAGCAGTGTAGCAATATTAGCATGTTGTCAACAGTAAATTGTAATGATATCTTTGTAGGTATATCTGAGCAGGCATGATGCATTAAAGCTATGATTATCAATGTAGTATTGTTTACACCAGTGTTAATTCCAAACATGGATTGTCCACCCATGTGCCACTTGGCTGATGTGTGTGGTACTGGCAGCATGTATTGGTGAGTGGACGGTAAGTGTGTGATGTGTGCAGTACAGATTTGCAGGTGTACATTTGGGAACATGGTGGAGGTGCACTGTCCGCATTTGCGTGCATGGTGGACACATGGGAAGGGTGACATGCCCTGTATTACACAGTGTTAACACTTTATATGTCCTATTGGTGGCCAGTATGCATTTTACTACACATATGTTACAACTTAGGTACACATGTGTGTATGACATGGTTTGACACTATGCTGTGGGTGATACTGTTAATATCGGTCATTGATTTGCATTCTGGTAGTGTACATAATCTCAATAGCCTGATTTTAACCAATCGTTAGATGATGTCTTGACCACTGACACACAGCTGTAGGATACACAGCAGCATTTGAATCCTTCCGGTACTATACTATACCAGTTACCAGTGGTATTGACTGCCATACATTCCCATGACCACTCCTGTTTGGCATGTGGCCGTCCTAGGTACAAGCAGACACACTAGGAATATGTCCGCCAACATCTGGTAATGCATACAGTGGCCTACAATGCATTCTCCGGATTATACACTTATCCTCCACAAGGGTAACATACAGACAGATACCTGTTGACCAACCCATGCTGTGAAGCTATAAGCCAACTATAGCATAGTAATCCACATTTACTATACATAGTATCCTGAGAGTACCACATTGGTAGTAGCCCACAACATGTAGCAGGGGTACCGATGTGTACATACAGCCAGATGTGATGTCATCTGTCCTTTGATATTCACATTCCCAAAGGTATGCTGATGTCCCTCGGTGTATCACATAAGCAATAAGGGGTCTGTATGCATATCCACAGAGTTGTTGTACACCTATACTGAATGCCCATTATTGACAGACTGTGTTGTGTTTGAACATGTCTGAGATATGCCCCAGGCATGAACCCTCACTCACACTATTCTATAGAAACTGTCATGTGTGTGTGTGACACAGATGACCTAGGGTACAGATCACTACAGTGGCTGGCCTTGTCGCATACATACATATGTGACCTATGGTCTGAGAAGCAGCAGCACAAACCGTCAATGGTAACAGATGTATTTGTGTAGAAAGCAGGCTTCACACCTATGAAGTGATTGAGGTCACATGTACATATATGTCTTTGCCACACAGTTACCTATTGAGGTCACATATACATATATGTATTTGCCACACAGATACCTGAAGTGTGCAATGCACATACTGTTGTTTTACTGATATGTCATACAGTAGTAAAAGCAAAACCCACAACACATTGATTAACAATGTCACACACACACACTCAGCAATTGCAGGATTCAAACCCCTACCTAACTATGTTATGATACTAGTGAGATACATATTAACACAACATGCTGTATGCTTTAGTGGGAGTTTTTATTTCCACTGCTGTATTTGTGGGATACTGACATCATCAGACTTGCCAAAGAGGAATTTACCTCTTTTAATGTGTTTTGCCAGTCTCCAAAAAGGCCACTCCTCTTAAACGAAATCACACACACACTCAGCAATTACAGGATTCAAAGCCCTACCTAACTATGTTATGATATTGGAAAGATCTGCATTAACATGACGCGCTATATGCTTTACTGGGAGTTTTCATTTCCACTGTTGTATTTGGGGGATACTGACATCATCAGACTTGCCAAAGAGGAATGTACCTCTTTTAATGTGTTTTGCCAGTCTCCAAAAAGGACACTCCTCTCAAAGGAAATCACACACATACACCCCCCCACACACACACACTCAGCAATTGCAGGATTCAAACCCCTACCTAACTAAGTTATGATACTAGAGAGCTTTGCATTAATACGACACGCTATATGCCTTACTGGGAGTTTTTATTTCCACTGCTGTATTTGTGGGATACTGACATCATCAGACTTGCCAAAGTGGAATGTACCTCTTTTAATGTGTTTTGCCAGTCTCCAAAAAGGCCACTCTTCTCAAAGAAAAGCACACACACACACACACTCAACAACTGCAGGATTCAAACCCCTACCTCACTATGTTATGATACAAGAGAGATACGCATTAACACGACACATTATATGCTTTACTGGGAGCTTTTATTTCCACTGCTGTATTTGTGGGATACTGACATCATCAGACTTGCCAAAGAGGAATGTACCTCTTTTAATGTGTATTCCTAGTCTCCAAAAAGGCCACTCCTCTCAAAGGAAATCACCCACACACATACATACATCCCCACAGCAATTGCAGGATTCAAACCCCTAACTAACTATGTTATGATACTAGAGAGATACGCATTAACACGACGTGCTATATGCTTGACTGGGAGTTTTTTTTTTCCACTGCTGTATTTGTGGGATGCTGACATCATCAGACTTGACAAAGAGGAATCTACCTTTTTTAATGTGTTTTCCCAGTATCCAAAAAGGCCACTAATCTCAAAGGAAATCCCACACACCCTCAGCAATTGCAGGATTCAAACCCCTACCTAACTATGTTATGATACCAGAGAGATACGCATTAACGCAACACGCCATATGCTTTACTGGGTGGTTTTAATTCTCCTGCTATATTTGTAGGATGCTGACATTATCAGATTGGACATGGTAATGTGTGTGCACTTTGTTTTATGTAATCCCAGGAATGAACCATGTGGGTCAGCAGGTGTTAACAGCTTGAACAGGACTCCAAAATTCATAGCTTGTGTGATCTATCTGTGGACAAATTGCCATTCCTTCATATGACAATACATATTTATGCACAGATTGTTGATTTTGTGGATACGACTTGTGTCTGGGATGTTGATAAAGGGCTATTCAAAGTCTATGTGGGACGTGTGTAGCAGCTCCTTTCAGTGATGTATGTCCTGGGTGGCTGCCTTGCAAACAGTCTAGCAGGTTTGGGAACCATGATCTGCCCATGAACATACCACATTTGGTAGGGTTGTGTGTTTGTTGGCTTCAAATAGCTCTCTTTATGACTTCAATCATGATGGACTCCATGGCCTTGCAGTTCAGACTTCATAGGCTTATAGGACTATAGTTCCCATGGTCTGTTGTGCACCAACAATTGTGGGGTGTGCCATATGTTGCTGTAACATATTCAACAGTTTCAGATCCTGTAGAGAGGGTGAGCCTCAACAGACTGTTCAGGTGCAGGGTCTGTTTGTTCTATAGTTCACTTATGACACATATAGGGAAACAATGTAATCCAATTGATGCCATGTTTTCGGCTTTGGGAGGAGCTGTTCACCCATTCTACATGTGATATCTCCTGGTATGATGATAGGGCCTTTTGTCAGTGGGAGGTGGGTATGTATATATGGGCCTGTCTGACAGGATGTCGGCATTGTCAGTCAGGTACAGTTGGCCCTGACTCAGGACATATATGAGTGTACATTGCTATTTATGACATATCTGAAGGAGGTGTCATGGTTCTGTCTGGACTCCTTCACAGATAATCTTTCCAAAACACCGACAAACATGAGCACTAAACCCTTGTTATACTCTTTTACACACTTAACACCCTACTGATCCTTTGTGATCAGTCAACAGAGTATGTCATCATAATATCCTGGCATGTCCAAAGGTTGGTTTCGTGTGTACTCTCCAGTCCAGCTGGTGAATATTGGAATTTTGACGCAATGTTACAACTGCCTTATGTACACAGACAACCATCTCCTCCTCCCAACAAACTCAGATATATGTGAGAGATGCAACTATATAGACAAACAGGAGGCTGAGCTCTCTTGACCCATGACTGGCACAGTCTATCAGGTGGTGAAGGTAACCACACACCACAAATCCAGTCTCACATAGACCTATAGCGACAGCAAACAAAATACATTACCACACAAAAACATACTCGGAGGCTCTAAATAAACTCTGCCTAAGCAGCGGAGACCTCCAAAGCAGACACACAAACAACTGTCACCCCACAACAATACCCACATATCACATAGTTCACAAAGTCAGTGTGCCACACAGTCGCTGCCCTTAGGGCTAAAGAACACACCTAATACACTTGTCATAGGTGACTCTTATTGTCAGACACACTGATGTCCCACTCACCAGGCTGAACAAGGAGAAGGTCACTTTGAGCTGTCTGTCGGGTGCCAGGATCTGCCACATAACACATGCACTCAGGTCACTCCAAAGCAAGTACAAATATGGCTCCATCATTGTCCATGCTGTTGTGAATAACCTCAGACGTTTCTCCCTGGACTAAATTACAAGAGACATAGAGGAGCTCTCTGATCATGTAGCCCAGGACAGTATGACCCTATGACCCTGATTTTGTGTAGCATCTTACCCTCACTAAGAATGATGTCACAGTATACAGACAAACTGATCACTTTTAACAGTTGGTTAACATATTGGTGTCATTCAAAGGGGATCCAGTGTCTGTCAGCCTGGGATGACATGCTCGACATGCCACGTAGCTTCACTATGGGCAGCTTGCACCTGTCACCCCTAGACTTTCGAATACTGGCTAAGACTCTTGCCACCCCCATAGCGGCTTTTTTAAGCAAGGCTCAAAAGATAAACCCACCTCCATAGACGTTACAAGGTAAAAGAAACTAAGGGTAATGCTGCTCAACACCAGATGTCTAACCCTCAAAATGCATGCACTCAGGACTCTCCTCAGTATGGAGAATGTTGAAATCTATACAGTAACAGACACCTGGTTCAGGCTCACGAAAGCACACCAGCACTACCAGGTTATACTTCATACCATGCTTTTCGGCCACAAGACTCGGACTGGCCAACAAAAATAGGGGGAGTATCCATATACATCACAGATACACACACTTCCAGGTTAGTAGCACTGCACAAAGCATCGGAGACCATACATGTGCAACTGACAGTGGGCAAAACTGCATTTCAGTTTGTAGCCTGCTACAGACCACCCTCCTAAACAAAGGAACACTGGAAAATATGTAGGTCTCTCCAAACACCATTATATTGGGTGACTGCAACTACCCAAACATTGACTGGGAATACTACTCAAGCCCCAACACCCTCGCCCAACAGTTGCTAGAATGCATAAACTCAAATGCTATGACACAACTGGTCACCACACCCACAAGAGGGGAAAACATATTGGACCTGATCATCACCAACATGGGGACTCTATGTTCCACACCAGAGGTATACCCCTCATTGGTAAGGTCAGACCATACATTTATCTCACTGGACATCCATATTCCATCCCCACCCCCATACTAGGTAATCTCTGTGAAGAACTTCTCAAAAGCAAACGTCACACTTCTCCAAACCAAGGTGGCATCCTTCAAAGACCCTGGGACAGTGGTAAATATGGCCCAGACCGCTGAATCCTTCACAAACGCATTCTATGGACACCTACTGGAATGCATGGATCTTGCTATCCCAAATAACAACAAGTCTCACTCCTCCAAAGGCAGGGGACCTGTCTGGTGGACCCTGGCCATTAATAAGCTATACAACAAAAGGAGGAGGCTACTACATGATAGAGCACAATCCCAAAAAGGGAAGGCATCTCTGATCAGTACTAGCAAAAAGCTACGATCACTCATGAGTTCATCTAAGGCTCGCTTCTAATGGAAAATTGCACCAGACACTAAGGACAATCACAAGGCCTTCTTTAATTATGTCAGGAATCTGGGTGGAAACTCCCAGATATGCTGTGAGTTACTGCATAATAACAAAACATGCACTGAACCCACAGACATTGCTAACATTCTGGCAAACAGGTTCAGTGCAAATATCCCCCCCCCAACAGAGTGTAGACTCCCTGGCATCACAGATGAACAGGTGAGTGCTGCCCTCTCCAAAGCAGACAACACAGCATCAATGGGATCAGACGGTGTCCCGGCCTCTGTCTTACACGAGCTTCATGATGAACGTAACCCTCACATTAAGTCACTGTTCAATATCAGAGTCACTACAGGATATGTACCCAAGGAATGGCGTACAGCAACAGTGGTCCCGCTCCACAGAGGTGGTGCCACAATGGACCCCGGACAATATCGCCCTATAAGCCTAACTAGCTTGGTCTGCAAAGCTATGGAGCGTATCATCATGGAACTCATACACATAGACATCAGGAACCTACAGACACTGGATCCTACACAATTCGGCTTTGTTGTGGGCAGATCTTGCCTCGTGAACCTGTTCAACTTCTTTAAACAGTTACCAGGTCCATAGATGTAGAGAAGGTTGTCCACACAGCCTACCTGGACCTCACAAAAACCTTCAACACAATACCCCACTTGGGCATTATACATAAGCTCACCAGCTTCGATATCGACACATATGTCACAAGATGGATTGCTAACTGGATCAGGGATAGCACCCACATGGTCAGTATTGCAGGTGCCATGTCTGACTATACACCAGTTACATGTGGCATCCAACAAGGCTCAATCCTGGGACCTCTTTTGCTCAGTATATATTTCTCTGACGTACAGGCTAACACAGGAGGAATATGGCTGACCATGTTCGCAGATGACTGCAAACTGGGTGCCATAATCAACTCTCCAGCTGGCACAAGCATCCTCAAAAAGGGTCTCACAGAGATGAATAACTGGTGCCAGAGCCATGGCCTACAGCTAAATGCCATTAGATGCATAGTCATCCCCTTTGGGAATAACAATGTGCCCACACATTACCACATAGGTGGTAATCCATTACGTACAGTAGAAGTTGTTAGGGATTTGGGGACACGAGTAGTTAGTACTCTCGCCTTTGACAATCACGTTGCCAAAGTGGTTAGACAGACCTTCTATATAGCCCACCTTATCCCATAAGGTTTCACATCTAGATCAAGTGAGGTCATTGTGCCCCTATACTCATCAGGCCCATGCTTGGATACAATGCCCCATTTGGGATGTACCTTACCTGACACCTGCAGCAACTGTAATGGCCACAAATTACCTCACCAAGTAGATGTAGCGACTCACACAGATGCCCTGCGCAGTTCGGCTAAAGTAACTCCAGCTCTACTCAGTCGCTTACCGCCTACTTGGATGCGCTCTGTGCCTGGTGTTTAAAGCCATGTCCAACCCAGAATTAATGGACATGCTCCACCTCAGGATATCCGAATCCCTTAGAGCTACATGCTCCAGGGACTTAAACCTCAGCACAAATATTAATAGGACATGCTGGAGGGACAGATTCCTATCCCAGAGGCTCCACTCACTCTGGAATGAGATCCCAGTCCTACATACACAGAGCCCACCACTGACCACCTACAGGAGACATCTTGACAAGTGGATGGGTGATCGTATGTTTACCCCTGGGATATCTTCTGGGTCCCTGCTAGACAGAGGCACAATAAACTAAACATAAATGGGCTATCTTGTGTGACCTACTATTCACAGGCACAGTCTACTAATCTAACAGGGTTGCAAAAGCCAAACACACTCTGGCTAGGCTTATACATGCTCTAGGGCAGATAGCCTAGTATCAACCTCTGAACCTATGATAATGTTCAGGATGCACATTGTTTATTGATGATACTGATTGCAGGTTTTGTTTCTTCTTTGCTTTCCCACTTTCTATGAACAACCTAAGTATCTGCAGAACATATTTGATTATGACAGGGTTCCACTATATTGTATATGTGTCTGTTGTCATATAACTGTGTGCACATGGTGGATTGGTGGATAGTGACAGGTTCCTGGGTTAAAACATGCAACTGCCAGATATGTGAGGCCCACTGCTGTACTCAGACATGGACTAAGTGCGTGAGCATTCAGCCTTTCAGTGTTTTGTTGCCTGACATTTGTCTCATTTATTCAAGTGTGTGAGCATGCCCAGTGTGACTTTTCAGTATGTTGCTATCTGAAGTCCACTACATTTGTTGACCTGTGTGAACATGACCAATATTAACATTTATACTGTATGTGAGTTGAAAATCAGGTTCTATTCTTACTGCAGGGCTCACCTTTGTGTCATAAATCGACGGGATTATGCTATGCCTGCAGGGTTTCCATGAGATACTTTGCATAGACTATTAAACATTTCTTCATACAAGCTGACCACTGAAATATTGTCATGGTTTAGTGGTTCAGTACTATGACTATAGTGCACAGTACCCTGGGTTCAAGGCCCATCATACTGAGCAGACCAGACTGCTTAAGGGCCAGTGAGCAAATATGAGCATGTTGGCTTTTGTTCAGCCATGCCCAGCTTAGACCAAGCTTGTCCAACATTGCTCAACGTTAACCAACATTGCTGAATGTTGCCCAATATTGCTCAACATTGACCACAGTTGTTTTAGTTAGTGTGTGCAATTTTGTTTACATATATTAAATGGTGGTAAAAGCTGTTTAGCACTGCTTTATATTGCTTAACACATGGCAATCATGCCTTAGGTGGTGCTGCAGGGCTACCTATGTCGGATGCACATACTACAATCCCTATACATGTTTGAAAACAGGTAGTGTCAAGTTAGGCATTCCTTTTACTATATGTGTGTGTCAGAGAGAGGTATCATTTCCAGGGTTCCTACTGAGCCAGTGTATGTGCTATGCGTTGTCTCTTTGCCAAGGCCAAAGCATACTGGGCACACCTCCTTCTGCCTACTGGGGCAGGCTCAGATTGCTCCTCCTCTGACTCACGCTCTGCCTGTGATGGACTTGGCAATGGTGGGGGGCTGTTTGGCCCGGGCCTATGCTGGTCCTGCTGCAGCTGTTTTCGCAGGATCATATTATGTAGTATAGCACATACCATGACAATTTGGGTACATGTAGTTGGTGAGTACTGCAAGGCTCCACCAGATGTGTCCAGGCATCGGAACCGTGACTTGAGCAGCCCAAACACACACTCGATTACATTTCGTGTTTGTCCGTGCACCTCATTATGGCATTCCTGTTCAGGTGTGTGTGCATTTCTGATGGGTGTCATCAACCACGGCTCCAGTGCATAGCCAGCATCCCCCACTAGGTTACCTTGGGGGATGTCCCCATTGGCAAATGTCTGGTACAGCTGTGTCAGATGCCAGATATGGGAATCATGGTAGCTTCCAGGGCAGCCAGCACACACATTCAGTATTATGCCCTGGGCATCACACACATCCTGGCAGTTGATGGAGGGGAAGCCCTTGCGGTTAAAGTAGACCATACCCCGCACACCACCTGGTGCTTTGATGCGTATGTGCATGCAGTCTATTGCACCCACTACCTCAGGGTATTCCGCTATTTGCTGGAAAAGACGCATATTGCTGGCCACTACCTCACGGGAATTCGGAGAAATATACATGATCACCGACATATGCTGACATGGCATCCAGGAACTGGTGCAGTACCCTGGATGCTGATGCCTGTGATATCCCCATCATATCACCAGCTGGTCTCTGGAAGGTACCTGTTGCTAATATTCTTAGGCCAACACATAGCTTGGTTTCCACTGGGATGGGTTCCCCTCTGTTGCTTCTGTGTGTAAGGCATGGCCTGCACAGCTCAACAATTTGCTGCATGAGGTCTCTGTCCACTCTATAGTGTTCCACTATCTCCAGCTCATGTAGACCCTGATAGGTTACCCTGGGTCTGTACACTCTTCTCCGTCTCCTCACTGTGGGTTGTCCAGCAGCATTCGCATTGTCACCACCCTCAGCATGTTGCATATGTCACCCTATAACAGCAACGGCAGCCCCTAGCATTTCTTTGTCTCAGTAAAGCTTTTTCAGTTTTCACTTCTATTAGTTTACTGCAGTGTTGCAGTGTCTCTGAGAGAAAAATAGCGGAATGTTGTTTGCAGAGTTTTAAGTGCTGGGCTGGGCTGGGCTAGTGTACTGCCTGTGTAATTGACTGATTCTGATTGTTTTCACCTGCTAGCTCTGCTAGTACTCCCTGGTTAACTTCCTACTATTTGTTGTTCTTCCTTTTCCCTTTCTGTTTCCTCAGGGGGCAGCACCGTGCACACAAGCAGAAACATGTGCACACCAGCTCACACGCACGCACACATGCTTACACGGACTAAAACTTGCTTTTTTTTGCTAAAACGCATACACACAGGCGCAAACATGCTTACACAACTTTAAACAACCTTACACATGCTTACTTTGGCTTAAACATGCGCACAAAGGTGCACACATGCGCACACAGTCTTACTCGGATGTACGGGTGTGTACCCATGCGCAAAAATGTTGTAAGCACTTCTACGAGAAACTTCAGTGTTATCCACAGCATACACCTTCAATTTCTTGCCTTTAGCTAGGGTACCTGTTGGCACACCTCTTCCAGTGATGAGTAACTGACAGCAAACACATGCCACTCTGCTCCAATGAGCTTCACTTCTTTCATACATACCCCCCTCGTGATGTCACCTATCTTCTACTCTGATACTCCCCTTATCCTACTCCTACACTCCACTCACTGTGCTTATTTGCTATGTAAACTTGGGATTCACTATCCTTACCCTCATTTGCATAGGATTGCCTACTAATGCTTAGTTACATCTCTTAGACTGAGCTTTCCCCCTTACCAACCTCTACTCGGTAGCCATGTTGTCTTTGGACTGCCATTCCCTTGCGTTATAATTTGAGAATTACAATAAAATCCACATTTGTGGATTTTAATTATTGGTTTTCTGGTTTTTAGAGTGTGGCACTGCGCTACACTTAAACATCGGTGATCGGGATAAAAAAATATATTTTATTTTTATTTTGCATCAGTGAACATTGCCAATGGCTGTATTTTTGGCCATTGGCATGCTTCCTCAACTGGATGCATCCTTTTTTTGGAGCTGTCATGGCTCCGTTTCGCTATTTGCAGAACCGTACTCAGTTGTCAACGGAGTACATTTCCTGCAAATAATACTACTCTTACTCAGACAGGTTCGGGTTTCCTGGATGGCAAATTTACCTCATTTGCATAGCTTTCACCTGCAATTGAGGTAATTTGCATATCCTAGCCCTGTCTGTGTAAGAGTCGTTTTAGAAGCTCTGTTGCACACCCCTACCAGCTGTTCCTGGATCGCTCGGCGGACATGTTGGCTGCATGGAGTCTTACTCCACTCTTAGACTCCGTGCAAGCCTTCGTGAATCTGACCCATTATTATAACATAAAAAATAATAGGCATCAAGTGATACAGAGATAGAAGTAGTGGTAGGATTTGTATTGTGTGCCATACATATAGATGTTGACTGATGTTGATAGATTCCTTGCTCAAAGCCTACACGGACTTTATTGAATCTATCTGAATATAAGTTTTGTGATTAGGACATGCAGGACTAATTTTTTTGTAAACAAAATGCAGAATTAATTTTTTTTGTAAACAAGATATTCCTACATCACGATATTTCAAGTATTTTAAAAGATCACTTCTTAATAGATTTATTGATATTATTCTCATACTGTGATTTGAGAAGAGAATGTTAATAAACCTGATATGATATACAAAAAAGCAGTCCCATCCACACCTGGAGGTGCCTACCCCTTGCAAAAAAAAAAAGAAGAGAGAGAGAGAGAGAGAGAGAGAGAGAGAGAGAGAAAAGTTTGTGTCCATATATGCAGCATCTAAGCTTACTCCCTCTTCTGGGAAATATGAAATTATATGGATTGCTGTCATCTCCATTTCTGGGGATTCTTCTGAAGATGAAAGTTTAAGAGTTAAATCTTTGTAAGTTACTCACAAAATAGCTGGAAAATGAAAATTTGAAGGGATTATTTTTTGCCATCAAGTTTTCCTACTATCAGTAAAAGCCTCCATTTTAATAAAATCCCCAGGGATGCAAGGGGGGATGCTAGGAAATACTTTATCAGCAAATGGGTATAAATTAAATTTCTTCTCTTCTGTGAAGCAGACTTGGGTTTCATTAGACAAGGACAAAAATTTACAATTATTACTCTGTTATATCTTGGTTTATTAGGTTTACAGGCAAATACTAAGCTAGCTGCCTTGCGAGCCATTTTAAGCTTAGCCAATTTCCCTTTTGTGATGAAATTATCCTATCTCATTTGGTTAGAGACTGGCCTTACCCATCCTCTGCCCAATAATTATAAATAACCTCTAAAAAGAATAATTGGGATCATACCATAGGTAATTTGTGGGGACCCATGCATGGGCTATAGCATTTAGGAGCTGCCTCTGTCCATTAGTAGTACAGGGAGCAGTCCTGGAGCAAATATTCGGTTTCCCATCCATAGAGCCAAGTTGCACTTAAATATGGACAAGGATTAACTTTTTTTATGTGGATGGTGAATCTGTTCCAGAGCAGCGGTATCATCTGTGAAATATACCTGTTCCACCAAACCATTCTTTTGATGTTGCATCAGAAGTTTAAATCCCTAGACTAAATATTTCTGATGTCAGTTGTCTTATTGATGTGTAGTAAATCCATCAGTAATGGATCGCTGGATACCTTGTATGCCAGACACAGATCATCTCTTAGCAGACTGTCAGATACCGAGTACAGTGTAGTATCATACTCAATGATTGGCCTAGTTAGGGCTGAGTAAAGAGGGCAATGACATACCTAGATTATAAGCTGTACAAAAATAGAAAGGCTTTTTGCAACACTGGGCACATGTTGGTCAAAAGTTAGGTCACTGCCCACATACCTTCACAAATCCCAAACAACTGGGTCAACTCTTAGGGGCATATTGTCAATGTGGTAGTTCCCTGGGATAGCTGACTTCCCAAAGGATACAATAATGCAATTTTTTGGCATTTTGTTTCAGTCCATTATTTTGGCACCAAATATTTATTTGGGACAGACCTTTCTGCTGGATGGCAAAGGCATGTGGGGATTCAATGACTGCTCCTAGATTACAGTCATCTGCAAACTTAGTCAGACAGAGCCCTTTTGTACTGGCTTTTACTTCAGAAAAGTAGATACCAAACATTCCGGTCCCAGCACAGAACCCTGGGTGACCCCACTGGTCACTGATCTCTTTGTGGAGTTAACTTCCCCTATTTTGACTTCCTGCAACATATATTTGAGCCACTTGGCAATCCAAGGGGTGACATAGGGGTTTATTCTCAGTTTATTTTGCTTTTTTACTATGCTTGAGTTTAGGGGCACCTATCCTATGGACTATATCCATTTCTGGGGACAGCAGCTCATTTAATTCGGATTCATTCCCCAACAAAACCAGCATTGATTTTATAGAACCCATTAATGGCGTATTAACATTTAAGTGTCCAGGAACTCCAGTTATTCCGAAATTAAGTTTTATTGCTCTGAATACATATCAAAGGCTTTTTCTTCTAGGTCTGCTTGAGAAGACTGTATTTTTAAGTTTTCTGATCTTATAAAGTTGTAGGATATCTGCCTCTAACCTAGTATGAAATTCATTCTATCTAGAAATTTCTTCTTTTTGTTCTAAAAGAAGGTATTTTTATCTGGGTTCCTATTAAATGATCAAAGAAGCATTCTTTCGAGTGCGTCTTGATTGAACTTGAAACCACGAAAAGGCAAAATAGCGAAATGGCATATAAGTGAATTCTTTCCCTGGGAAATACATCGCTTGGCCGTTTCTGTTTCTTTGCCATTTTCATGACTGTAGTGCAATCTCGGAGTTGGTATATTTAAGTAGGGGGGTGTGGGGGGTGAAGCCCCCCCCTCTATGTAATGTTTTAAATTTTTATGTATTTTTTTTGTGGAGCAGTGATTTTTTTTCCCTTGGAAAAAGATCGCTGTTCTAAGCATTCAAGCTTGTAAGCTTTTGCTTACATGGGTTCGATAAATCATTGTTCGCTTTTTTTAAGTGTTTGATAATTTAACATAGACCCTTTTATCTACCCATTTCCATTGAAATTACAGTTACTCATTTACCTTCTTTGTTAAATATTACCATGTTTTGTTATACTTTCTCGTTCTAAGAGAGGGAAATCAGAGCCAGACTGTAATATAGAAATGAAATATTATTATATAGTATTATTAATACCTGTAGTTATGTTAGAGTTAATTGGAAGTGTGGTAAAATTTCAGTCTATATGTTACATGCCTATTGTGGAACTGGAAGAGATTTATTAGTCCATCTGGGAAGGAGAATCGGATTCACAAACACGTTGCTGCAATACTTCAGTGAGTGTATATTCATAGACAAAAGGTTAACTTGCTTCAACTTTTTTGGGATCTGTATTATAAAGATGAACGTTTACTTAATCGAATACCTAAACGTCAACCCGTCTTCATAGAACCGCATATACACCGAATGCCCTAAACCACGAAATTCAAAAAGTCAAACTGTCATACTTGTCCCACCCCACCGCCCGCTACATAACTACTTACACAAACAAACTAAATAAACCACATACATACACTAACCAAAACCCTACTTCTAAACTTAAACTAAACCCTACTTCTAACCCTGCACTAAATCTTACATATACCAACATATATGCACTTAACTTAACCCGAACCCTAACATTAAAGTCCGTAACTATCGCACACTTACCTTAAAAAGCTAAACCCAAACAAACTAAATAATCCACACATACACTTAATAAAACCATACACTAAATCTAACATACATTACCATCTATGCACTTACCTTAACCCGCACCCTAACCCTAAGATCCGTAACTATAGCACACTTACCTTATAGAGCTATACCGCAGAAGGCCAACCATGACGATTCGACATTTCCACTTTCGTGCTTCTGGATGATCGATGTTTCCGCGGTTCGATGAAAACGGGTCAACGTTTAGGCATTTGGGTAAGTAAACGTTCGTCTTTTTAATATAGACCCACTTTTCTGCAGTACTAACCCTGGAAACCTGTGAATCATTCCCAATTGAAGCACTGACCCGAAGTAAAAAAATACTTTAAAATGCTTCTACTCCTGTGTGTTAACCAAAAACAGTTCTCATACTGCAGCTTCCAGAGCTGAATGTGAGCTTGTTTTATTCCCTGTGCATTTTCTAGGGTCGTATGTTTTGTGTGTCTCTTTTGGCATTGCATAAATAGCATGACTCATAGTATAAAAGGTCCCATTCCAATGACTAACCCCCATTGAGAAGTAAATGTACTCCTTTATAGATTTTAATTTAAAGTTCTTACCATTTTAAATGTAAAAGACAATTTGTGAATATTACTGAACAAAAAAATACATTAGAACTGACCGCTCTACCGTCACGCTCCTACATTGAAGCTTAGAGCATCATCGCTACATTACACACCTGTCGGATAATCATATGCTGCACTACATTAGCTTGATTATATCCTTCCATTAAATATTTTTTCGTATGATCATATAATAAATGATGGTGCTAATTGAATAAAAAACAGGTGAACTACCACAGCAGTCTGAGTGTTGTAGCACCACTGTCCTACACTTTCTCCTACTTAGCTAATGCACCTCAAATTTCTTCTTCCTACAGTCTCAAACAATACATTCCAAGGACATACCACCCACTCTGAAAAAAAATTCTAAAGGACAGCTTTCAGTTGCACCTTGGACTTGTTTGTAATGACCCTTGTAACTGCATTTTTACTTTTGCTATACTCCCCCTTTATAACATATTGTCCAGAATATGAAAACTTTTTATTAAGAACAAAAACACACAAGCGCTTTCACGTAGCTGTACTACGCTACTTCAGGTGTGTTGTCCATATTGTCCAGAATGCATAGAGATGTGCTGCATACCTGTGGAAGGCTTGCACCTCATAACACTGGTGGTACACTGTGACAATGTGTGCAACTTAGCAGCTAGCCACATTCTGGCATTGAAATCAGAGCAAGGATAAAATGTTGCAAGCCAATCAAAGCACGACAGAGCGATCAGCATGTTGTGGAGTGAGGGAGTGGCCATACCCTGGCTAACATAGAGCTCATGGTACTCAAAGGCAGCAGATAACATGTGCTGGCATGTGGAGAAGCACCCTGTCAGTAAACACCACATAGAACTATCTTATAGCACATTGTAAACGTGTTCTCACTTGCTAGTCACCTGGACATTTATTGGTTCATTGAAAGAGGAGGAAATGATAGTAAAGGGCAGTAAGAAACGGGACTGCATAGTAAGTAGAAGAAAACATAGAATGGCAGAATAAACGGCACAAAAAGCAGCTGCAGGAAGGGAGGACACTCTTTGTAGGAATATATACCACCATAGATATATACATTAGCTCACCCTCTATACATATATATATATATATATATATATATATATATATATATATATATATATATAAAATATATATCTATAAAATATATATATAAAAAACACAATCCACCAACGATCCCAAGGCAAAATATGCAACTTTACAATCCCAAAGGCAAGATGCAGCAATCCAAGTAACATCCAAATAGGAAATTTAAGTAAAAAATGGCATCCAAGTTGAATAAAACTAATGTTTTAATAAAATAATAAAAGACGTTAGCGCTTTCACGGAAACTCAACCGCTTCTTCAGACGTAACTCTCAAAAAAATCCATCTCCTTTTTATACACAGTAATTAATTGGATAATTACATCTCAATTACTACAATTTAATTAAAGAGAAAACATCTAAATAAATCTAAATAGTTCATATACTTCATCATTGCCTTTGGGATTGTAAAGTTGTATATATATATATATATATATATATATATATATATATATATATATATATATATATATATATATATATATATATTGGTTCATAGGTTAGTACTAGGCTAACTGCCCTTACAAGCCATTTTAAGCCTAGCCAATTATCCCTTGTGAGACTCAAACCCTGTACCTTGTGTTTGAAAGGCAAGTGTGTGTGTGTGTATGTGTGTGTGTGTGTGTGTGTGTGCGTGTGTGTGTGTGTGTGTGTGTGTGTGTGTGTGTGTGTGTGTGTGTGTGTGTGTGTGTGTGTGTGTGTGTGAGAGAGACGGAAGGGTGATAGAGAAACTGAAGGAAGAAAGGTTGGAAAGGATAATCTGCAGGGGCACACACATAAACACTGAACAGTACAAACAGGGATGCAAATGAATATAATAAAGGGGGTGACATGGGTTGGACTAAGACTGGCACGTTAGCCAAATAATTATGAGGAGTAGCGGACAATGCACATATGGTAGTTTGTAGCACAATAGGATAGGGGTAGACCTAGATGGGAAAAGAATGTCATACAGTCAGTATGCAGGATGCTGACCAGCACAGAAGGATGTCAGTTTTATTTAACATCTCAACAACCACAGAAACAGGAATAAAGTCCACAAAAAATGAAAACTACAGGCCAGATGATCCAGAAAAAAACTTTTATTAAACTTCACTCTCTCAGAGCCTTGGTTCTACAGCCTTTTCAGAGTAAGTTATATTTAACATTTGTTTACTGGGAAATTCTGTCTAGGACAGAGCCTATTTTCAGCAGGGAAACACTCTGGATGGATGTTTTTGGAATGTGGAAGGAAACCAGAGTAAACCAAAGTAAACCCAGGGAGGACATGCAGACTCTGTGCAGAAGGCACCCCAGCAGAAAATTAAATCAGAGAACCTCTTGCTGTGAGGTGACAATATGTACTGCTGCGCCACTGTGCCATGACTAACTGGTGTGTTATCATGCATTTTCTAAAGGATATGAAGTCTGAAGCTCAAATGCCTGTCATTATTTAGTGAATTCAGTCCTCACCGATTTGCCACAAAAATCCAGAAAACCACACATTTTATGAGGAGCAGACCAAAAATATGAGGCAAAAATCTGGACATTTGAGAGTTATGGTCTGATGACCAGGTGAAAGGGGCCTGCCTGGTGAGTGTATATGAAATGTGGTCCAGAAGGGGCATGGTGGCAGTTAACTGAAGGGCCACTACACTCTTATGTGCCTCTCACACCTCCTGACACACTGACAGCTGGATTGCAACAGCAACTGAGGTGGGCTACTTGCATGGGAGAGAATGGGACCCCACTGCAAGCCACTCCCTGCCCTCTCACACATGACAGACAGACACAGGGGCAGGGCTAGCTGGAGTCATTGCACCTGCAGCTCATCTGTTAAATCATGAGCTGTAAGATGGAGTAACAGTGGGAAAGATAACATTACTGAAGAAGTCCTACAAATGGTACAGTTAATACAATGTAATTTAGTAGGCAATTTGTAAGCTAACCATACTGTGTCACAAGTTTCAGATGTCTCCTGTAGCAGGCAACATGACTGGCTTCCTATTATGCTCATGCTGAAAGACGTAAAGGACAAAACAGCATTCACACACAAGTGTAGGTGAAATGCAGATAGTGCAGAGCTACACTCTTACATGCACATGCATGATAGCAGAAGTCTATAAATACACCAACAGCTTTCCAAATAAGCTACAGACCCACTTTTGTGCCATATAACATAAATCCAGATGTGTACCTACATCCTCACAACTAAGCTACAACTTAATATGAATATGCAAGCTAGCATAAACCTGGTAATGTGCCTACAGTTTTGGAAATAAGCTGCAGACCTATGCATTGAGGTGGTATAGTACAAAAGCACAAAAATGTGCCAGTTGTTTTACAACTAAGCTACAACCCTACATATATGTACACGACAGAAGAAGCCTGGCATGGTGCCCACAGCCTCACAAAAAACAGCCGTGCAGTACCCTATGATATACAACAGTGTCATGACAGAAAAACAGCCCAGAGATGATTATAGACAATACATGCAGATTCACAAATACAACTGCTGCTGTTATTGTGAACTTCTTTCCATACAGAAACTCAGTAAGTCTTCTTGTTCTTTTAGCTGTCATAGTGACATATAACTTGCTCCATACCTAATGCACTGTACATCTATGAATGACAACCTGCTTTCAGAGGTGGTCATCTGCATCTCATTATGCACTCACAAAACTGCGTGCTTTCATTTGCATGTCATTATATGCAGTAATTTGCATATGCCAATTCCTGCACTGTTTTCATCACTGTTCAGTATCCTTAACTGGTGTTATAAATGACAACATGGCTGAACATTACTGCTCATACTCACTAGCATGTTGCATACTACACAAGTTAACTGTGAACACCAACAGACATACAAATAGGATATCCTCCTTTTCCCTTCTGTGCCACAGTAATTGTATGCAAACAGTTGACTCTTTTATTATCATGTTCTTCTTCTTCCTTCCAGACAGAATTCCTGAAACAATCTTTGGAAAATGTTTTACTGCTTTATTTTCAACATCCATTAAAGCTACCATAACTCTGCATGACTTTCCATATGTGGCTTTTCTATTCATATTGTCCGTTACTGTCAGCTGAACTGAAGGTGACTTCATCACATTAGTCTGCCACATTGAATTTTGTTGCATCACTGGAATTTTTCTTTTCAGCAAGATGTGTTAAAAGGTGTTGGAGCAACTAAGTAGCTGGGGATGCTGAGATTTCTAGATCGCTATGAATAATCCGGACTCAAAACTAAACAGTTTAAAATATTTGGAGGTTGCATGCTTAAACTAGTGATATTCCCAAGGTTGCAACAAATCCAAAAACAGTTTTTGTGCAGGGGTGGTCAGCCCACGCACAGCCCAAAAAGGGACAAGCCCCTCACAGCACTAAAAGTTTCCATATATTGACTCTGAAGTCACACAAAGTCAGACGAAAGAGAGAAAGTAAAACGACAAACCCATTTCTTGCAAAATACTACATAATATAGCCAACTGGGCTAAATATTTCAATACCACTGCAAGTTGATAATCCATACTCCTTGTCCTGTTTCCAGTAATACCATTTAATTCCATTTTACCTGTTTCCTTGTCTCTACCCTACCTGGTCATCTACCTCCTATGTCGAAATTGCTAGATATGCTGGCACTCTGCATTATGTTCTTCTACATGCTGACCAAAGACTGACAAAAATAACAAATTTAAAGTTACGTTTGATATTTACTATAGTCACTTATCCCTAGAGCCACTACCACCTTTCAAGTAAGAGTATGTCCTGTTTAATCTTCCTTCTTAGTCCAAATCACAGTCATCATCCTAAGCAGAAAGATAAATGCAGATCAGTGCAATGAGGTAAGGACTCCAAATTAACACAATATGACACTACTAGTTTGTAGGTTGTTTCTATCTATCATATCCTGACCCCCAGGTATTCAAAGTCATGATAAAACATGTAATAAACACAACTCAACTCTGTCTGACCCCCAGGTATCATAACACTCTTGCCAGAACCCAAATCTATATGATAAGAGGAGGACCCTTTTTCTGCATAATTGATGGAGGGGTGTTAGTGGTATCTTAGAGAAATATATCCATCAGTAAATGGCAGAAGTTAGTAGAAGTACTTGAGGCCAGCAAAGGGGTATACCAGGTACCTGAAAAATCATGCCTCAGGAGAGAAAGGTTACAACATTCTGCCTACTTCTTCTTCAGTCACTGAGAACTAACATAGTTAAAGTATAGGTGTGACAACAGCCATAGTTATTGAGGAGCTTCATCTTAAAGATAACTGCATTTATACGGAGATGCTGGAGTGGAGTTCAGAAGGTTTGTTCTAGTAGTTATCATGTAGTTTCTGAGCAGGGATGGAATTTATAAAACACTGTTGGATGAAATTCAACTTGTGTAATGTTGAAGGTATGGATAGCCAAGGGGTGCAAATGTGAGTGGTATGCTTTGTTGAGAAGGGTGGGTGGGGTAGGAGGGAGTGAGAATGTTTATGCATGTGTTTGAAAGTTAGGGTTAGGGTGTGGGAGAGGTGGAGGGTAGGTGTTGTATGCTTTGTATACAAGTGTGTGTGCATTTTTAGGTTAGGGTTAGGGTTAGGTAAAGCGATAGATATAGTGTTTTTAGTGTGTGTTTATGTGCATGTTTGTGTGTGTCTTGTCTACTGGCAGCATTGCAGGAAGGTTTTTATTAAGGTAAGCTATATGGTTAGGGCTGGGGGAAGGGGCAGCGTTAGGGTTAGCACTCATAACTAAGAGGTGCAAGGGGGTGGAGCATTACTATGTTCAAGCATACAGTATACAACTATATATATATATATATATATATATATATATATATATATATATATATATATATATATATATATATATAAAATGTGTGTGTGTGTGTGTGTGTGTGTGTGTGTGTGTGTGTGTGTGTGTGTGTGTGTATGTATATATATATATATATATATATATATATATATATATATATATATATATATATATATGGTTTACGATCAAAGTGTAGACTTGACGTTTAGCGAGTACGGGAATGCCGAAAATGTGCTGGTCGATTCCCGTATTGCCGAACTAGAATTCTACAAATCTTCTTTGCAGCGAATGCCACTGTACATTCGCTCATATGTGGTTGCTGTTAAGACTACAGATCGCGGTATAGTGAGGATTGGGAAATGTACCCTTTTCCTGACTGTAGTGCGATCTTGGAGTTGGAATATATAAGTTGCAGGGGATGCAGCGGGCTTGCTCCCCTGCTAAAACACCAAGTATTCATACTGTTATACAGCATGTTGGTGTAAGTGGCAGCAGGTATAAGTAACGATGATATCAAAAATACAGAATTTGATATTTTTCATTATTTTCACCTAGTTATTATGCAGCATGTCGGTATTGTAAGTCGGTAATGCAAACACTTTTCATTGTGAATGTTGCTGTTTTGATAGTAAACCTATACACATATATATATATATATATATATATATATATATATATATATATATGCACACACACACACACACACACACACATATATATATATATATATATATATATATATATATATATATATATATATATATATATACACACATACATACATATATATATATATATATATATATATATATATACATACATATATATATATATATATATATATATATATATATATATATATATATAAACATAACACACACACACACATATATATATATATACAAAAGTGGGAGGCAAAACCTCTCCCACATTGGAGGGTGCCACCCTCTTGCAAAAATGTTTATTTTTTATCTGGAAGAAGGTATGACTGGCTGTGTTTGCCTACTTTTAATTTTGTCTGGATATTACTTGGTGATTCATAGTGTAACCATTCAGAACTTGTTTGCTGTCTCTTGGCTGTCTCCATTTGGGCAAATAATTCAGGATCACTTTACTAAAAGACCACTTTTTACAGTTTAAATGGACTGTGACTAGTTTCAGACCTAGAAGATGTGTATTGCAGCAATGTAGGTCTAAATATGTTCCATGTATATTTGGCCAGTCCTCTTATGGCACAAAGACCCAGTCCCGATCAAACAATTTGAACCTGTCCTGTTTGTAGCAAGGAAGGACACAAATAAGAGGCGAATGTCAGGACTCACAGGCATCACTTATCTACCCTTACTCCCACTGGCTAGCAAAAGCAGTCTATTGTTTTCTATCTTTTTCTAGAGTGGAAGTGACCCTTGACTGGGTCCACTCCCTTGAGCCCCTGAGCATCAATGCACACTTTGGAGCTTTTGACTGGAAGATGCTTGGCCATCTCCCTCCATTCTGTGAATTGTTACTTGGTCTCATCCTTTCCAGGCTGATTTTTTGACAGCCATGATATTAATTATACTTAGGGCATAACCAAAGCCAAAACTGATGTGAAGCCTGATGTATTATTCAAAGAATACTGATTTTCTTTCGGTTTTGGTCACCTAATGCTTAGTAGTGTCTGAAAATATGTACATTTATGGCTCATGTCAGATTAATATTCACAAAACACAGGTTCACTGACATATGCCATGTCTAAAACTCCAAAACATGCAAGCAGATTAAAAAAGTATATAAACTGGAGTTTGCTACAATATGATATACATTTTGATATACACAGAACATTACACATAAGCCAGACTAGGAGCACAATAATATTATAACTTATGGACAGATCTGTAAATATTTATTTGTATGTTGCTCCCTCCTCCTCCTAGACCTCTCTAAGGCCTTTGACACCATCTCTCATAACCTTCTTCTTATTAAGCTCTCTAAACTAAATCTATCCCACTCCTCTATTAACTGGTTCACCAGTTACCTATCAAATAGGCAACAAGCAGTTAAGTGGAAAAAAGTTACTTCACCATTCCTAAACACTCCCACAGGTGTGCACAAAGGCTCAATTCTAGAGCCCTTTCTATTCAATATTTTCATTAATGACTTTCACCATGCCATCCCTGATGCTAACCTCATCCAATATGCAGATGACTCGACAATAATCTGTTCTGCAACCTCCACCTCTTCATTAACAAAATTAACTCAAGATGCCTTCTCCTTTACAGAACAATGGATAATAGATAACTACCTAGCACTAAATGCAACCAAGACTAAACTAATGATATCCCCCCCTCTAAAAGCATCACCCTAGAAAAAACTCTTTCTCTATCACCAGCCAAAATAACACTCCTCTTGAAACAGTCTCCACTGCTAAACTGTTAGGAATCTTCATCGATGACCAACTAAAGTTTGATAGCCATATTCAGGTAAATATTAAAAAAACTCGCAAGAAACTTGGCATGCTTTATCGCCACAACTATTTCATCTCTTCCTCCACCAGATTAGTTTTTGTTAATACATTTCTCATCCCTTCCCTCCTGTATGGTGCCTCTGTCCTTACCAATCTGCAATCCTCTCTCAAATCAAAACTCTCCTCCTGTTACTATAAAATCTCAAAATTTGCAACTAGCCACAGATCCATTACCCATCACTGCATCTCCCTCCACCAACTGAACTGGCTTGAACTCCCCAATTATCTTACCTATATTCAACTTATCCAAGCACACAAACTTATTTTTTGCCCCTCTCTCTGTCCCTCCCTTGCCTCTACCTTTCAAATGCATCGTCCAAACAGATGTCTTCGATCTAACTTCCAAAATCTAATAGAGCTACATAAACCTGCCCACCCTCCAGGCAAACATCTATCCTTCTGCTTAGCACATCACTGGAATTCTCTCCCACCTCTTATCCTTACCACTAACAGTCTCTCTATCTTTAAAACTTTACTTCACTCACACCTAATCTCACAATGGGAATGCTCTTGTTCTCATCCTAGATAACATCTTACTATAATTCTCTCCCTACCTAACATATCTACTAATAGCCTCCTTTAGCCCATAATCTCTGGAAGAACTTGCATTCTTTTTTTACTACCTTAATTTGTACACAATGGAATTTTTCATGCATTTGCTCCATCAAATGCCAATTTACTGTAACTGTTATTACCATGTATTCTCTTTCTAATGTCTGATTAATTGTTTTGTAAAATTTGTAAGAATTGTTATCCTGTAATCTTGTAATTCTGAAATGTATTATACTTGTACTTACTGGAGCTTTGATCCCCAGGACTCCATTGAAAATGGGTTCCTTGTGGCCCAATGGACTATCCTGGTAAACAAACTGCAAATAAATTAAAATAAATGAATAAACTGAGATAGAATGCTAAGAACATACCTGTTCAAATGGGCTTTTTTCCTGTATTCCTTTTGCACCAGCAAATATCCAATTATCTCGGAATTTTACTGTGTCGATAAGGCTGCTTCCCATTTCAGTAAAGTACTTTCTGGCTTCAGGATTCATTCTTTTAAGTGGATTAAAGAGAAGAAAAAACAATTACATTTAACTTGAAAGGTGCATTATCAGGATCTTTAAAACATAGCTGCTAAACATAGAGATACTGCATACCTATGCATGCTACTGGCATTGCGAAACATCTCTTCAGAATAATTCGGAAATAATTTGCTTTAATATTTAATTTATATACTTTATGTTATACACTAGAGAATAAAAACAGTCCATCTAGTAAAATTCACACACCTTTAAACTCTTACAGAATTAAATGGATCATCTCTTGAACTCTTCAAAATGTACTTTTCTCATACTTCTACACGGCATCTTAATTTCCTGCCTAGCAGGACAAATGTCTTGCTAAAAGCACCTGTGTTTTTTTTTTTTTCACTTTTTTCTCTATTACTCCACAAATTAAGCATCACAAAGAAATGGATAAGTATTTGCCCAAAATAGACAGCCCAGTAATTCATTTTTCACTAACTTAGCATGGAAAGAACTGTGAATACCAATACAAGGCACAGTGCTTTTTGATGTAATGGTAGCATACTTTAGGCAGAATTTCAGGTTAATAATGCCAGAAAAGGGTGTCATGATGGCTTTGCCTCATTCACTTTATCATATATTATCTACTTCATATCCTGTACAATGTATGCTAAGTATAAGCTGGTGGAATGAATTTGCTGATTGACAGTGCTATGGTCCAAGCAGAGTTGTGTACCCTTTGAATTAGTACTCATTAAAACAATATAGACAAACCAAATGATTTACCATAATAAACTGTTCTATGGCTTGAATACTGTTTACCATTGGCTATCAGATCTTACTATCAGTAATCCATCTCAAGGGTTTTTTTTTTGGTACCTAGTTTTCACATCTTTCTACAAAACATGGACATTGTCTATCATTTATCTTCTTCAGTGATTCAGTGCTCAGAATATTTCATAGTTTTTACAAGGGTTATTTCTTTCTTACTTCTCCTCCGAACACATCCGTTGCTTACCCACTTAGGGATAGTTACTTCATGTGATGAACACTTGTCTGAAGATGTATAAATGTACAAGTGCCAAATGGCCTTTTCTCCAGTAAGACTGCATAATGGGGAATTCCCTAGATTGAGGTGTGCCAACCCCGGGGATCACATCAGTCGCCCTGTTAGACAGGGGTCCAGGAAAGTAAAGAGTGTGTGAATAAATAGCCAGGGAATTGTTATGGCTAGGCTTGTATAGGCCCTAGGGCTGATAGCCTAGTACCAACCTATGAACTTATGAACCTATGAACCTTAGAGGTATATATACCTAAATTAAGGCATGCATTAGTACAGCAACCTACATGAGGTATGTGAAAGGCTTTTTCCTCCCCACTAACTGTGTCTTTTAAAATTACTGTTCATAGGTTCATAGGTAGGTACTAGGCTATTGGCCCTAGCCCTATAAGCCTAGCCAAAAAGGTATCCTGGCTTTTGCACCCAAGAAAATTGTTTTCCTGTGCTCCTGTTGAGCAGAACCACATAGGTGATCCCTGGGGTGAATTTCCTATTTCCCATCCAGTTATCAAGATTTTTCTGAGTGCTAATGAGGAGCTTTGTTTTATATAGATAGGTAGTTTGTTCCAGAGTATGGGAAGTCTCTGGGACAGGAATCTATCCCTCCAGCATGTTCTGTTTATTGTGGCGACAAGGTTTAGGTCCCTAGGGCATGTAGCTCAGAGGGATTGGGATTTCTTTAAGTGGAGCATGTCCAACAGCTCTGGGTTTGACATAAATTTGTATGTTAGGCAGAGATTGCCTCTGAGTAGGCGATATGCGATAGAGTAAAGCTGGAGTTTTTTGAGATGGTCTGCGTAGGGCATCTGTATGAGGTCAGTAATCCTCTTTGTAAGGTATTTCTGTGGCCTTTCCAGTTGTAGATGTCTTGTGAGGTACATACCAAAAGAGGCATTGTGCTCTATAATGTGTCTAATGAGTGACGAGTAGAGGGGAACGATGACCTATTTTTTCCTGGATGAGAAACCTTTTGTGATGAGGTGTGCCATGTAGAAGGATTTCCTGACTACTGTGGCAATGTGATTATCAAAGGAGAGACTACTGTTCACCTGTGTCCCAAGGTCTCTTATCACACTTTCGGTGTTAAGTAGACTACTACCCATGTGGTAGTTCATGGGTACAGAGTTTTTACCAAAGAGGATGACAATGCACTTTTTGGCATTGAGCTTGAGGCCATGGTTTTGACACCAGGCATCTGTCTCAGTGAGGCCCTTTTGTAGGATGGCAACATCGTTAGGAGTTTTGATTATGGCTCCTAGTTTGCAGTCATCTGTGAACTTCATTAGCCAAAGACCTTCTGTGTTAGCCTGTACTTCAGAGAAGTAGATACCAAACAGGAGAGGACCCAGGACTGAACCCTGTGGTACTCCACTTGTCACTGGTCTGAAGTTGGATTTGGAGTCTGCTACTTTCACAGTGTGGGTTCTGTGAGTGAGCCAGTTTGTAACCCATCTTGTGACATAGGGATTTATACCTAGTTTTGTGAGTTTCTCTATAATTCCAGAGTGGGGGATGGTGGCAAAAGCCTTGGTGAGATCTAGTTAGGCTGTGTAAACCACCTTACCCTCGTCTACGGCTTTGGTGACTGCTTCAAAGAAGTCTATCAGGTTTAGGAGACATGATCTGCCTTTCAGAAACCTTACAAATTTCATGATGACATGTTCCATGGCCTTGCAGACCAGGCTCATCGGGCTAATGGGGTGGTAGTTCCCGGGGTCCGTGGTGGCTCCCCCTTTATGGACTGGGATAAGTGGTACTGTGCACCATTCAGTGGGCACAAAGCCTGAGGTGAGGCTATGATTGAACATGGAACTTAGGTGGGGTGCCAGTTCGTTCTGTAGTTCATTTAGAACACAGCCTGGGATGTTGTCAGGTCCCATGGATGCTGTGTTCTTGGCTTTGGAGAGTGTGGTTTTTACCTGTGCAGCCGTGATTACAGGAACTTTGCATTCTTCCAGTATAGAGATGGGCCCTTTAGGGGGTGAGAGGGGGGTAAAGTTAGCACTGAACCTATCTGCCAGGATGTTGGCAATATCAGTTGGTTCTGTATATTTAGTGCCATTGTGCTGTAACTCAGAGAAGATCTGAGTGTTGCCTTTAAAATTCTTGACATAGCTATAAAATGCTGTGTGGTTGTCTTTAGAATCAGTGGTGATTTTGTTTTTATAACTAGCTTTAGAGGATTTTATGAGGGATCTCAGCATCTTACTGAGGCTGACCAGGGAGTTCCTGCAATCATGGGATTTTATACTTTTTTGCAACAGTTTTTTTCTTCTGTTGTAGAGTTTGTTTATGGCAGGGGGCCACCAGATTGGCTTTCTTTGTTTTGGAGGATAGCATCTTGGTTCTGTTAGGGATAGCACAATCCATGCACTTATGTAAGTTCTTATAAAGTGCATTTGTGTAGGATTCAGCAGACGTACCTCTATTGTTCGTCTGCATGGGTGTTGTGAAGTAGCCACTTCTGTCTTAAGAAGCGTGAAGTTGGTTTTGGAGAAATTTTTTACCATGGTTTCCCTAATGGGGCTGGGATGTGGATGTTAAGGTTGATTAGCTTGTGGTCAGATCTGACCAACGAGGAATTGACCTCTGGTGTGGAACACCGGTCACTCATGTTGGTAATGACCAGGTCCAGGATATTTCTGCCCTTTGTGGGGGTGTGGATAAGTAGATCCAAGGCACTAGAATTTATGAATTCCAGAAAACGTTCAGCAAAAGAGATGGGTACATGAGTAGTTCTTCCAGTTAATGGTGGGTTAGTTCAAATCACCCGTTATTAGAGTGTTGGGTTGTACCCTAATATTTCCAGTGTATCAAGAAATGAGGAGTGGGATGCTGGGACATGGTGGGGGAATCTGTAGCAAGTTACAAGTTGGATTGTGGTCTTGCCCAGAGTTAGTTGCACTTGGACAATCTCAGATGAATTATGCCGAGGAACTAGCCTGGAGGTGTGGATATCCTTAATGAATATGGACATGCGTCTGCCTTTAGTGTTTCGGTCCAGGTTAGGTGGCCAAAAGGTGTGGTATAAATTATAGCCTGGTAATGCAGGGTTGAACCAGGTCTCTGTCACTGCACAGATGTCAATGTTCTCCATTTTAAGGAGTGCCTCGAGTGAGTGCATTTTGAGGTTTAGACTTCTAGCATTGAGTAGCATTACCCTCAGATTTTGCTTGCTTGTACCTGTTCTGGTGTTGAATTTGTCATTTGAACCTTGCCTAAAAAAGGCACTATAGGGTTGGCAAGAGCCTTTGCCAGTATCCGGAATCCCAAGGGCGACAGGTGCAGGCTATCTCTGGCAAAGCTGATGTTTTTAGTTAGCAATCACATGTTAATTCTGAAAATATCTGACTTCTACCAACACGGTTCCTCATTTTATTTTCTTTGAACATTTGCCTTCCCTTAAGTGACCATAAAAACTTTTCCATCTTTGTTTTTCACTTTCTTCAGTATATTACAGTGTTATTTTAAGTAGTCTAGCCAAAAGTGTTTTTCTCTCTCAATTTCTATATGTTAATATCTTCCTTACCCTGGTCTTACTTTTTTTAGAAACTAGTGGTCTCAATTTATGCCTCTTTACTTAGGACTTTTGTATCCCTAATCATGGGGTCCATCTCATTCCTTAATATTACCCCTTATATGCACTAATAACTATGCATGTAATATTTCCATTTAGCCCACCACATCTGTACTTTTTGTTGTTCCATTCATTTCAGAAGCATAGATTTTAATCAAATCAAGACAAGTAAAGATGAAACTCAATTAAATAATCTATTTAGCAGAACACGATTTAGTCACCCATTGTTTTCATTGTTAAGGCCAGTGACTGGCTTTGTCATTTTTATGCTGGAGATATTGTTCACTTCAGTTTTCTCTGGTTCAGTTACTAGCCATGAATTCTTATTTTTAAAGATAGTTTATCCTCTGCATACCTTTCACCTCCTGCTGTAACACACTGTGTTCCTTCTTTGGAGTATTAACTGCTAGCCATCTTCTATTATCAGCTTTTATACAACTGCTTCAGTAGTACTTTTTCAGTTTTTACATATGTTGGAATGAACCCACAGTTATAGAATAATAGCTTGTTTCATATATAGTGCTTTTCTCCAAAGGGCTTTGCAGATATAATGCTAAAACTAATAAAGTGATTACTATTAGCAAGTACAGCTGCAGAGAACTTGGAAATTGCATGCACTGGCTTTTTGTGGCGACATTGTTGTCTTTTTGATCATGTGACTAAGTTTAGTCTTCCCAAGTAAAAGGAGCAAGCTAATATTTGTGATGATAACATCACTGGACTGTCACAGAAGCAACACTTAAAAATGTTGGAAGTTTTAGATGCTGAAGAAAATACATGTCAATACATACTTGCAGTTTACTGTGCTAATATGGTGGGGAATAATGTTAGATGGTTGTAGAGACACAACAGAGTCTCAATAAAGCAACAGAACTGTGATTCAATAATTAACTCAAGTTAATAAATAAGAGGCTGAAAACTTAATTTGTGGATGGAAAGGAATCCAGAATACGTGAATGTTGACAAAATGAATAAAGAAAAAGATTAAATGACAAGGTGGTCTCCAAGAAACAGATATGGTTTGAAAACAGAATACATAGGTTCATAGGTTTATTCTAGGCTATCTGCCCTGGGGCATTTACAAGCCTAGCCAGAGTGTGTTTGGCTTTTGCCACCCTTTTAGATCGGTTTACTGTGCCTCTGTAGAGTAGGTCACAGAAGATAGCCCTTTTAAGGTTAGTTTACTGTGCCCCTGTCTAGCAGGGACACAGAAGAGATCCCAGGGGTGAACTTACGATCTCCCATCCACTCGTCAAGATTTCTCTTGAAGAGGGTCAGCGAGAGGCTCTGCCTAACATGGACTGGGATTTTGTTTCAGAGTGAGGGCAGCCTCTGGGATATGAATCTGTCCCTCCAGCATGTCCTATTTATTTCTGTGCTGAGGTTTAAGTCCCTGGAGCATGTAGGGATTTGGATATCCTGCGGTGGAGCATGTCCATTAATTCTGGGTTGGACATGGCTTTATACGTCAGGCATAGATCACCTCTGAGTAGGCGGTAAGCAACTGAGTAGAGCTGGAGTTTCTTTAGCCGAACTGCATAGGGCATCTGTTTGAGTCCCTTGATCCTCTTGATGAGGTACTTTTGGGGCCTCTCTAGTTGCTGCACGTGTCGGGTAAGGTACACCCCAAATGGGGCACTGTATTCAATTATGGGCCTGATGAGTGATGAGTAGAGGGGCACAATGACGTCTCTTGTTCTAGATGTGAACCCTTTCGTGATATGGTGGGCTATATAGAAGGTCTTTCTAACCACTCTGGCAACGTGATTGTCAAAAGAGAGGTTTCTATCTACTTGGGTCCCCAAATCCCTAATTACTTCTTCCGTACTTAATGGATTACCACCTATATGGTAATTTGTGGGCACTTTGTTTTTCCCCAAAGGGGATGACTATGCGCTTTTTGGCATTTAGCTTAAGGCCATGGATCTGACACCAGTTATCCGTCTCTGTGAGACCCATTTGGAGGATGCTTGTGTCAGCCGGAGAGTCGATTATGGCACCCAGCTTGTAGTCATCTGCGAACTTGGTCAGCCATAGACCTCCCATATTAGCTTGTACCTCAGAGAAGTATATACTGAACAAGAGAGGTCCCAGGACTGAGCCTTGTGGGACGCCACTTGTAACTGGTTTGGAGTCTGACATGGCACCTGCAATACTGACCATGTGGGGTTCTATCCCTGAGCCAGTTTGCAACCCATCTTATGACATAGGGGTTGATATTTAAGCTGGTGAGCTTATTTATGATGCCCAAGTGGGGTATTGTGTCAAAGGCTTTTGCGAGGTCCAGGTAGGCCATGTGGACTACCTTCCCTTCATCTATGGCCTTGGTAACTGTTTCAAAGAAGTCGACCAGGTTCAAGAGGCAAGATCTGCCCTTAACAAAGCCGAATTGGGTGGGATCCAGTGTCTGGAGGTTACCACTGTCCTTGTTTATGAGTTCCATGATGATACGCTCCATAGCTTTGCAGACCAGACAAGTCAGGCTTATAGGGCGATAGTTTCCTGGGTCCATTGTGGCACCACCTTTGTGGAGCGGGACCACTGTTGCTGTACGCTATTCCTTGGGTACATATCCTGTAGCAAGGCTGAGATTGAACTGTGACTTTATGTGAGGGTTTAGTTCTTCTTGGATCTCATGTAAGACGCAGCCCGGGACACCATCTGGTCCCATTGATGCTGTGTTTTTTGCTTTGGAGAGGGCAGCTCTCACCTGTGCATTTGTGATGTCAGGGAGGCTACATTCTGTTGGGATAGACATTTGGTCTTTTGGGGGAGAAGGGGGGGAAATGTTTGCACTGAACCTGTCTGCCAGGATGTTGGCAATGTCTGTGGGATCAGTGTATTTTTTGTTATTTTGTACTAACTCAGAGCATATCTGGGAGTTGTCACCCAGATTCCTGACATAACTAAAGAAGGCCTTGTGATTATCTTTAGTGTCTTGTGCAATTTTCTTCAAGCTGGCCTTAGATAATTTTATGAGGGATTGTAGTTTCTTGCTAGTACTGATCAGGGATGCCTTCCCTTTTTTGGGATTTTGCTCTATCATGTAGTAGCTTCCTCCTTCTGTTGTATAGCTTATTTATGGCCAGGGTCCACCAGACTGGTCTCCTGCCTTTGGAGGAGTGAGTCTTGGTTTTATTTGGGATAGCACAATCCATGCATTCCTGTAGGTGTCCATAGAATGCATTTGTAAAGGATTCTGCTGTTTGGGCAGTATTTTCCACTGGCCCGGTAGCTTTGAAGGATTCCACCTCGGTTTTGAGAAGTGTGAAATTTGCTTTTGAGAAATTTTTCACTGTCATTTCCTTGGCTGGGTGTGGGGATGGGATATGGATGTCCAGTGAGATTAATTTATGGTCTGATCTTTCCAATGAGGGACATACCTCTGGTGTGGAACATAGAGTCCCCATGTTGGTGATGATCAGGTCCAATATGTTATCCCCTCTTGTGGGAGTGGTGACCAGTTGTTCCATAGCATTTGAGATTATAAATTCTAGGAACCATTGGGCAAGGGTGTTGGGGCTTGAGTAGTTTTCCCAGTCGATGTTTGGGTAGTTGAAGTGTGTTTGGAGAGACCTTCATATTCTCCAGTGTTCTCAGGAAGGCCGAGTGGGGTTCCTGAGTTTGGGAGGGTGGTCTGTAGCAGGCTACAAACTGAAAGGCAGTTTTGCCCACTGTTAACTGTACATGGATGGTCTCCGATGCTTCGTGTAGTGTCACTAACCTGGAGATATGGGTATCTTTGATGAATATGGATACTCCCCCTCCTTTTGTGGTTCGGTCCGAGTTTTGGGGCCGAAAAGCATGGTATGAGGTATAACCTGGCAGTGCTGGGGTGCTCTCTGGGGCCTTGAACCAAGTCTCTGTCACTGCACAGATATCGATATTCTCCATACTTAGGAGAGCATCAAGTGCATGCATCTTGAGGTTTAGACTTCTGTCGTTGAGCAGCATTACCCTTAGTTTTTTTTTTCTTGTGTTGTCTATGGAGGTGGGTTTGTCTTTTGAGCCTTGCCTAAAAAAGGCACTATGGGGGTGGCAAGAGCCTTAGCAAGTATTCGAAAGCTGAGGGGTGACAGGTGCAAGCCGTCCCTAGTGAAGCAACGTGGCTTGTCAAGCATGTCATTCCAGGCTGACAGAGACTGAATCCCCTTAGAATGACACCAATACTTTAGCCAATTGTTAAAATTGATAATTTTGTCTTTATACTGTGGCATCATTCTTGGTGAGGGCAAGATGCTACTCAAGGTCAGGGTCATACCAGTCTGGGCTACATCATCAGATAGCTCCTCTATGTCTCTTTTCATGTAGTCCAGGGAGGTACATCTCAGGTCATTCACACCAGCATGGACAATGACAGAGTCATATTTGTACTTGCTTTGGAGTGACCTGAGTGCTTGTGTTATGTGGCGGATTCTGGCACCCGACAGGCAGCTTACAGTGACCTTCTCCTTGTTCAGTCTGGTGAGAGCGACCTCAGTGTGTCTGACAATAGATTCCCCTATTACAAGTGTGTTAGGTGTGTTGTTTAGCCTTAAGGGCTGTGGCTGTGTGGCACACTGCCTTTGTGAAATATGTGATACGTGGGTATTGTTGCGGGGTAGCGGTTGCTTGGATGTCTGCTTTGCAGGTCTCTGCTGCTTTGGGTGATTTTTATTTAAAGCCTCCGAGTATGTGTTTGTGTGTTTATGTGTTTGGTTTGCTGATGTGATAGGTCTATGTGAGACTGGAATAGTGGTGTGTGTGGTTACCTTCTCCTCCTGACTGACTGTGACATTTCTGGGTTGAGAGAGCTCAGCCTCCAGTTTGGCTATATAGTTGCATCTCTCACATATATTTGAGTTTGATAGGAGGAGGAGAGGGTGGTCTGTGTACATAAGGCAGTTGTAACATTGCCTCGCAATACCCAGATTCACCAGCTGGACTGGAGAGTAAACCTGAAACTGATTATTGGACATGCCAGAACAGTATAAGGAACATTTTTTTGACTGATCAGAAAGGACCAATGGGGAGCCAAGTACTTATAAAGAGTATAAGAGGGTGTAGTACTTTAGTTAGTGTTTACTTATAAGATTACTTATAAGATCACGTGCAGGGTTTTAGAATTAAAATAGAGTGCTTACTTTGAGATTTAGAACAGTTCTAAGGGAAAAAATGAAGAGCAGACTTTGTGGAGCCGGGAATAGTTTAAACCCGTTTAAGCGGTGTTGCCCGATGCTGTGCTATGCGCAAAATCGCGCAAAAGGGGGTTTTAAGGCAGGGAACTTGAAAGAGCTGGGAATTAGACAAAAACATTTCTAGACAGTAACCACTCCTACAGGGGCAGGCAGGCTGTTCAGTGTTAATTACTGCCACTGATGAACACAGAGACTTCCCTTTAGCCCAAGCAAGTACTGGCCTCCAAAAAACTTACAAACAGTTCAGAACAGCAAATCTGTAACTGAACTTTTTAAAATTTCAGAAAGTGGGAAAAAAGTAAGATTTTTTGTGTTTTTTTGTTTTAGTTTAAAGGTAGCAGTGATACACAAGTAGCAAACTACTCAGAACAGTGCAATAAATGACCCCACACTTGAGTGCTAGGCCAGAGTCAGGTAAAAATGCAATTTTAGGAAAAAAACAATTTTAAATTAAGTGCAACACAGGAAATGCAGTAAACAGGCTCTAGATGTGTTCTAAATACAGTTTCTAATACAGATATCAACTTTAGCAAGACTGAAAACGTCGAAAAGTAGGCGGCAAAGCAGAAATTTTAAACAAAAAATCAGAAGAAAACACTTAAAATCTCAAAAGTGTCTTCTTTCTTCTCCCAGCATTTTCTCCCCTTGGTAGGTGCTTCAGCAACAACTATCAAGCCTGGAAAGAGACCAAAACCACGAGGCAGCAGGGTTTTAAGAGAGAGAGAGTAAGGAGTTTGGAATTGACCCAAAATGGCCAATAAAACTACAGTTTCTGGGCAGTAACCACTCCTACAGAGGCAGGCAAGTTGTTCAGTGTTAATCACTGCCACTGATGAACATAGAGACTTCCCTTTAGCCCAAGCAAGCACTGGCCTCCAAGAAACTTACAAACAGTTCAGAACAGCAAATCTGTAACTGAACTTTTTTAAATTTCAGAAAGTGGGAAAAAAGCAAGATTTTTTTTGTTTTTTTTTTTGTTTTAGTTTAAAGGTAGCAGAGATACACAAGTAGCAAACTAATTAGAACAGTGCAATAAATGACCCCACACTTGAGTGCTAGGCCAGAGTCAGGTAAAATGCAATTTTAAGAAAAAACAATTTTAAATTACGTGCAACACAGGAAATGCAGTAAACAGGCTCTAGATGTGTTCTAAATACTGTTTCTAATACAGATATCAACTTTAGCAATATGGAAAACATTGAAAAGTAGGTGGCAAAGCAGAAATTTTAAACAAAAAATCAGAAGAAAATACTTAAAATCTCAAAAGTGGATCCTTTCTTCTCTCAGCATTTTCTCCCCTTGGTAGGTGCTTCAGCAACAACTATCAAGCCTGTAAAGATGCCAAAAGCACGAGACAGCAGGGTTTTAAGAGAGAGAGATCAAGGACTTTGGAACTGACCCAAAATGGCCAATAAGACTACAGGTTCTAGACAGTAACCACTCCTACAGGGGCAGGCAAGCTGTTTAGTGTTAATCACTGCCACTGATGAACACAGAGACTTCCCTTTAGCCCAAGCAATCACTGGCCTCCAAGAAACTTACAAACATTTCAGAACAGCAAATCTGTAACTGAACTTTTTTTAAATTTCAGAAAGTGGGAAAAAAGTGATGCATTTGTAAATCTAATTGAACATCTATATAAAGGAGCATTGGCTTACATTAAGATAGGAACATATGTCTCACAAAAAATACCCATTTTAAAAGGTACAAAACAAGGGTGTCCACTCTCTCCACTATTATTTACTTTAATAATGGAGCCTTGGGCTAATTTGATCAGAAACAGTACTGATATAGAAGGATTTAATATAGATGAAAATACAATATCTAAAATTCAACTTTTTGCAGATGATGTTCTAATTACATCAGCTGGATCTAACTCTTCTATGCAGTCCTTATTTGATAAAATGATGGATTTTAAAAATATCTCTGGTTTAATATTCAATGAAGAAAAAACTAAAATATTACCTATATACACACGAAAAAATGTCCTCATTAATGATTTTAACAAATATATACCCAACTCAGGTCAGATAACTTACTTAGGTATAATATTAACTAAAGATATCAAATCTATTATACATAATAATTATAGTACCTGTCTTCTCAATATACAAAATCTTTTCAATAGCTGGAACAATATGTTTTTTACCATGGAAGAGAGACTCACAATTATTAAAATGATAGTATTCCCTAAGATATTATACTTAATACAATCAATAATACTCCCACCTACAAAAATTATTATTAAGAAATTGAATTCACTAATGTTAAATTTCTTATGGGCACCTAATAGACCTAGGATTGCATTAAAGAAACATACTAATAGCTGGTCTCAAGGGGGCATTTCATTTCCAGACTTTAATTTATATACTATCTCTTCTATTATAAAAGTTATTACTATGTGAATAGATCAGTCATATGTTGCAAGGTGGAAAGATTACTGGGAACTAATTAGCATTCACTTCATGAAAATCTCTTTAATACATAAAAATATTATTGTAAATAACCCCATGTTATGGTTACTAAAAGAATTTTGTACTTCATCCATTACACCAAAATATGTAGTTAGTTACCCATTAAACATTATTATCAGTTATCGTAATTTTATATTCATGCATCCTAAGTATAAGGAATGGAATTTTATTCTATTCCCTATAATGTATACACAAGGTATGCAACCACCTCTGAAAGAACTCTTTTAGTCACAGAGAATGATCTAAAGTATTGGTATCAGTTGCTGTCTGATAATAAAGTAAAAAATTTAGACTTCTTAAAGCAAGAATTTGATTTGAGAGAAACATGTTGGTTAGAAATTCAGACTTTTAGACAACATCTTATTAATAAAATTGATTTAATGTCTTTAACAGTTAAAGAATCTGTTCCAATACTGATTGATTACTTGATATTAAATTTACAACATAGAGTTTCTGATAAAGGTAAGCTCTCATACATACATAAAATTATCAGAGAAGAAACTCATTACAGTTCAGATACCTATTGGAATTATTTCATTTCCATTAATGGTAAATCACCAAAACAACAAGATAAACAATATATATTGGAATCTGCTTATAAAACTACTTCTTCCATTAATTGGAAACTTTTTACTTGGAAATTTTTACATAGATCCTTCTATACACCTTTAATGATGAATAACATAAATAATAAAGACAACTTATGTAAAAGATGTAATGTAGAAATAAATGCTGATTGGGCACATATGTTTTATGACTGTATAAAATTGAAGGAATATTGGAAGTTAATCAATGATTTTTCGCAGGCCCTTTTCACAGATAATTTCATTGTTTCTAAATCACTTATATTATTTAACACACTTGTTCCTAAAAGTGTTAAAAAAGTTAAACTTCCCTTATTATGGTCTATTCTAGCAGTGGCTAGAAAAATAATAACCAGAAATTGATTTCAGATACCCTCCTTCATTTAATGAATTTAAAAATGTTATGACTGAAGTGTGTCATATGGAATTGATGACAATAAAATCAAGAACTACTAGAAAAACATCTTATTATATTATATGGGATACTTTACAAAACCTGTTAAAAAATCTTAGTCTCAATAGCATGACATTATAGTTTAATCAATTGATTTGATTTGTAGTGGATGTCTTTCTAAATACTTTGGTTATTTTATTGAATGTTATAACTATTTCTATTTTAATTGCTTGTATAAAATTGTTATGATATTTATTTTGTATGTTAAAAACAATAAACTTATTTTAAAAAAAAAAAGAAAGTGGGAAAAAAGCAAGATTTTTTTGTTTGTTTTAGTTTAAAGGTAGCAGAATTACACAAGTAGCAAACTAGTCAGAACAGTGCAATAAATGACCCCACACTTGAGTGCTAGGCCAGAGTCAGGTAAAATGCAATTTTAAGAAAAAAACGATTTTAAATTAAGTGCAACACAGGAAATGCAGTAAACAGGCTTTAGATGTGTTGCAAATACTGTTTATAATACAGATATCAACTTTAGCAAGCAGGAAAATGCCAAAAAGAAGGCGGCAAAGCAGAAATTTTAAACAAAAAAAAAATCAAAGGAAAATACTTAAAATCTCAAAAGTGGCTCCTTTCTTCTCTCAGCATTTTCTCCCCTTGGTAGGTGCTTCAGCAACAACTATCAAGACTGGAAAGATGCCAAAAATACAAGGCAGCAGGGTTTTTAGAGAGAGAGATCAAGGAGTTTGGAATTGACCAAAAATGGCCAATATAACTACAGCTTCTAGGCAGTAACCACTCCTACAGGGGCAGACAGGCAGTTCAGTGTTAATCACTGCCACTGATGAACACAAAGACTTCCCTTTAGCCCAAGCAAGCACTGGCCTCCAAGAAACTTACAAACAGTTCAGTACAGCAAATCTGTAACTGAACTTTTTTAAATTTCAGAAAGTGGGAAAAAAGCAAGATTTTTTTGTTTTAGTTTAAAGGTAGCAGAGATACACAAGTGGCAAACTAGTCAGAACAGTGCAATAAATGACCCCACACTTGAGTGCTAGGCCAGAGTCAGGTAAAATGCAATTTTAAGAAAAAAAGATTTTAAATTAAGTGCAACACAGGAAATGCAGTATACAGGCTCTAGATGTGTTCTAAATACTGTTTCTAATACAAATATCAACTTTAGCAAGACAGAAAATGCCGAAAAGAAGGCGGCAAAGCAGAAATTTTAAATGAAAAATCAGAAGAAAATACTTAAAATCTCAAAAGTGGCTCCTTTCTTCTTTCAGCATTTTCTCCCCTTGGTAGGTGCTTCAGCAACAACTATCAAGCCTGGAAAGATGCCAAAACCACGAGGCAGCAGGGTTTTAACAGAGAGAGATCAAGGAGTTTGGAATTGAACCAAAATGGCCAATAAAACTACAGTTTCTAGGCAGTAACCACTCCTACAGGGGCAGGCAGTCTGTGTTCATCAGTGTTAATCACTGCCACTGATGAACACAGAGACTTCCCTTTAGCCCAAGCAAGCACTGGCCTCCAAGAAACTTACAAACAGTTCAGAACAGCAAATCTGTAGCTGAACTTTTTTAAATTTCAGAAAGTGGGAAAAAAGCAAGATTTTTTTTTTTTTTTTGTTTTAATTTAAAGGTAGCAGAGATACACAAGTAGCAAACTATTCAGAACAGTGTAATAAATGACCCCACACTTGAGTGCTAGGCCAGAGTCAGGTAAAATGCAATTTTAAGAAAAAAACAATTTTAAATTAAGTGCAACAGAGGAAATGCAGTAAACAGGCTATGTCCTAAATACTGTTTCGAATACAGATATCAACTTTAGCAAGCCGAAAAATGCCGAAAAGTAGGCGGCAAAGCAGAAATGTTAAACAAAAAATCAGAAGAAAATACTTAAAATCTCAAAAGTGGCTCCTTTCTTCTCTCAGCATTTTCTCCCCTTGGTAGGTGCTTCAGCAACAACTATCAAGCCTGGAAAGATGCCAAAACCACGAGGCAGCAGGGTTTTAAGAGAGAGAGATCAAGGAGTTTGGAATTGACCCAAAATGGCCAATAAAACTACAGTTTCTAGGCAGTAACCACTCCTACAGGGGCAGGCAGGCTGTTCAGTGTTAATCACTGCCACTGATGAACACAGAGACTTCCCTTTAGCCCAAGCAAGCACTGGCCTCCAAGAAACTTACAAACAGTTTAGAACAGCAAATCTGTAACTGAACTTTTTAAATTTCAGAAAGTGGGAAAAAGCAAGATTTTTTTTTTTGTTTTAGTTTAAAGGTAGCAGAGATACACAAGTAGCAAACTAGTCAGAACAGTGCAATAAATGACCCCACACTTGAGTGCTAGGCCAGAGTCAGGTAAAATGCAATTTTAAGAAAAAAACAATTTTAAATTAAGTGCAACACAGGAAATGCAGTAAACAGGCTCTAGATGTGTTCTAAATACTGTTTCTAATACAGATATCAACTTTAGCAAGACAGAAAATGTCGAAAAGTAGGCGGCAAAGCAGAAAGTTTAAACAAAAAATCAGAAGAAAATACTTAAAATCTCAAAAGTGGCTCCTTTCTTCTCTCAGCATTTTCTCCCCTTGGTAGGTGCTTCAGCAACAACTATCAAGCCTGGAAAGATGCCAAAACCATGAGGCAGCAGGGTTTTAAGAGAGAGAGATCAAGGAGTTTGGAATTGACCCAAAATGGCCAATAAAACTACAGTTTCTAGGCTGTAACCACTCCTACAGGGGCAGGCAGGCTGTTCAGTGTTAATCACTGCCACTGATGAACACAGAGACTTCCCTTTAGCCCAAGCAAGCACTGGCCTCCAAGAAACTTACAAACAGTTCAGAACAGCAAATCTGTAACTGAACTTTTTTAAATTTCAAAAAGTGGGAAAAAAGCAAGATTTTTTTTGTTTTAGTTTAAAGGTAGCAGAGATACACAAGTAGCAAACTAGTCAGAAGAGTGCAATAAATGACCCCACACTTGAGTGCTAGGCCAAAGCCGATAATAATGGGGGACAAAGTCCCAAAAATAGGTGTACATTTTAAATATTGCTCTTAGAAAGTCACTAGAATAAAAAGGTGCTGTGTTACCATGCATTTTCTGTAGGATATGAAGTTTGAAACTCAAATGCCTGTCATTATTTATTGATTTGCCACAAAAATCCAGAATATTTCAAGTTTTACAAAGAAAAGACCATAAATATGATGTAAGAATCTAGACATTCTGTGAAAATCTGGACAGGTGAGAGGTATGAACAGGGCTGCTGAGTTTATGGTATGCATTCACTGGTCAGTAGGGGTATATACACCTGTCTCACCATTAGCATGGGTCCCTGGTATAGTTTGGAGAAGGTCGGGTCCTCAACCCACTTATCACTGGTAAATACCCATGCTCATTTCGGCAACATTAGTCAATGTGACCAGATCACCTAGCACTGTATTTTTACACTATCAAGTGGCTAGGGTGGTGCATTTGTGTAGCTGTTAGCATTGTAGCCTTACATTCTTCAGTTTAATTTTCGGCTGGGGTGCCTACTGTGTGGAGTCTGCATGTCCTCCCTGCATTCGTGTGGGTTTCCTCCAGGTGGTCCTGTTTCCTCCCAAATACCAAAGACATGTAGTAGGTGGACTGGACACTCTAAATTGGCCCTAGATGTGAATGTGTGCATACAGGTGTGCATGTGGTGCACCCTCTGAGGAGGGTTGGGTCTTGGGCTAGCAACCTGAGCCCATTAAACCTGTAACTGCTACAGAAACAATGAAAGGTGAAAGGTGCTAATTGCCCAATGGTGCATAAATGAGAAGGACAGAGATAGAGAAGTGGCTAGCCCTGTCATGTCATGCAGCCTGTGACTCATGTTCTCCTTTCTTGAGGCTACTGTGCACCACAGTAGATGGTCAAAGCAGTTGGTCTATACAACTCTATCATCTAGAGTCTGTGCTGCTGCCCACAGCTTTATTCTTTGGGGAGTTTGAGATGGAAATACTCAGCATGTGTTTTGGAGGTGGAAGGAACCCCCACAGAGACACAGGGAAAACATGCAAACTCCAGACAGGCATAAGATGGATGTTAGGACTAACCCTTGTATCTTCTGCATGAGAGGAAAAGACCTTAACCATTATGCTGTCTGGCTTCCTTAAAACTGGCAAATGTAGGATTTATAATCCAAGAGTTAAATTAAGTTTTTAAGGAAATGTTAATTAATGGTAACAGTGAAACATTAACAAACAGAATTGTATGTAATGATAAAATGCACTATTAAGGAAAGGAAACCCATTCTACTTTTTGGTACTGTTTTGAATTTATTAAACAGACTATTCAAAGACAGCTTGAAAGAGTATTTATCAGAAAAGATAGACCGGAGCTTGATATGAAGTAATAAGATAAAATATAATACACCCATTGACTATGTCCAGAAATCTATTCAAAGAAGGAAGGAGGGAAATGTAATGGAGATTATGATTATCTCTTGCTCAAGAAAGGAGAATTAGGCAACATACCATGACATTTTATGGAGTACACAGTATCAGCAACAAAAAGATACCATGGAACTGCTATATTGGGAAATTACAAAAGTGATGCAGGGGTTGCTTTATAAGTTCATAGGTGTTAGGCTAATGCCACAAGGGCTTTTTTAAGCTTAGCCATGCATCCCAAATCTTTGACAAGTTCTGATACCCTTGATAAGTGTAAGCAGGGGTTTGGGAGATGAAACATTTACAAGCAGGGGCCTGGGAGATCAACCATTTACAGGTTGCCTGTGTCCATTAGAGACATAGGTACCACACCAGGGAAGAATTTCCTGATCACTAAAACCCTATTGATAGATTTATAGAAATTGTTTTCCAACAATAAGATGCAGAATTAAGGGAAGGGAAATGGTTAGGGTTAGCAGGCATTAGTAAGGAAGGTAGAGAAAGAAATACAGGGAAGGACTGAAGAGAAAGCAAAGGGATGGTAAGAGGGAGAGGTTTCCAAAAAGGGCTAAATGTACAAAGGTAAAACTGAAACAAAGGCCGACAATAAAGGTGCTGACACACTGAGGGGAAGGCCAATTGTAATTATCAACACACAAAAAAATGAAGGACTGTGGTGATGTAGAAGCTTGCACAACAAGCAAATAAGGGAAGTAACACACTGGGAAGGGCAGTAACAGGATGGCGGCTAGGGTTGGCATGCTCTTCAGTTCCTCAGTGCCTCTCCAATAACAAAGGAGAGCGGTCAGATATCACCCTGACCACTTGCCCCAATGAGACATACCTGAGGTGGTGAAGGTTAAGACAGCCAGCAATGGGAATCTGTAAGCTGCTAATGAACCCTATCCAGGTGGCCAATACAAACTTATAGTCGCTGGTCAATCAGCTACCCCACCATCTCCATCAGCTCCTAGTGGGCAGGGAACTTCACACCACTGATGGTGCTACTGGATGGAACAGTGGCAATCCCCAGTGGGGAGGTAGGCGTAGAGCCAAATGAAGTGAATGTAGGGAAGGTTGATACTGGAGGGGTACTGGTGACCTGGGCTATACCACAGACACATCTGTGGCAGATATACAGGAAATACAACCACAGATGAAGAGAAATAAAAAAACAAGGACAAAGTGAATGTAAAAAAAAAATAAAAAATAAAGCAAAGGATAGTGAGAAGGGAGGATACAGAAAAAAAACAGTCAATACAAATGCATGCAGCAGATATCAACTATATCATACCATAGATATATATTTGGCAAACACAATATTCAACACTGACAACAACAGCCTCATGAAAGGTACTGCCTAAAGTCATACTATAGTCCCATGCAAGGATGTGCAGGCAGGCCAGCAGTGCACAAGCAGCAGGAATTTGGAGCCTGTCGCTTGTGTTCTACATGTAGGATTGTGAAGACCATTGCTGCCAGAGCCTAAAGTTATACTATAGTCCCATGCAAGGATATGCAGGCAGGCCAGCAGTGCACAAGCAGAAACACCTTGGAGCCTGTGTCTTGCATTCTACATGTAGGTTTGTGAAGACCATTCCTACCAGAGCCTAAAGTCATACTATAGTCCTATGCAAGGATGTGCAGGCAGGCCAGCAGAGCACAAGAAGGAGGTGGAGCCTATCTCTTGTGTTCTAAATATAGGTTTGTGAAGACCATTGCTACAAGAGCCTAAAGTCATACTATAGTCCCATGCAAGGATGTGCAGGCAGGCCAGCAGTGCACAAGCAGTAGAACCTTAGAGACTGTCTCTTGAGTTCTACATGTAGGTTTGTGAAGACCATTGCTACCAGAGCCTAAAGTCATACTTTATTTCCATGCCAGGATGTGCAGGCAGTCCAGCAGTGCACAAGCATCAGGACCTGGAGCTTGTCTCTTCTGTTCTACATGTAGGATTGTGAAGACCATTGCTACTAGATCCTAATGTCATACTATAATCCCATGCAAGGATGTGCAGGCTGGCCAGCAGTGCACAAGCAGGAGGACCTGGAGCCTGTGTCTTGTGTTCTACATGTAGGTTTGTGAAGACCATTGCTACTAGAGCCTAACATCATACTATAGTCTCATGCAAGGATGTGCAGGCAGGCCAGCAGTGCACAAGCAGCAGGACCATGGAGCCTGTCTCTTGTGTTCTTCATGTAGGTTTGTGAAGACCATTATTACCAGAGTCTAAACTCATACAATAGTCCCAAGTAAGGATGTGCAGGCAGGACAGCAGTGCACAAGCAGCAGGACCTTGGAGCCTGTCTCTTGTGTTCTACATGAAGGTTTGTGAAGACCATTGCTACCAGAGCCTAAAGTCATAATATAGTCCCATGCAAGGATGTGCAGGCAGGCCAGCAGTGCACAAGCAGCAGGACCTAGGAGCCTGTCTTTCATGTTCTATGTAGGTTTGTGAAGACCATTGCTAGCAGAGCCTAAAGTCATTCTAAAGACCAATGCAAGGATGTGCAGGCAGGCCAGCAGTGCACAAGCAACAAGACCTTGGAGCCGGTCTCTTGTGTTCTACATGTACGTTTGTGAAGACCATTGCTACCAGAGCCTAAAGGCATACTATAGTCCCATGCAAGGATGTGCAGGCAGGCCAGCAGTGCAAAAGCAGCAGAACCTGGAGCCTGTCTCTTGTGTTCTACATGTAGGATTGTGAAGACCATTACTACCAGAGCCTAAAGTCATACTATAGTCCCATACAAGCATGTGCAGGCAGGCCAGCAGTGCACAAGCAGCAGGACCTGCAGACTGTCTCTTGTGTTCTACATGTAGGTTTGTGAAGCCCATTGCTACCAGAGACTAAAGTCATACTATAGTCCAATGCAAGGATGTGCAGGCAGGACAGCAGTGCACAAGTAGCAGGACCTTGGAGCCTGTCTCTTGTGTACTACATGTAGGTTTGTGAAGACCATTGCTACCAGAGCCTAAAGTCATACTTTACTCCCATGCAAAGATGTGCATACAGGCCACCAGTGCACAAGCAGCAGGACCTGGAGACTGTCTCTTGTGTTCTACATGTAAGTTTGTGAAGACTATTGCTACCAGAGCCTAAAGTCATACTATAGTCCCATGCAAGGAGGTGAAGGCAGGTCAACAGTGCACAGCAGCAGGAAGAGGAGCCTGTCTCTTGTGTTCTACATGCAGGTTTGTGAAGACCATTGCTACCAGAGCCAAAAGTCATACTATACTTCCATGCAAGGATGTGCAGGCAGGACAGCAGTGCCAAAGAAGCAGAACCTTAGAGGCTGTCTCTTGTGTTCTACATGTAGGTTTGTGAAGACCATTGCTACTAGAGCCTAAACTCATACTATAGTCCAATGCAAGGATGTGCAGGCAAGCTAGCAGTGCACAAGCAGCAGGACCTGCAGCCTGTCTCTTGTGTTCTACATGTATGTTTGTGAAGACCATTGCTGCCAGAGCCTAAACTCATACTATAATTCCATGCAAGGATGTGCAGGCAGGCCAGCAGTGCACAAGCAGCAGGACTTTGGAGCCTATCTCTTGTGTTCTACATGTAGGTTTGTGAAGGCAATTGCTACCAGAGCCTAAAGTCATACTATCATTCCATGCAAGGATGTGCAGGCAGGCCAGCAGTGTATAAGCAGCAGCACCTGTAGCCTGTGTCTTGTGTTCTACATGTAGGTTTGTGAAAATCATTGCTATCACAGCCTAAAGACTTACTATAATCCCATGCAAGGATGTGCAGGCAGGCCAGCAGTGTAAAAGCAGCAGCAACTGTAGCCTGTGTCTTGTTTTCTACATGTAGGTTTGGGAAAACCATTGCTACCACAGCCTAAAGTCTTACTATAATCCCATGCAAGGATGTGCAGGCAGGCCAGCAGTGCACAAGTAGCAGGACCTTGGAGCCTGTCTCTTGTGTTCTACATGTAGGTTTATGAAGACCATTGCTACAACAGCCTAAAGTCATACTATAATCCCATGCAAGGATGTGCAGACAGGCCAGCAGTGCACATGCAGCAGGTCCTTGGAGCCTAACTCTTGTGTTATACATGTAGGTTTGTGAAGACCATTGCTACCAGAGCCTAAAGTCATACTATAGTCCCATGCAAGGATGTGCAGGTAGGCCAGCAGTGCACAAGCAGCAGGACCTTAGAGCCTGTCTCTTGTGTTTGACATATAGGATTGTGAAGACCATTGCTACGAAAGACTAAAGTCATATTATAGTCACACGCAAGGATGTGCAGGTAGGCCAGCAGTGCACAAGCAGCAGGACCTGGAGCCTGTCTCTTATGTTCTACATGTAGGTTTATGAAGACCATTGCAACCAGAGCTAAAGTCATACTATAGTCCCATGCAAGGATGTGCAGGCAGGCCTGCAGTGCACAAGCAGCAGGACCTTGGAGCCTGTCTCTTGTGTTCTAAATGTAGGTTTGTGAAGACCATTGCTACCACAGCCTAAAGTCATACGATAGTCAATGCAAGGATGTGCAGGCAGGCTAGCAGTGCACAAGCAGCAGAACCTTAGAGACTGCCTCTTGTGTTCTACATGTAGGTTTGTGAAGACCATTGCTACAAGAGCCTAAAGTCATACTTTAGTCGCATGCCAGGATGTGCAGGCAGGCCAGCAGTGCACAAGCAGCAGGACCTGGAGCCTGTCTCTTGAGTTCTACATGTAGGATTGTGAAGACCATTACTACCAGAGCCTAAAGTCATACTATCCTCCCATGCAAGGATGTGCAAGCAGGCCAGCAGTGCACAAGCAGCAGGACCTTGGACCCTGACTCTTGTTTTCTACATGTAGGTTTGTGAAGACCATTGCTACCAGTGCCTAAAGTCATACTATAGTCCCATGCAAGGATGTGCAGGCAGGCCAGCAGTGCACAATCAGCAGAACATGGTGCCTGTGTCTTGTGTTTTGCATGTAGGTTTGTGAAGACCATTGCTACAAGAGCCTAAAGTCATACTATAGTCCCACACAAGGATGTGCAGGCAGGCCAGCAGTGCACAAGCAGCAGGACCTTAGAGCCTGTCTCTTGTGTTCTACATGTAGGTTTGTGAAGACAATTGCAACCAGAGCCTAAAGTCAATATATAGTCCCATGCAAGGATGTGCAGGCAGGCCAGCAGTGCACAAGTAGCAACACCTGTAGTCTGTGTCTTCTTTTCTACATTTAGGTTGTGATGAACATTGCTACCAAAGCCTGAAGGCATACTATAGTCCCATGCAAGGATGTGCAGGCAGGCCAGCAGGGCACAAGCACCAGGACCTTGGAGCCTGTCTCTTGTGTTCTACATGTAGGTTTGTGAAGACCATTGCTACCACAGCTGAAACTCATACAATAGTCCCATGCAAGGATGTGCAGGCAGGCCAGCAGTGCACAGCAGCAGGACTGGGAGTCTGTCTCCTAATTTCTACATGTAGTTTTGTGAAGACAATTGCTACCAGAGCCTAAAGTCATACTATAGTCCCATGCAAGGATGTGCAGACAGGCCAGCAGTGCCCAGCAGCAGGACTTGGAGTTTGTCTCTTGTGTTCTACATGTAGTTTTGTGAAGACCATTGCTACCAGAGGCTAATGTCATACTATAGTCCCATGCAAGGATGGGCAGGCAGGCCAGCAGTGCACAAGCAGCAGGACCTTGGAGCCTGTCTCTTGTGTTCTACATGTAAGTTTGTGAAGGCAATTGCTACCAGAGCCTAAAGACATACTATAGTTCCATGCAAGGATGTGCAGGTAGGCCAGCAGTGTACAAGCAGCAGCACCTATAGCCTGTGTCTTGTGTTCTACATGTAGGTTTGTGAAAATCATTGCTATCACAGCCTAAAGTCTTACTATAGTCCCATGCAAGGATGTGCAGGCAGGCCAGCAGTGCAGAAGTAGCAGGACCTTTGAGCCTGTCTCTTGTGTTCTACATGTAGGTTTGTGAAGACCATTGCTACAACAGCCTAAATTTATACTATAATCCCATGCAAGGATGTGCAGGCCGGCCAGCAGTGCATAAGCAGCAGGACCTTGGAGCCTTTCTTTTGTGTTCTACATTTAGGTTTGTGTAGACCATTGCTACCAGAGCCTAAAGCCATACTATAGTCCCATGCAAGGTTGTGCATGCAGGCCAGCAGTGCGCATGCAGCAGGTCCTTGGAGCCTAACTCTTGTGTTATACATGTAGGTTTGTGAAGACCATTGCTGCCAGAGCCTAAAATCATACAATAGTCCCATGCAAGGATGTGCAGGCAGGCCAGCAGTGCACAAGCAGCAGGACCTGGAGCCTGTGTCTTGTGGTCTACATGTAGATTGTGAAGAGCATTGCTACCAGAGCCTAAAGTCATACTATAGTCCCATGCAAGGCTGTGCAGGCAGGCCAGCAGTGCACAAGCAGCAGGACCTTAGAGCCTGTCACTTGTGTTTGGCATATATGATTGTGAAGACCATTGCTACCACAGCCTAAAGTCATATTATAGTCCCATGCAAAGATGTGCAGGCAGGCCAGCAGTGCACAATCAGCAGACCTTGGAGCCTGTCTCTTGTGTTCTAAATGTAGGTTTGTGAAGACCATTGCTACCATAGCCTAAAGTCATACTATAGTCCTACGCAAGGATGTGCAGGCAGGCCAGCAGTGCACAAGAAGCAGGACCTGAGCCTCCCTTTTGTGTTCTACATGTAGGTTTGTGAAGACCATTGCTACCAGAGCCTAAAGTCATACTATAGTCCCATGCAAGGATGTGCAGGCAAGCCAGCAGTGCATAGCAGCATGACCTGGAGCCTGTCTCTTGTGTTCTACATGTAGGTTTGTGAAGACCATTGCTACCAGAGATTAAAGGCATACTACAGTCCAATGCAAGGATGTGCAGGCAGGCCAGCAGTGCACAAGCAGCAGCACCTGTAGCCTGTGTCTTGTTTTCCACACTGATTTTTTTGAAGACCATTGCTGCGAAAGCCTAAAGTCATACTATATTCCAATGGAAGGACATGCAGGCAGGTCAGCATTGCACAAGCAGCAGGATCTTGGAGCCTGTCTCTTGCATTCTACATGTAGGTTTGTGAAGACCATTGCTACCACAGCCCAAAGTCATATTATAGTCCCATGCAAGGAAGTGCAAGCAGGCCAGCAGTGCACAAGAAGCAGGACCTGAGCCTGCCTCTTGTGTTCTACATGTAGGTTTGTCAATACCATTGCGAGCCTAACTCTTGTGTTCTACATGTAGGTTTGTAAATACCATTGCTACCAGAGCCTAAAGTCGTAGTATAGTCCCATGCAAGGATGTGCAGGCAGGCCAGCAGTGAACAAGTAGCAGGACCTTGGAGCCTTTCTCTTGTGTTCTACATGTAGGTTTGGGAAGGCAATTGCTACCAGAGCCTAAAGTCATACTATAGTTCCATTCAAGGATGTGCAGGCAGGCCAGCAGTGTAAAAGCAGCAGCAACTGTAGCCTGTGTCTTGTTTTCTACATGTAGGTTTGTGAAAACCATTGCTACCAGAGCCTAAAGTCTTACTATAGTCCCATGCAAAGATGTGCAGGCAGGCCAGCAGTGAACAAGTAGCAGGACCTTGGAGCCTGTCTCTTGTGTTCTACATGTAGGTTTGTGAAGACCATTGCTACAACAGCCTAAAGTCATACTATAATCCCATGCAAGGATGTGCAGGCAGGCCAGCAGTGCACAAGCAGCAGGACCTTGGAGCCTTTCTTTTGTGTTCTTCATTTAGGTTTGTGAAGACCATTGCTACCAGAGCCTAAAGGCATACTATAGTCCCATGCACGGATGGGCAGGCATGCCATCAGTGCACATGCAGCAGGTCCTTGGAGCCTAACTTTTGTGTTATACATGTAAGTTTGTGAAGATCATTGCTACCAGAGCCTAAAGTCATACTACAGTTGCATGCAAGGATGTGCAGGCAGGCCAGCAGTGCACAAGCAGCAGGACCTAGAGCCTGTGTCTTGTGTTCTACATGTAGGTTAATGAAGAGCATTGCTACCAGAGTCTAAAGTCATACTATAGTCCCATGCAAGGTTGTGCAGGCAGGCCAGCAGTGCACAAGCAGCAGGACCTTGGACCCTGACACTTTTGTTCTACATGAAGGTTTGTAAAGACCATCGCTACCAGAGCCTAAAGTCATACAATAGTGCCATGCAAGGATGTACAGGCAGGCCAGCAGTGCACAAGCAGCAGGACCTGGAGCCTGTGTCTTATGGTCTACATGTAGGTTTGTGAAGACCATTGCTACCACAGCCTAAAGTCATACTAGAGTCCCATGCAAGAATGTGCAGGCAGGCCAGCAGTGCACAAGAAGCAGGACCTGAGCCTACCTCTTGTGTTCTACATGTAGGTTTGTAAATACCATTGCTACCAGAGCCTAAAGTCATACTATAGTCCCATGCAAGGATGTGCAGGCAGGCCAGCAGTGCACAGCAGCAGGGCAGGGAGTCTGTCTCTTGTGTTCTACATGTAGGTTAATGAAGAGCATTGCTACCACAGCCTAAAGTCATACTACAGTCCCATGCAAAAATGTGCAGGCAGGCCAGCAGTGCATAAGAAGCAGGACCTGAGCCTACCTCTTGTGTTCTACATGTAGGTTTGTAAATACCATTGCTACCAGAGCCTAAAGTCATACTATAGTCCCATGCAAGGATGTGCAGGCAGGCCAGCAGTGCACAGCAGCAGGGCAGGGAGTCTGTCTCTTGTGTTCTAAATGTAGTTTTGTGAAGACCATTGCTACCAGAGCCTAAAGTCATACTATAGTTCCATGCAAGGATGTGCAGGCAGGCCAGCAGTGTACAAGCAGCAGGACCTGTAGCCTGTGTCTTGTGTTCTACATGTAGGTTTGTGAAAATCATTGCTATCACAGCCTAAAGACTTACTATAATCCCATGCAAGGATGTGCAGGCAGGCCAGCAGTGCACAAGCAGCAGGACCTTAGAGCCTGTCTCTTGTGTTTGACATATATGATTGTGAAGACCATTGTTACCAAAGCCTAAAGTCATACTATAGTCCCACGCAAGGATGTGCAGGTAGGCCTGCAGTTCACAAGCAGCAAGACCTTAGAGCCTGTCTCTTATATTCTACATGTGGGTTTATGAAGACCATTGCAACCAGAGCCTAAAGACATACTATAGTCCCATGCAAGGATGTGCAGGCAGGCCAGCAGTGCACAAGCAGCAGGACCTTGGAGCCTGTCTCTTGTGTTCTAAATGTAGGTTTGTGAATACCATTGCTACCACAGCCTAAAGTCATACTATTGTCTTATGCAAGGATGTGCAGGCAGGCCAGCAGTGCACAAGAAGCAGGACCTGAAACTGCCTTTTGTGTTCTACATGTAGGTTTGTGAAGACCACTGCTACCAGAGCCTAAAGTCATACTATAGTCCCATGCAAGGATGTGCAGGCAGGCCAGCAGTGCACAAGTAGCAGCACCTGTAGCCTGTGTCTTGTTTTCTACATTGAGTTTTCTGAAGGCCATTGCTGCCAAAGCCTAAAGTCATACTATAGTCCCATGCAAAGATGTGCAAGCAGGCCATCAGTGGACAGGAAGCAGGACTTGAGCCTGCCTCTTGTGTTCTACATGCAGGTTTGTGAATACCATCGCTACCATAGCCTAAAGTCATACAATAGTCCCATGCAAGGATGTGAAGGCAGGCCAGCAGTGCACAGCAGCAGGACCTGGAGCCTGTCTTTTGTGCTCTCCATGTAGTTTTGTGAAGACCATTGCTACCACAGCCTAAAATCATACTATAGTCCCATGCAAGGATTTGCAGGAAGGCCAGCAGTGCACAAGCAGCAGGAACTTGGAGCCTGTCTCTTGTGTTCTACATGTAGGTTTGTGAAGTCAATTGCTACCAGAGCCTAAGGTCATACTATAGTTCCATGCAAGGATGTGCAGGCAGGCCAGCAGTGCACAAGCAGCAGGACCTTGGAGCCTGACTCTTGTGTTCTACATGTAGGTTTGTGAAGACCATTGCTACCAGACCCTAAAGTCATACTACAGTCGCATGAAAGGATGTGCAGGCAGGCCAGCAGTGCACAAGCAGCAGAACCTTAGAGCCTGTGTTTTGTGTTCTATATGTGGGTTTGTGAAGACCATTTCTACCAGAGCCTAAATTCATACTATAGTCTCATGCAAGGATGTGCAGGCAGGCCTGCAGTGCACAGCAGCAGGACCTGAGAGCCTCGCTCTTGTGTCCTACATGTAGGTTTTTAAAGACCATTGCTATCAGAGCCTAGGGTCATACTATAGTCCCATGCAAGGATAGGCAGGCAGGCCTGCAGTACAAAAGCTGCAGGACATTAGAGCCTGTCTCTTGTGGTCTACATCTAGGGTTGGGAAGACCATTGCTACCAGAGCCTAAAGTCATAATATGGTCGCATGCAAGGATGTGCAGGCAGGCCAGCATTGTACAAGCAGCAGGACCTTAGAGCCTGTCTCTTGAGTTCTACATATAAATTTGGGAAGACCATTGCTACCAGACCCTAAAGTCATACTACTGTCGCATGCAAAAATGTGCAGGCAGGCCAATAGTACACAAGCAGTAGGGCCTTAGAGCCTGTCTCTTGTGTTCTACATGTAGGTTTGTGAAGACTATAGTTGCCAGAGCCAAAAATCATACTATAGTCCCATGCAAGGATGTGCAGCCAGGCTAGCAGTGCACAAGCAACAGGACCTGGAGCCTTTGTCTTGTGTTCTACAGATAGGTTTGTAAAGATCATTGCTACCAGAGCCTAAAGAAGTCATAGTATAGTCTGATGCAAGGATGTGTAGGCAGGCCAGCAGTGCACAAGCAGCAGGAACTTAGAGCCTGTCTCTTTTGTTCTACCTGTAGGTTTGTGAAGACAATTGCTAGCAGAGCAATGCTTGCATTTTCATCCTAACACCTGTAACTAATATCAGTGAAATGCTATACCTAGTATGTACTACTAACACCTGTAACTAACATCAGTGAAATGCTATACCTAGTATGTACTACTAACACCTGTAACGAACATCAGTGAAATGCTATACCTAGTATGTACTACTAACACCTGTAACTAACATCAGTGAAATGCTATACCTAGTATGTACTACTAACACCTGTAACTAGCATAAGTGAAATGCTACACCTAGTATGTACTGCTAACACCTGTAACGAACATCAGTGAAATGCAATACCTAGTATGTACTACTAACACCTGTAACTAATATCAGTGAAATGCTATACCTAGTATGTACTACTAACATCTGTAACTAACATCAGTGAAATTCTATACCTAGTATGTACTACTAACACCTGTAACTAACATCAGTAAAATGCTATACCTAGTATGTACTACTAACACCTGTAACTAACATCAGTGAAATTCTTTACCTAGTATGTACTACTGACTGCTGTAACTAGCATAAGTGTAATGCTATACCTAGTATGTACTACTAACACCTGTAACTAACATCAGTGAAATGCTATACCTAGTATGTACTACTAACACCTGTAACTAACATCTGTGAAATGCTTTACCTAGTATGTACTACTAACACCTGTAACTAGCATAAGTGAAATGCTACACCTAGTATGTACTACTAACACCTGTAACTAACATCAGTAAAATGCTATACCTAGTATGTACTACTAACACCTGTAACTAACATCAGTGAAATGCTTTACCTAGTATGTACTACTAACACCTGTAACTAACATCAGTGAAATGCTTTACCTAGTATGTACTACTAACACCTGTAACTAATATCAGTGAAATGCTATACCTAGTATGTACTACTAACACCTGTAACTAACATCAGTGAAATTCTATACCTAGTATGTACTACTAACACCTGTAACTAACATCAGTAAAATGCTATACCTAGTATGTACTACTAACACCTGTAACTAACATCAGTGAAATTATTTACCTAGTATGTACTACTAACTGCTGTAACTAGCACCAGGGTAATGCTATGCCTAGTATGTACTACTAACTGCTGTAACTAGCACAAGGGTAATGCTATACCTAGTATGTACTACTAACACCTGTAACTAATATCAGTGAAATGCTATACCTAGTATGTACTACTAACACCTGTAACTAACATCAGTGAAATGCTATACCTAGTATGTACTACTAACACCTGTAACTGACATCAGTGAAATTCTTTACCTAGTATGTACTACTATCTTCTGTAACTAGCATAAGTGTAATGCTATGCCTAGTATGTACTACTAACAGCTGTAACTAACATCAGTGAAATGCTATACCTAGTATGTACTACTAACACCTGTAACTAACATCTGTGAAATGCTTTACCTAGTATGTACTACTAACACCTGTAACTGTAATTGGATGCCTTGTTAATTGTAATTAATAACTGCTATGCTGAAGACTATTTAAATGTTCCTAATTGATTTAACATTTTGTATCTGAAGAAGGTGAAGCATTGGTTTTACCGAAAGCACTTATAGTAAATTGTTTTTCTACCGACATTTGCTCCGTTTGTTTTTATTGGTTTCTTTTACGCTTTTCAAAGTTCTAAGTTTGTTCTACCATTTGTTTTGTTTGTGGTTTTATGGTGTCAGAAACCGAAACCGGAGCAGCATCTCAGGTTCTTTTTACACAAGAACCGGAAGCATCTAACAACAATGAAGAGACGGGAAATCTTACAGCCCTGATCCAGGTGCTGGTAGGGCGAGTAGACGCCCTTACACAGAGAGTCAACGCATCTTTAGTCCCCAATTTACCATTGCAGCAGCCAGGTCAAATTCGTACTAACCTGGCTCCACTTAATCTCAATGCAGCTGCTGAACAAAATAGATCTGAAATGAGTCATCTTTTAAATGATGCAAATTCAAGTAGGCTAAACGTATTACGAACGGAGCCTACACTTGCTTTACAGCCTCAACCTTTTATTGTGCATCCCACTAGAATAGGTGGAACTGGCTCAGGACTAGGAGGTTTACAAACACACCAGAATGGGATGGGTAATAAACCAGGAATGCCTTCAGACTGTCGGTTTTCCTCCATGGCTTCATTTTTGGGCAACAACTATTTTTTTGGTGCTGGAAATCTTGCGAATCCTATCCAGGATAAACCATTGGTGAGTTCTTTGGCTACAATGATTAATGACTCTGACTATAAACTTTATAAATGCAGGAAGCTACAACTAGAGGTAGCTTACCTTCAAGAGTGCATTGACAAGCATATTGTTCCCAAGGGATTACGTCAGTGGCGTTTTCCTATGGGTTTAGTGGAAGATTCTACTTTTCATTCTGAATTGCTTTCACTGTTTGACAGACAAGGTTTTCGAGTTTTTGACAGCTTTAATTAACTTTTATAATACAGAAATATGTGATTTTAAAACTGACTTAGAAATACTCGAGCACCAGATTTTAAACCATGGTGACTTTATGTCATTTAAATATGACTATTCTCGTATTTATAAGAGTATTGAGGCTACTATGGAAAAGTTGCTGACTGTCAAACAGAAAAAAATTACACGTGATGTTAACGATTATGCCAATAAAAAAGCATACCCTAGACCCCCTGCTCTTCATTCTCCTTTGATTAATGCCCCTAAGAAATTAGTGTGAGTACATGTGAATGAGCCAGGGGCACCACAAAATACCACCAATGAGCAACCTTCGCAACATTTGAGGTGCAGTGAATGCCTTATCAACACCCATGCTCAAAGGGGCAACATCTTGGCCCATAATAACAACAACGATAATGGGGTGTTTGATGTGGACAACACTAGTGAGGATGAAGAAGTGGTCTCCCACCAACGGGATTTTCAGAACACCCCGAGGGGTCAAAAGAACAACTGTCAAGGGAACAGAAAACAACTCCCCCAACGGAACAAGAGGAGGCAGAGGAGGAGATAGTAATTCAACACATTCACAAACCAGGACCCATTATTTGTAAAAGTACTGAAGGAGACTTTAGTATATCCAATTACACTGAGTTGAATATTACCCGTGAATAGGTTAATTTCTTTTCTAAAGGTTTAACATTTGTTCCTAGCAGAAAAATGGATTTTACTAAAACACTTATAGATTTAAAACTATATGTTCGAAAGTTAAATCTTGATGTATTGCTAGGTAACTATCCTTTATTGACTAATTCTCAAAGGGTCTCTAGTGTTTATTACCCGCCATTGCTTCCCAACTTGGGCCTGTTTGAAAAAATGTGTGAATTCGATCTTAGAGCTTTACATCGAGATAATGTTGGACAGGGGAATAACAACTTTAACATCACATCAACTGAACATGACTTTATTCACCTGCTTAACACCTGCGATATTCGGGCAATGAAACCCGACAAGGGTGGGGGGGGCTGGTTCTGATGAACCATAATGATTATGTGGTTGCTATGAGAAAACATTTAAATTCTGAAGTCTATAAGAAAGTTTCAATTAATGAACTAAATTTAGCTTATAGGAAGGTTAGGATGACTTTGGAAGACTTGTTTCTTGAGTCATTTATTGACGTAGACTTGCATCAATACTTATCCATTCTAGCCCCAAGAGTACCAGCTTTTTTCGGAATTCCGAAATTACACAAGTCAATTTCAAATCCACCTTTTAGACCTATTGTTGATGGACGTGGGTCTATAACTTATGCTTGTGCAAAATATGTAGTTTATTGAAACCCTTGATTGATAAGGAAGTTCAAATTTGTAAAGATTTGTGGGCCTTCCTGTCCAATATAGATACATTTGACTATCAAGCTGATACATGCTTTGTTACTATAGATGTGAAAGATCTTTACACTGTCATACCTCACCATTTAGGTTTAGAATGGATTAGAGATTTTTTGTTTGTAAGAAAAGTCCCAGATAATACTATTTATATCATAGAAACATTGCTGGAACTAGTGCTATCGTACAATTTCTTAGCATTTGAGGGGGACGTCTTCTTGCAAACATCAGGGGTAGCTATGGGCTCCCCGTGTGGAGGGAGCTTCGCCAATGTCATCATGGCACAATGGGAGAATACCTTGTTGTTTACACATCCAACATTTAGGGAACATGTCTCCTGGTACACTAGATACCAGGATGACATGTTCCTTATGTGGAAAGGCCCAAGAGAAGGAGTTCCTCTATTTATTTCAGACATTGTAAAATTGACTAACTTTTTGGACTTTACTTATCAAGTTGAAGAGAGTAGTATCAACCTTTTGGACATTCTGTTATATAAAGATTATTCCAACTTAAAATACAAGAGTAAAATTTACAGAAAACCTACGTACTCTAATGCTTTATTGCATTATGATAGCTGCCACCCTTTCCATCAAAAGAAGGCCGTAGTAAAAGGGCAAATGGTGAGAGCAGCAAGAAAGGTCACAGATTTTTGTGATTTTTTTGGCAGAGTGTCAGAACTTAGAAAACATGTTTGCTAATAGAGGATATCCTAGGAACTTAATTGTTAAGGTTAGAGAGGAAGTGGTCCTTAACTCATTACAGCCAAGTGACGTCTCCAGGCATTTCTGCAGTTACCTCCTACTGCGCTTCTAGGTGTCAAACATTGCCTGTTCATATTTGCATTAATATTTTCAAACCCATGTTACATACAAGGTATCAGAATATTTGATATTGAAGCCTGCATGATGACAAACACAATTGTATTGATATATGACCTCTGTCAGTTAGTATTTGGCAAAACTGTAAGGTGATAACTTTGTTTTTTCAAGGCCGAAGCCACACCCACTGGGAGTTACAGGTGCACACTTAAAAGAACTCTACTGGAGGGAATGAGTTAAAAGACATGAGGGTCACTTTAAACCATTATTGGGAGCTACCTTGTTGAAAGAAACATCAGTAAATATTGAACAAGACCTTGAAGGTGACTTACCTAAGGACAAAAGCTTGCAGACTTCTTTTTTATGTACATTCTCAGTGGACTATGCTTATATTAGGCAGATATTGAACAAAAACTGGGGGGGCAGTTACTGAGGATTTAATCCTGAGTGCGAAATTTGGTATGCAGCCAAAGATCACCTATAGAAGGAATTTAAGCCTTAAAGCTTTACTTCAAAAAAGAAAGAAATTGCAAGGGCCAGGTCCTAATGGTATGTCAAAGTGAGGGGCATGTGCTCAATGTAAAAACATTCAAGTAACTAAAGAGGTCATGATCAATGACAAATGATATTTTATTAGGGGGAGATTCAATTGTCAGTCTAAAGGCGTGATCTATGCTGCCATATGTGATCGGTGCACCGCTTTTTATATAGGCAAGACCGAAAGAAAATTAAAACAGTGGGTCTACGAGCATGTTTATGCCATAAGTAAAAAAGATACAAATAACGCTTTGGCAAAACACATACTCGAGTATTCAGACCACTGTTTTAGATTTGTAGTCTTGCATTACAGACGCCCTGATCCAAGAGGTGGCCCTTGGCAACTTCTTTTGGAAACAGATGAGCTAGATTGGCAGATTAGGACAACTGCCAATATACCCCCTGGTCTTAACGAACAAATATCAATTAAATGTGTACTTAAATTATTATCGTTAAGATGCTGAAAGGTTTAAATAATTTCTTTTTCGTTTTTATTCATCATTTTTATCAAATGCACTTACATTATTTTTCTTTTTAGAATGAATTCGAATACATAATGTTGCGCATATTTATTTTTCATATATGTTTTTTGTTTTTTAATTTTGATTGTAAAAAGCCATCTTGATATGTGAGTTTAAGCCCTTATAAAAGGTTTTCACTACTGGTTTTTTACCATTAGGCTTTGGATAATGTATGTATATGGATTGTACCTTTAATTTTTATGGTTGTTTAGCAGCTGAACTTAAGTAATTGGATGCCTTGTTAATTGTTAATTAATAACTGCTATGCTGAAGACTATTTAAATGTTCTTAATTGATTTAACATTTTGTATCTGAAGAAGGTGAAGCATTGGTTTTAACGAAAGTGCTTATAGTAAATTGTTTTTCTACCGATTTTTGCTCCGGTTGTTTTTATTGGTTTCTTTTACGCTTTTCAAACATCAGTGAAATGCTATACCTAGTATGTACTACTAACACCTGTAACTAACATCTGTGAAATGCTATACCTAGTATGTACTACTAACACCTGTAACTAACATCAGTGAAATGCTATACCTAGTATGTACTACTAACACCTGTAACTAACATCAGTGAAATGCTATACCTAGTATGTACTACTAACACCTGTAACTAACATCAGTGAAATGCTATACCTAGTATGTACTACTAACACCTGTAACTAACATCAGTGAAATGCTATACCTAGTATGTACTACTAACACCTGTAACTAACATCAGTGAAATGCTATACCTAGTATGTACTACTAACACCTGTAACTAACATCAGTGAAATGCTATACCTAGTATGTACTACTAACACCTGTAACTAACATCAGTGAAATGCTATACCTAGTATGTACTACTAACACCTATAACATACATCAGTGAAATGCTATACCTAGTATGTACTACTAACACCTGTAACTAACATCAGTGAAATGCTATACCTAGTATGTACTACTAACACCTGTAACTAACATCAGTGAAATGCTATACCTAGTATGTACTACTAACACCTGTAACTAACATCAGTGAAATGCTATACCTAGTATGTACTACTAACACCTGTAACTAACATCAGTGAAATGCTATACCTAGTATGTACTACTAACACCTGTAACTAACATCAGTGAAATGCTATACCTAGTATGTACTACTAACACCTGTAACTAACATCAGTGAAATGCTATACCTAGTATGTACTACTAACACCTGTAACTAACATCAGTGAAATGCTATACCTAGTATGTACTATTAACACCTGTAACTAACATCAGTGAAATGCTATACCTAGTATGTACTACTAACACCTGTAACTAACATCAGTGAAATGCTATACCTAGTATGTACTACTAACACCTGTAACTAACATCAGTGAAATGCTATACCTGGTATGTACTACTAACACCTGTAACTAACATCAGTGAAATGCTATACCTAGTATGTACTACTAACACCTGTAACTAACATCAGTGAAATGCTATACCTAGTATGTACTACTAACACCTGTAACTAACATCAGTGAAATGCTATACCTAGTATGTACTACTAACACCTGTAACTAACATCAGTGAAATGCTACACCTAGTATGTACTACTAACACCTGTAACTAACATCAGTGAAATGCTATACCTAGTATGTACTGCTAACACCTGTAACTAACATCAGTGAAATGCTATACCTAGTATGTACTACTAACACCTGTAACTAACATCAGTGAAATGCTATACCTAGTATGTACTACTAACACCTGTAACTAACATCAGTGAAATGCTATACCTAGTATGTACTACTAACACCTGTAACTAACATCAGTGAAATGCTATACCTAGTATGTACTACTAACACCTGTAACTAACATCAGTGAAATGCTATACCTAGTATGTACTACTAACACCTGTAACTAACATCAGTGAAATGCTATACCTAGTATGTACTACTAACACCTGTAACTAACATCAGTGAAATGCTATACCTAGTATGTACTACTAACACCTGTAACTAACATCAGTGAAATGCTATACCTAGTATGTACTACTAACACCTGTAACTAACATCAGTGAAATGCTATACCTAGTATGTACTACTAACACCTGTAACTAACATCAGTGAAATGCTATACCTAGTATGTACTACTAACACCTGTAACTAACATCAGTGAAATGCTATACCTAGTATGTACTACTAACACCTGTAACTAACATCAGTGAAATGCTATACCTAGTATGTACTACTAACACCTGTAACTAACATCAGTGAAATGCTATACCTAGTATGTACTACTAACACCTGTAACTAACATCAGTGAAATGCTATACCTAGTATGTACTACTAACACCTGTAACTAACATCAGTGAAATGCTATACCTAGTATGTACTACTAACACCTGTAACTAACATCAGTGAAATGCTATACCTAGTATGTACTACTAACACCTGTAACTAACATCAGTGAAATGCTATACCTAGTATGTACTACTAACACCTGTAACTAACATCAGTGAAATGCTATACCTAGTATGTACTACTAACACCTGTAACTAACATCAGTGAAATGCTATACCTAGTATGTACTACTAACACCTGTAACTAACATCAGTGAAATGCTATACCTAGTATGTACTACTAACACCTGTAACTAACATCAGTGAAATGCTATACCTAGTATGTACTACTAACACCTGTAACTAACATCAGTGAAATGCTATACCTAGTATGTACTACTAACACCTGTAACTAACATCAGTGAAATGCTATACCTAGTATGTACTACTAACACCTGTAACTAACATCAGTGAAATGCTATACCTAGTATGTACTACTAACACCTGTAACTAACATCAGTGAAATGCTATACCTAGTATGTACTACTAACACCTGTAACTAACATCAGTGAAATGCTATACCTAGTATGTACTACTAACACCTGTAACTAACATCAGTGAAATGCTATACCTAGTATGTACTACTAACACCTGTAACTAACATCAGTGAAATGCTATACCTAGTATGTACTACTAACACCTGTAACTAACATCAGTGAAATGCTATACCTAGTATGTACTACTAACACCTGTAACTAACATCAGTGAAATGCTATACCTAGTATGTACTACTAACACCTGTAACTAACATCAGTGAAATGCTATACCTAGTATGTACTACTAACACCTGTAACTAACATCAGTGAAATGCTATACCTAGTATGTACTACTAACACCTGTAACTAACATCAGTGAAATGCTATACCTAGTATGTACTACTAACACCTGTAACTAACATCAGTGAAATGCTATACCTAGTATGTACTACTAACACCTGTAACTAACATCAGTGAAATGCTATACCTAGTATGTACTACTAACACCTGTAACTAACATCAGTGAAATGCTATACCTAGTATGTACTACTAACACCTGTAACTAACATCAGTGAAATGCTATACCTAGTATGTACTACTAACACCTGTAACTAACATCAGTGAAATGCTATACCTAGTATGTACTACTAACACCTGTAACTAACATCAGTGAAATGCTATACCTAGTATGTACTACTAACACCTGTAACTAACATCAGTGAAATGCTATACCTAGTATGTACTACTAACACCTGTAACTAACATCAGTGAAATGCTATACCTAGTATGTACTACTAACACCTGTAACTAACATCAGTGAAATGCTATACCTAGTATGTACTACTAACACCTGTAACTAACATCAGTGAAATGCTATACCTAGTATGTACTACTAACACCTGTAACTAACATCAGTGAAATGCTATACCTAGTATGTACTACTAACACCTGTAACTAACATCAGTGAAATGCTATACCTAGTATGTACTACTAACACCTGTAACTAACATCAGTGAAATGCTATACCTAGTATGTACTACTAACACCTGTAACTAACATCAGTGAAATGCTATACCTAGTATGTACTACTAACACCTGTAACTAACATCAGTGAAATGCTATACCTAGTATGTACTACTAACACCTGTAACTAACATCAGTGAAATGCTATACCTAGTATGTACTACTAACACCTGTAACTAACATCAGTGAAATGCTATACCTAGTATGTACTACTAACACCTGTAACTAACATCAGTGAAATGCTATACCTAGTATGTACTACTAACACCTGTAACTAACATCAGTGAAATGCTATACCTAGTATGTACTACTAACACCTGTAACTAACATCAGTGAAATGCTATACCTAGTATGTACTACTAACACCTGTAACTAACATCAGTGAAATGCTATACCTAGTATGTACTACTAACACCTGTAACTAACATCAGTGAAATGCTATACCTAGTATGTACTACTAACACCTGTAACTAACATCAGTGAAATGCTATACCTAGTATGTACTACTAACACCTGTAACTAACATCAGTGAAATGCTATACCTAGTATGTACTACTAACACCTGTAACTAACATCAGTGAAATGCTATACCTAGTATGTACTACTAACACCTGTAACTAACATCAGTGAAATGCTATACCTAGTATGTACTACTAACACCTGTAACTAACATCAGTGAAATGCTATACCTAGTATGTACTACTAACACCTGTAACTAACATCAGTAAAATGCTATACCTAGTATGTACTAACACCTGTAACTAACATCAGTGAAATGCTATACCTAGTATGTACTACTAACACCTTTAACTAACATCAGTGAAATGCTATACCTAGTATGTACTACTAACACCTGTAACTAACATCAGTGAAATGCTATACCTAGTATGTACTACTAACACCTGTAACTAACATCAGTGAAATGCTATACCTAGTATGTACTACTAACACCTGTAACTAACATCAGTGAAATGCTATACCTAGTATGTACTACTAACACCTGTAACTAACATCAGTGAAATGCTATACCTAGTATGTACTACTAACACCTGTAACTAACATCAGTGAAATGCTATACCTAGTATGTACTACTAACACCTGTAACTAACATCAGTGAAATGCTATACCTAGTATGTACTACTAACACCTGTAACTAACATCAGTGAAATGCTATACCTAGTATGTACTACTAACACCTGTAACTAACATCAGTGAAATGCTATACCTAGTATGTACTACTAACACCTGTAACTAACATCAGTGAAATGCTATACCTAGTATGTACTACTAACACCTGTAACTAACATCAGTGAAATGCTATACCTAGTATGTACTACTAACACCTGTAACTAACATCAGTGAAATGCTATACCTAGTATGTACTACTAACACCTGTAACTAACATCAGTGAAATGCTATACCTAGTATGTACTACTAACACCTGTAACTAACATCAGTGAAATGCTATACCTAGTATGTACTACTAACACCTGTAACTAACATCAGTGAAATGCTATACCTAGTATGTACTACTAACACCTGTAACTAACATCAGTGAAATGCTATACCTAGTATGTACTACTAACACCTGTAACTAACATCAGTGAAATGCTATACCTAGTATGTACTACTAACACCTGTAACTAACATCAGTGAAATGCTATACCTAGTATGTACTACTAACACCTGTAACTAACATCAGTGAAATGCTATACCTAGTATGTACTACTAACACCTGTAACTAACATCAGTGAAATGCTATACCTAGTATGTACTACTAACACCTGTAACTAACATCAGTGAAATGCTATACCTAGTATGTACTACTAACACCTGTAACTAACATCAGTGAAATGCTATACCTAGTATGTACTACTAACACCTGTAACTAACATCAGTGAAATGCTATACCTAGTATGTACTACTAACACCTGTAACTAACATCAGTGAAATGCTATACCTAGTATGTACTACTAACACCTGTAACTAACATCAGTGAAATGCTATACCTAGTATGTACTACTAACACCTGTAACTAACATCAGTGAAATGCTATACCTAGTATGTACTACTAACACCTGTAACTAACATCAGTGAAATGCTATACCTAGTATGTACTACTAACATCAGTGAAATGCTATACCTAGTATGTACTACTAACACCTGTAACTAACATCAGTGAAATGCTATACCTAGTATGTACTACTAACACCTGTAACTAACATCAGTGAAATGCTATACCTAGTATGTACTACTAACACCTGTAACTAACATCAGTGAAATGCTATACCTAGTATGTACTACTAACACCTGTAACTAACATCAGTGAAATGCTATACCTAGTATGTACTACTAACACCTGTAACTAACATCAGTGAAATGCTATACCTAGTATGTACTACTAACACCTGTAACTAACATCAGTGAAATGCTATACCTAGTATGTACTACTAACACCTGTAACTAACATCAGTGAAATGCTATACCTAGTATGTACTACTAACACCTGTAACTAACATCAGTGAAATGCTATACCTAGTATGTACTACTAACACCTGTAACTAACATCAGTGAAATGCTATACCTAGTATGTACTACTAACACCTGTAACTAACATCAGTGAAATGCTATACCTAGTATGTACTACTAACACCTGTAACTAACATCAGTGAAATGCTATACCTAGTATGTACTACTAACACCTGTAACTAACATCAGTGAAATGCTATACCTAGTATGTACTACTAACACCTGTAACTAACATCAGTGAAATGCTATACCTAGTATGTACTACTAACACCTGTAACTAACATCAGTGAAATGCTATACCTAGTATGTACTACTAACACCTGTAACTAACATCAGTGAAATGCTATACCTAGTATGTACTACTAACACCTGTAACTAACATCAGTGAAATGCTATACCTAGTATGTACTACTAACACCTGTAACTAACATCAGTGAAATGCTATACCTAGTATGTACTACTAACACCTGTAACTAACATCAGTGAAATGCTATACCTAGTATGTACTACTAACACCTGTAACTAACATCAGTGAAATGCTATACCTAGTATGTACTACTAACACCTGTAACTAACATCAGTGAAATGCTATACCTAGTATGTACTACTAACACCTGTAACCAACATCAGTGAAATGCTATACCTAGTATGTACTACTAACACCTGTAACTAACATCACTGAAATGCTATACCTAGTATGTACTACTAACACCTGTAACTAACATCACTGAAATGCTATACCTAGTATGTACTAATAACACCTCTAACTAACATCAGTGAAATGCTATACCTAGTATGTACTACTAACACATCTAACTAACATCAGTGAAATGCTATACTTAGTATGTACTAAAATTACTGTCAGTGCAAAGCTCACTTAATAAATTCTAGAAATTCCTATTTGTATAAGTAGAAATAAATGCAATGGCAGAATACAACAGGCAATCATGTAGCTAGGCATTAATACCTACTATCTGTATCAATAATATGTACACAGAATTCAAACAAACACTAAGAAAAATATAAAACTAGAATCTGCAGGAATTATGAAATGCTCTAACAATATTTACAACAGTTCAAAAATATGGCCATGTAATGGTCAACATATGTCAATTTCAATGTCTGAGAGGAACATACATTCTCATATATCTAGTACTTCTTATTTTGAGCAGACAGGTGATCCGCTGTGACAACCCCTAACCAGGAAAAGCCAGAAGAAGAAGAAGAAGAGGTCTTTGTTAAAAGTATACCCTGCCAGTGTTTTCAGGTCTAACCATCATCACTATATAATTTACAACTAGACTGTTTTTCCACATAATCCTTGAGTTTCTTGAAGCTTGTCAGATTATCTAGTTGCCTTAAGCCACCATATTCAGCAGCTGGGGGTAGGGTGAGAGAGGCAACTACCCTGGGAGCAAAGTGTTGGGGACCACAATGCTTACTGTCTTTTATAATCTGGTATTGCATTTACAGTGAAACCTGAGCACTGTAGTGCTCCCTGCTGCATTGTAGCAAGTAGTTTGCTACAATTTAAAGCATTTCTTTTTTTATTAAAACCTGAGTGCTGTAGCACTTTTGATCAGAGTGTAAACTTTAGCAGATGCTTGCTATATTATAGCAAGCAGTTTGCTATAGTTTAAATGTAAAAAAATATATTTTAATATAAAACCTGAGTGCTGTAGTGTTCCATGCATGTTATAAAGTTGCTGATTTTTGAGGTTGGGGGTGGTGTGCAGACATGGGACCTGATGATTGGCTCCTTTTTTTCCCATAGTTCACTGGCCCAACACATGGTGCTGGTTGAGCCATTTCTGTGTCAACAGGTAATTTGTTCCAGTTTTCAGGGACCATTCTCGTAAATTGTGGCCTCTGTGCATGGGGGTTAAGACACCTCTACATTCCATGAAGCAGTCCTGGATCTAGGTGCAGTGCTTGCCTGGCCACCCAGAATATCTGTTGGAGACCCCCCAGGTGGGTATGCATTGACATGGTCAAATAACTGCATAGTGAGTACATGTGGATTACTGCAATTGCATGAGCACTTCTTTTTACAGGAACATCAGGACTCCAGGTGAAGAGACCATCAGACTCTAACAAATATAAAATAAAAAACGCCACCAACAATGGTGTGACCACTGCAATAACAGAAGAACCTTTATTAAAAAACTAAGCACTTTCACCCTGCAACCTCAGTGTTTCATCAGAGTAACAAAGATCACAAACATTCATGCTTATATAAAGGAAATGACATCACTCAATCAGGTTAATTGATGCATAAAAGATACAGCATTAAAAAACACGAACCTGAGAGTGGAAGGGACAATGAAGTGAATAATGAGACTCATAAATATTGGAGATTTTTTTTAGAAACACCTCCACTCCCCAGAAGGTCACAAAGAATAAAGAACAGGAACCAGAGGAACTGGGGGGGGGGGGGGCAAACAAGGGAGGAATTCTACTTACCAGTACTAGCAGTGGAACAGATAGATGTTTATGAGTTATTCACCACGGATTGTACTCACTATAGTGAATTTTCTGTTATGGAAATGAACTTCCAAGACCAATCTGTGTGTTCAGTAACTACAAAAAAACGGATTTAATGTTTATTATTTTTCACAACAGTGTATGAGTGCTGTGCATGTCTCTTTTTAGCAAAGGTTTTTCATTTGTGCCTTGTTTTACGCAAGATATTGCTAAAGTCCTTACTAATGTAAGACTTTTCACTAGGCAGTTAAATTTAAAACTGTTCTTTCAGGAAAAACAGGAGAATGTTTGTATTCAATTACCTTGTTTGAAAAGAAAGAATACTTTCACCCCATCAATGAATAATGTTTTTACTACATTTGAAACTCTATATGAAAATGAATTGCATGATTTGTTTTCTGCTGTGACAAGATATGATGATAATTTAATGCCAGATGAAAGGAAAGTTTTAAAACACTTGAATGACAACAACCAGGTTAGAGTTATGAAACCTGACAAAGGTGGGGGATTGTCATTATGGATCATCAAGATTATGTATTTAAAATATATGAGTTGTTAAATGATAGTACCACATGTGAGAGAATTTCTATTAATGAATTGAGAAGAGCTTACACTAAAATTGGCTGGGTATTACATGATTCTTTTAACCCAGGAAGTTCTAGATCCAACAGAATACAACTTCATGACCGTGGATTTTCCAGTGACACCTTGCATCTTTGTGATCCCAAAAATTCATAAAAACTTACACAACCCACCTTTTAGACCAACTGTCGCTGCAACAGAGTCATATACACTGAACCCATAGTGGCATACATTGATTTTTGGTGTAAACCTATACTCAAGTGTTATAAAAATATTTTAAAAGATTCTTGGCACTGTCTGGAAACCCTTAGAAATATGCCTATTACAGACGATTTTTTGTTTGCCACTGTGGACGTCATAAATATATTTACAGTTATTCTACATAAAGAGGGGCTTATATTGTTCAAAGAAGCCCTGAGGGGGAAAGTAGGTATACACAATGTGAAGAGGTAATTATTGGTGGAACTTAAGGAGATTGTACTTAATAATAACTGTTTGCTTTTTGAGGGAGAACTTTTTCATCAGATATCAGGTGTTGCGATGGGAGCCAAATGTGCACAAATATATGCTAACCTGGTGCTGGCTCAATGGGAGCAAAAAATGATTTTCCCATCAAATTTTTTTAATAAAGTAGTCACCTGGTTAAGATTTTTGGATGATATACTCATCCTATGGAGAGGAACCACAATTGAGTTAGGTGAATTTATAGACTATTTAAATTCTACTACATTTTTAAAGTTTACGCATATGATTAGTACAGATAGTATACATCTTTTGGACATACTACTAAGTTTGGATAAATCTAATAAGAAATTTAATTCTAGAGTGTACAGGAAAGAAACACATTCAAACTCATTCCTCCATTATAGTAGTTGTCATCCTCCCCACCAAAAGAAAAACATTATAAAAGGTCAAATGGTGAGGATTTCAAGGTTGACTAGTAATGATGATGACTTTATGAATGAAATGTACACTCTAGTAGGAAGGTTCAAAGAATGAGGTTATACCTCTAAATTATTGATTAGAACAAGGAATTATATTTGACAGAGGAAAACCGATAGGGTTTTACCCATTCTATCTACAGCCATGGCTTCACCTTAGAATTTATTTTAGTTCTTCCTTACAATAATGAAGCAGGGAGAATTAGAACTGTAATAAATAACATGTGGGATTTAGTTTTATACCCTGAATTAAAAAACATCTTGGGGAGTACATGAAAAATAACCTTCACTAGAGATGCAAACTTAAAAATTTGTTTGAAAAAACTAAAAATAACAAAAGGTTGTGTTCCAAACTGACAAAATGTAACATGTAAAGCATGTAAACATATTAACACAGGTCCATACGTGGCAGTAGAAGGTTATTACCGTACAATTCCATGTCCTGGTTATTGCAACTGCAATTCCAAGATGGTAGTATATATGGCTACATGTATGTCCTGTTCAGCTTTTTATGTGGGTAAAACCACCAGGAAATTAAAGGAAAGAATCTTGGAGCATGTAAGGGACATTAAAAAGAAAAAGAAAGAAAGTGCATTATATATTCACTCTGAGAAATGTGCCAGTTTTAATAAGTTCCTCTTTTTTATTATATATAGGGTAACTGACTATGGGAGAGGTGGTGATTTGAAATTGTACTTGGAAAAAGTTGAAATGGAATGGCAGTTCAGGACTAATGCCACAGTATATCCAGGAATTAATTTGAACAAATCATTAAGCTCAGTTTTAAAAATAAAGGCAACAGAAATTTAATTTCTTTGTTCTTCTTTTTCTTCTTTCGGCTGCTCCCGTTAGGGGTCAACACAGCAGATCAACTGTTTCCATTTCTTCCTGTCCTCTGCATCTTGTTCTGTCACACCAACCACCTGCATGTCCTCTCTCACCACATCCATAAACCTTATCTTAGGCCTTCCTCATTTCCTGTTACCTGGCAGCTTCATCCTTAGCATCTTTTTCCCAATATACTCAGCATCCCTCCTCAGCACATGTCCAAACCAATGTAATCTTGCCTCTCTAGCTTTGTCTCCAAACCTTCCAACCTGGGCCGACCCTCTAATATACTTATTCTTAATCCTGTCCATCCTCGTCACACCCAGTGCAAATCTTAACATCTTCAACTCTGCCATGTTAAGCTCTGACTCCTGCCTTTTTGTCAATGCCACTGTCTACAACCCATATAATATAGCTGGTCTCACTACCCTCTTGTAGACCTTCCCTTTCACTATTACTGGTACTCGTCTGTCACAAATCACTCCTGACACAATTCTCCACCCACTCCATCCTGCCTGTCCTCTCTTCTTCACCTCTCTTTCACACTCACCATTACTCTGAACTGTTGATCCCAAGCACTTAAACTTATCCACCTTCGCCACCATTAAATTCAGACAATATACTTACACTTAACAATAAGAGTTAGATTCCATTAACAACGTTGGGCATTTGCATACGCAACAAATATTTTTAATAGATGTTTTTCATATACACAAATTGTTTTATGAACACTTTTAATGTGTTTTTTAATGTTGTATCTTTTATGCATCAATTAACCTGATTGAGTGATGTCATTTCCTTTATATAAGCATGAATTTTTGTGGAGTTTGTTACTCTGATGAAGCCCTGCAGTTGCAGGATGAAAGCACTTAGCTTTTTAATAAAGGTTATTCTGTTATTGCAGTAGTCACACCATTGTTGGTGGCGTTTTTTATTTTATTTTTGTCAGAGTTTTATGTTTCTGTCCTGTTGGGCGAAGAGTTTTTTATTTAATGAAGAGTCCATCAGCACAATGTTGGTTATCTAGTAATCTGCCTTGCTACTATATATTTATTTATTTATTGCAATTCAGTCAATGATGACAGGCCTTACTTAGTGTAAGTAAAGTGTTAAATGGGCCCTACACCATGGATATATCACAACGTAATTTTGGAGGCATGCTTGGCTTTATTGATGATGGCAGACAACTACTAGCATGGCCAGAGGCCACTGTGTCATTGTTGGAATACTCAATGTGGTGCCCACATTCCCACTCCAATCTGCAAACATACCTTCTGCACATGTGGAACATACCCAACCAACACAGGAAGACACACAAAGACAGGATGTCACAGACAGATCTTCCCAGAAAAGTATGTCTTCTCATATGGTGTAGTCCCCCTTGATTACTGGACACTCCTCTGAGCACGTGGAAGACATAAAGGGACATCATGCTAGTGGCCATGCATACCAAGTACATTCATCACCTTAGCTAGTTATTTTAGTGATTGCAGCACAGAGTATAGCCAGGGCAGAATACAGGGACAGGCAGACAGCAACATAATTAATTTGATATTTTGACATTAAATGGTAGCCTATTCCAAAGTCTGGCAAATCTAATTTGGAAAAAAAAAATCTCAGCTTTGCAAATGGCAACAGGCTACTATGCTTGCACTGAGCAATAATTTTAGCACATGCAAAACTTACATTTAAAAATATAATAAAACATTTTTGCAGGGGTTAAGCCCCCCCCCCCGCATCCCCCATTTAGGGAGTGCCCCCACACCCCCTGCTAATTAATTAAAAATATAAATATATATATATATATATATATATATATATATATATATATATATATATATATATGTATATATTATACACACACACACACACACACACACACACACACACACACACACACACATATATATATATATAAATATATGGTTTACTATCATATGTGCGAAAACCACTTGGCGGAACCGGTAGGGCGATCACCACAATGCTGAAGCTGACATAAGCAAAAGGCCGCTGTTGTCAGCTCCAACACTGCGGTGCAGATCACACTATAGTGGAGATGGGGAAATGTACCCTTACCCTCACTGTAGTTGATCTCGGAGTTTGTATCTATAAGTAGAGGGGGTGGGGGGTGCAGGGGGCTTCCCCCCTGCAAAAACCTGTTGTAGTATATTGTGTAGGTAGGAGCATTTCAGTGTAGTTGACATTTTCGACATTCGACTGCACTGAAATGTTCGGTTCGACATTAACACTGTTTGGTGTTTAGATTTCTGAACATTTGGTTCGGACATCTGTACATTCGAACAATATTATGTCGAACATGTGACAGTAAACCTATATATATATATATATATATACATATATATATATATATATATATATATATATATACATATATATATATATATATATATATATATATATGGGTCTACTTCATATGATCGACAGCTCATATGATCGACAACCAAAACGCTCACACCAAAACAATGAAAGCTCAAAACACTGAAAGCTCATATGGTCGACACATCAATCCAAAGCATTATGCCCTTTCCCTACTGTAGCGTGACCCTGGAGTAGGAATAAATAGTTATACATTATTTACATGAATATAGTCAATTCAGTTAAAAGTATCCATATGTATGTTTGAAATTTATGACATATGTAGGGGGCCTCGCCCCCCACACCCCCAATATATATATATATATATATATATATATATATATATATATATATATATATATACACACACACACACACACACACACACACACATATATATATATATATATATATATATATATATATATATATATATATATACTAAGTCTGAAATTACATAATGTCAGGGACAGGGTATGCTTTCCTATTCCCAAGAATTGTGAGTTCTTACACACCTATCGATTATGTATATATATATATATATATATATATATATATATATATATATATATATACGGTATGTGTGTGTTTCTGTGTTCCTGTGTGTACACATATGACTTTTTCTTGAATCTTGGTTATTAAGAATTACATTTGTCCTGTTATTGCATTCAACATCTCATCTTTCACACACTCATAAGCCCAGATTAAATCACCTCTACATAAATAGTGCTGACTAAAATGTAATTTTAAATTTAATAATCTCTCCTCATAACTACATGATCTGCCTAAGGCTGTCTGGTCCAGAATGTCTAACTTCTTTCTAACATATTAATTTCACTAATGGCATAACTACAAAAGCCCACCCCATACTCAATCACTTTATAAGACTCTTGTATAGAAGAAGTAACACATATTTTTGTCTTAAAGATACTGGTCTTAAGATAGTTTTAATAAAACTAGCATTCATGGCAAAGCCCAGTTTATTATTAGCCATCAGTAAAAACTTTTTAACGTGCATACATTTAAAAAAGTTTTCTTTGATTAGAATATAATGGTATATGTTATTGTCAGGGCTAAAGTGCATAACTTTACACTTCATCCTGTTAATGTTCATTTTATTATCCTGCATCCATATGAATTATAAATCTTAGCAGGACTGCAAGTGTTCATGACTTTTAACAGAAGTAACAGCTTCAACCCCTATCTGTAGTCTGCCACTGATGTATAACAACCAGCTGGCATATTAAACAGCAAATGTCTTAAGGAAGACTCCTAAGGGATATCATTCTGTACTTCAGATGAAGGCCTCTGCAAGAAATCTGGACAAAGCCTAAAATAATGGTGGGACTAAGGCCGAAAAATAGAGACAGTTTTTAAATAATGCTCTTATAAATTTAGAAAGTTGTTAAAATAACATGATTTGTGTTAGCATGCATTTTCAGGAGGATATGAAATCTGAAACTTAAATGTTTTTCATTACTTAGTGACTTTGATTCTCACTGATTTACCAGAAATCCATATATTTTATAAGGAACAAACTAAAAATATGAGGCACACATTAGGACATTCTGCAAAAATCTGGACAGTTGAGGGGTATGGAAATATCACATTTCTGTAATGTACATTAAGATTCCCGTACTGTAACCTGTCATTGATCCAACTTTGTAAGCTTTGATATAATAGTGGACTTTGGGATCAAATCAAATGCCTTAGCTAGAATAAATCCAAATACATTATATCTATGGGTAGACCAATATCCTGCCTATCAATAACATTTATGTAAAACTGAAATTGATTATGCACAACCTGCCCTGACAAAAAGCATGCTGATTAATAGTTTTAGTTAAAAATCAGTTTTCATGGACATTTTTAAAATTACCCTCTGAAAGCATTTACTCAGGCTTATAGGTGTGCAGTTTTCAATATTACCATTGTCACTCCTTGAACACTAAGATACTATTAACTCATTTCCAAGTGTTAGTGAATAGCCTTTTTCTATGTTTAGGTGAAAAAAAGTACTTTAAAAAAAGACATTTAGGTACATTTCCTGCTTTAACCACAGTTGAGTATTTTTACCCGAAATTAACATAACCAGAGAAGCAACTAGCAAATATCTGCATGATTTTGTCTGGATCAGTTAAAAAGTTATTACTCTACGTTAATGTGATATTGCTATTATATACAGCTGCATGGCTCCTAAAATGTTTTTTTTAAAGACTGCCCTGTTGCCTGGTGTGTGTCTAGCAAGGGTGTATTCGTATCTGTATTACCTGAATTTCTTGGCCATTTTTTATACCTATTGGTTTTACTACCAGATGGACAATTCCTTATAATAGTTTCTTAATTCTAGAAAGGTACAATGGTGTCCTATTCTACCGAGGGGGACAGTTTGTTCCAGTAGTCACTCTGAATTAAAGGAAAACTCTATCTTAGAACTGAAAAAAAACATTATTTTTTCACTCTACCTTTTCTCTTTTGAGCTTTTTAACACCTCAAAATCATGTTGTTTCTGATAGTATTTTAATGTTTTCTGCAAAATGTTTGTCAGTGGAGCTTGATATACCAATGTGATCTTGTTTTTCTTTAAACCTTTCTCTTTCCCATAATCCATTTCAAGCCTCCTTTATATATGTTATGCTAGACATAAGGCAGTAGTGGTGTATTCCCATGCCATTGACATGTATAATGGGTTTAGTGTCAGTCACTGTCATCTTATATATGTTCTATAATGAGACTGCTTTGTTTATTTCTTGAATGGCCCTCATTTGTGTGTGTGTGTGTGTGTGTGTGTGTGTGTGTGTGTGTGTGTGTGTGTGTGTGTGTGTGTGTGTCATGGAACTTGTTTTACAGCTGCAACCAAAGCATAGCTAAACTGCAGGCTTTTGTTCAAAATATCTTTTCGTAGTTCAAGATGAACTGGCAGTCCCCTTTCCCTACACTTTGGTAAATTTACTGCTACTTTACAAGAATTACAAGAAAAAATATTTTCTGACTTTTCTCTAAATGTCACAGCCATCGTTGATACTACATTTAAGTCATCTTAAAATGTAAAGTAGTATAAACTACATTTAAAGTTTAAAGCTTAGAATTTCAATACTGTGATTCTGCTTATGTAAATTTGTCAAAAGAGGTGACAACTGCCTTTGAACCAATGACTGATCTAATTGTTCTGTTTTGCTATGAAATGCTTGGCTACATTGGAAGCAGCTTTGAATCAGTGTAATTTCTCTTCCTCCGTGCAATAAAGTCAATGGAAAATGGTTTCACACCTCTCTGTCTTCTTTACAGCGGCAGCTGAGCTGTTAACATCAACAGAACTAACTACCTATATAAGATAGTCAGCAGTACCTGACTACAAATTTTTCTGAGTCTGTGGTATGTCATGCAGGTGTAGGTGTATATAAATTCCCCTGCAGATTATGTGAGAATTTAAGCTTAAAAAAGTAGGTGGTCTTTCCCCTCCTTTGATTTCAAGGCAAGGAGATGAAAGTTTTATAAAGTACAACCACTCTTCCGGTACCTACAGAATACTGGAACCATATTGTAGGGAAAGAAACCTAAGAGTTGACTTAAACTGTAAGAGAAGGTAGTGTTTTCCTTTAAATTTCAGAACGTTTTTATCAATTTTATTACAGATCCAGTTCTGGCATTCATCTTGTCCCAAGTGAATGAGACCAGAATTACAACCCCGATTTATCAAATTATTCTTGATGTAATTACAATAATAATCATAAAATCTCTAGTCTATATATATCCTGTTGGGTCTTACTTCATTCATTAACTCTGTTGGTCTATGCATAAGATATATGAACTGGTGAAGGGAGGCCACTTATTTTCATCTCAGCTGTAGAAATGATTAATACTGCTTCTGAAATATTTCTTGCCGAATAAAAGGAACATGCTGTTTTAAAGCAAATTCACAAATAACCTCCAAGAAGTTAATATCACTAATTTTGTTGAGGTATACATTCCAATAAAGATCTGTAGTGTTTAAATCTCCATTTAATACACAAAGATTTAAAAGAACATTTATTTCTTAGTAAAATGATTCTTATGAAAATAATAATTTCTCAGAAAAGTGATATTTCTTGTTAGTTTAAATATTACTGCAAAGTATGAGTCTTACTTGTTAAAACAGACATACTGTACATATTTGAGATTTAACTATTTGCTTGATCATAGAGCTATTAGTTCATGAAATGTCCTGCTTAATGTGGCCATCCCCGAGTCATATCCTGAAAATGTTAAAGGACTATCTTGAAGCAATGTCAAGAAATTTGTGTTAGTTGGTAGAGATATTTTCAGGCCAGAATGCCCATCAGAAATGGACAAACTGCAGCATTTGCAAAGTTTAAGATAAACTTTTAGTTAACATTTCACTTCAAACTACTAATTATAAAAAACATCAAAAAATAAATACATATTGTTGTGACTAAGACCTAAAGAGAATATACATATCTGCATAAAAGTGAAATATTTATATGTTTTAATGTCACAGAATAATAATGAACTGAATTTTGAGTTTTTCGGTATGTTTTAAGTTGCAGCTGCTCCCTCATGTTTTGAAATGGTAACGTGTGCATAGATAGTGAGCCTAATATCATTGCCTGAAAATGGAAGGAGAATATATGAAACTGTTTTAATGATGTACTCATTTAGATAGACCTAAAAACTATTAGTGATCTGGGAGCAGTCTTCCTGAAAATAATCAGTAGCTAAATGGTAGACCACACAGTCACATCTGAAAGGAGGCAGCTGTAGGTTAAATTGGTTAACAAATTAATAAAATAACAAAAACGCGTCAGTATACAATGTAGTAGATGAGACAAGAAATGCTGACAAAAATAGAGCTAAAAGAAAGAAAGAAAGAAAGAATGAAAGAATGGGATGAGACACAGAAAAAATGCAAAGAAAGAAAACAACTAATGTCATCAAGAAGGATGAATGTTTATCACTTTGAAAAATGTTTAACTAATGGATCAAACGCATATCTTCCTTCTCCATTTGTGTCAAAGGTGTATTGTCACTGCAGAAGTATCCTTCTATTTTAATAACCACTTCAAAATACCATGATGACAATAATCAACCATATCAAATCTTAGCTGACCCAGATACACTTTTAGCACTAAAGCAAACCCTGTTGCATTGCAAGATGAAACCATTACCATTTTTTTTTTGATTTTCTGCCGTAGTCTGCATTTCAACAAGAATGTTCAGAAATGAATTACGTGTGTTTTACAGTTAAGTAGGCATGAATGTTTTTTGGTCTATATTTTAATTTATATTATCTGTCAACTACAAGAGTTTCCATGTAACAGTATAAATGTAAATGTAAAACACAAGTGAACCAGAACAAAACAGCTGCTGTAGTCACAATTTACAGAGAATGATCACCAGTCCAGGATTAAAAAGAAAACTTCTTCTTTATTCCATAAAACTTTCTGTGTTTTTTTGCCATGTAACAGTATACTGTGATATCACAAAACTGCATGTTGTTGTATATCAGAACAATTAGACAAACTTTGAAAATAACTGAAATGGTTACTATGCATGTCATAGTACAGACTGCTTTAATAGCCAGAGAAGGTAAAACTGAAGTGGTACATTAACTGAAAACAATGTAATAAACAACTTTTGTAAATGTTGTACTTTATGTACTTTATAATGATTGATATGTAATAGTTTTCAGTTTTCACTATTATAAACATTTGAAACATAAGTTTATTTATAGTCATGCTACAAGACAATTAAAGTAATACTTACTTTGTGGCAATATCATCGTATGATGCTGCTAACACAAGAGTACCAGGTTTTATTTTGGCCATAAAGTCTATTAATGGCTTTACATCTGCATGAATAAAGTTTAAAAAATAATTAATTCAATATATCTGTTTTTCTGAGCAGTGAAACATTTCTAAGAAAAGCAGAATAACACAAGTTTTGTTTGTATAATATAATAAAAGTAGTTATTCTCATATTCTTTATCTTAATGTATATGTCTTCTCTTATGGTAGAGCTGCAGATTTATGTATAAAACACAAAACAAACCGGTTTTAACTGTAGTCCCTGCTTACTATATCTGATCATTACAGAAGTGATTTGGACAAAATGAGTGGCCAAGAAGCAGCAAAAAAGAAAAAATGGTATCAAGAACATTTTGTAACTTCCATTAAATGATAACATTTTAATCAGAGAATTGACAGATGACTGCACACATAGGTAAGTTAAAATACAGAAGATAATTACTCTATTCATAGGTTTGTAGATTAGTAGCAGACTAACAGCTCTTCTGGGCAATTTTAAATTTACCCAATTTCCCTATGTGAGAATCAAACCCTGCACCTTGTAACTGTAAGGTAAACACCTTAACCATTATGCCAAGCTCCCATCCCTGAAACTCAAACTGAGATAATATCCTTTCCTGCTCTGTAACAGGTAACCTAAATGTATAAATTGATGCTGTCAAACAATATTGTCACCATGCATCTGCTTTTCAATGAGTATCATTCAAGCATAGTCAGGTGCGAGTTGAGTCAGTTTTCAAAGATCTGAGAATCTCTATTTCAACGTTTTTTTAAAGAGTGCTATGTCATTTAGATCCAAAGCTTAACAAAGCATGAGTCTATTGTTTATGACTGTTATAGCCAGTGATAATAAACTACTAAATATGTTACATAAAGCCATAGTTAGTTCAGTCATGAATACAACTAAGATTTCTGTTCTTAAATTACAAGAGAGAGATTAACAGACTTGACTGTAAAACAGAACATTTTCCATCTCTAGGAAAGGTATACATACTGTGATCTATGATATTATAAGCTATTAAATTACTCCGCTAACCCATAGAGCAGAACAGGATGCTAAGAATGAACCTTTTTAGCAGCACTCTTATGAGAATTCCAAGAGAAAACAGAGTCACAAAATGCTGAAACATTAAGCACAATCATACTGGCAAAATCAGAAGTATAGTTAAAGTGGGGTAAGGGGGCAATTGACCCACGTGTTAGGTATCAGAGGAAGTGATTGTTAGGTGCCAATCAGTATTGCATTTGTGGTGAAGGCTAAAGCACTGTGACTTCAACATTATATCGGTGGTATTCAGCAAGAATGCATCAAGCTATTTGCTGCATTTGTAGTAAGCAGTTTGCTACAATTATTCTGAAACAACTTTTTGTCTGCTGCTGAGCTCAACTACTCATTCAGAAGACCTTTTTTTTCTTTTGTTCTTCAACAGCTAGCTATGGCTATGTTCTACATTAAAGCATTTTTGCATGGGAATAAGCCCCTGTGTTCCCATATGATTAGGGGTACTGCACCCTTCACTTCCCTGCTGTTTAGATATACTAACTCTTGAGATCACTACACCTGTTAGAAGGGATAATTAAGTAGACAAATTCTCAGAGATACATCAGTTTTCAGCTTAGGATATATCCCCATTCACCCTCCACACATACCCACACCCACTACATTCCTTAGAGTTTCAGGACGTGTACTTATGGGTCTGGAATTCATGTAGCAAACAGAGCTTTGATGAAGCAGTGACACCATTACTTTTCATAAAAAATAGTCTTGCACACAATTCTCAACTGTCCAGATTTTTGCAGAATGTTCAGATTTTTGCCTCATATTTATAGTCCGTTCCTCATAAAATTTGTGATTTTTTTCTGGATTTTTTGGGGGGGGCAATCAGTAAGGACTAAACTCAGTAAATAATGACAGGCATTTGAGTTTCTGACTTAATATTCTTCAGAAAATGCATGGTAACATAAGACCTTTTATTCTAGCAACTACTTGATAGAACAAAATCCATAAAAGGGAAGTCACCCCTGATCATTATTAGTAAAAAAATACGAGCACTCATAAAATCAACTAAGGCCAATTTTGAGAGAAAAATTGCCATGGATTCAAAGGACAATCATAAGGCTTTTTTCAGCTATGTTAGGAACCTGGGTGGAAACTCCCAGATATGCTCAGAATTAGTCCAAAATGATACAAAAATCACTGAACCTACAGACATTGCCAACATACTGGCAGACAGGTTCAGTGCAAACTTCACCCCCCTCTCCCCCCCTAAAGGAGAGATAACTATCCCAGCAGAGTGTAGCCTCCCAGACATCTCAAATGCGCAGGTGAAAGTTGCTCTCTCTAAAGCTAAAACACAGCATCAATGGGACCGGATGGTGTCCCCGGCTGTGTGCTACAAATGAGGAATTAAACCCGCACATAAGGCAGCTGTTTAATCTCAGCCTTACCACAGGATACATGCCCAAGGAGTGGCGTACAGCAACTGTGGTCCCACTCCACAAAGGCGGTGCCTCTCCTGGTAAACAAGTCTAGTCTGCAAAGCTATGGAGAGGATCATAATGGAGCTCATAAACAAAGATATAGGGACTTGCAGACATTGGACCCGACCCAGTTTGGCAGATCATGCCTTTTGAACTTGGTCGACTTCTTGAAACAGTCACCAAGGCCATTGATGAGGAAAGGCAGTCCATACAGCCTACCTTGACCTTGCGACACAATAGTAGAAAAACTTACCAGCTTAAATGTAAACCCATATGTCACAAGATGGGTTGCAAACTGGCTTAAGGACAGAACCCACAGGGTTAGAGTTGCTGGCGCTATGTCAGACTCCAAGCGGTCACAAGTGGTGTCCCACACCCTATTGTTCGGCATCTACTTCTCAGAAGTACAGGCCAACATGGGAGGACTTTGGCTGACAAAGTTTGCAGACGACTGCAAACTGGGCCATAGTGGAAAGTGCATCGGACACGGATATCCTTCAGAAGGGACTCACGGAAACAGATAGCTGGTGCCAGAGCCATGGCCTGAAGTTAAACGCCAAAAATGTAGTCATACCCTTGGAAAAACAAGGTAACCCCAAGCTACCATATAGGTGGCAATCCACTAAGCACAGAAGAGGTTATCAGGGATCTGGGGACCCAGGTTGACAGTGGCCTTTCTTTTGACACTCACATTGCTAAAGTGGTTAGAAAGACCTTCTACATTGCCCACCTGATCATGAAGGGATTCACATCCAGATCTAGTGAAGTCATTGTTCCCTGTACTCTTCACTTATCAGACGAAAGATACAATGCCCCATTCGGGATGTATCTCACCCAACATCTGCAGCAATTGGAGAGACCCCAAAAGTTCCTCACCAAAAGGATAAAGGGACTCCAAAATCTGTCATATGCTGCCAGATTGAAGAAACTCCAGCTCTCTTCAGTTGCATACCGTCTGCTCAGAGGTGACATGTGCCTGACATACAAGGCCATGTCCAACCTGGAATTAATGGACATGCTCCACCTCAAAAAATCCAAATCCACCAAAACCACTAGAGCAAGTGACTTAAACCTTAGCACAGATATAAATAGGACGTGCTGGAGGGATAGATTTATCATTCAGAGACTCCCTATGCTGTGGAATAAAATCCCGATCCATGTGAGGCAGAGCACCTCGCTGGCTCTGTTCAAGAGAAATCTTGACTTGTGGATGGGAGATCGTAGGTTTATCCCGGGAATCATCTCTGTGTCACTGCTGGACAGAGGCACAACAAACTAATGGGCACAGTATTTTTTCATATAAGAGGTGGCGTAAGCCACAAAAATTTGGGCTAGGCTTATAAATGCCTTAGGGCAGATAGCCTAGTATAAACCTATGAACCTATGAACCTATAAGAGCAATATTTACATTTTGTCCCTATTTTTGGGGCTTTGTCCCCCCATTATTTTCGGCTTTGTCCAGAATGGTCTTGAAATTGAAATAGTAGAACCACTGCCACAAGATTTGTCCCAAAAGCAAATAAAACTAAGAAAAGGGAGTTTTATGTTATCTGTTTATTGAGTGGTTAAGTGAACTGTTCCATCTCACACCTTTTTAATTCCAGTTCAGGTCGGAGTGGCAAGGGTTAATACAGTACACAGGAACAGTTTGGAATAGTCAAGCAGCAAGCATGGCTTTTGGAAGGAAACCAAAGTACTCAGATAAAAGACACACAGACACAGGAAGATCACAGAGATCCTTAGCAGGCAGATATCAGAATTCAGGACTGAAATAAACATTTCTTTATTGTGAGACAGAGATTACAAATGCTGAGTCATTAATTATATATTTTGCGTGGCTGGGTTTATACAAGGACTGTAAACATAGTGTCTCAAGATACTGTGCCTTTTGGGGAACACTGTCCCCTTTAACACCAGGTTACACAGTACAATTTTATCAAGGTGTATTTATTCCTAGGAGGAATCCAATCTTGAAATGGGGAATATAGTTTCTTATGGTCCTTTGATCAAGTTCAAAACAGTGTCTCAAAATAATGCCATTGTGCAGTCAATCCCAAAGCAGTAGCCCTGGAATACATAGATGCCAGCTATTGTTATCCATACCAGAAATGCACACTTATGGTTTTGCAATAGGAAAATGTTTCCATTCCACTCTTTACATGCAGTGAGATCTTCCCACCCTCTTAAAGCTATTTCATCATCTCCACTGTGATGAAGCTATTTTGGTCTCTCTGCTTTGGGAGCACCTCCTGGTTACATCCTTAAACAAAGGAATCTAGCTGCCGAGTATCTCTACACCAGATAAGTAAATCTACCCATTTAACAGTTTTTTCTGCTGTTTTAACTGTAAGCAAATTATTTTTACTACTTAGCTAAATCAGGTTTGTTAAAACTAGCCAAGTAGGCCCCAGAGTAAATATATAGCTATAGTGGGAGTGAGGCTTGTACTATGCAGACAGAGGGTCTAGTTTATTTATTTATGTTTTGTTGATCAGAAAAGTCCAATTAAGACAGAGCCTATTTTCAAAAGAGACCCAGGCAGAAACACTCCAGGTGCATGTCTTTGGAATGTGGGAGAAAACCAGTGCACAATGTGAAAACCCAAACAAACGCAGGGAGGACATGCAGACTCCGCACAGAAGGCACCCCAGCTGAGAATTGAACTAGAGAACCTCTTGCTTTGAGGTGATAATGTTAACCACTGCACCACTCGTTTGCAACAGATCTACTTTTGACTGGATTGTTCTTGGTTTCTTAATTCTACATATCACTGTGTGTTTAAGCTAGTGTTGGCCATTGTGGCCTCCCTGCTTTGGGATCATCTCCTGGTTACATCTTTAAGCAAAAGAATCTAGCTGTTGAGTATCTCTACACCAGATAAGTGAATCTCTTACTGCCTCTTTCTGCAGTTTCCCCAAACCCGCCTCCCCTTTTTGCTGTGGTTTTAAACAGCCAGTGTCTCTGTTTCTGCCCCTTATGGTAATCTGACTACCAAAGCCCTCCTCTTCATGATTATTATCAGTTGTATAAGCTATTTAAATACTTCTTCCCTCAAATTGTTTTCCATAGATCCAAATACTGAGCTCCCACCCATCCAAACAGTATTGATCTTGAGAAACTTCCTGTATTATAAATTATTTCTGGTGCATTTTAACACTTGTAGTGCCCTGTTTCACCTTGCAGTTGGTTTACCTTGTCTTAAATTGCCTTATTTGCTGCAACTAGCTAGTTGCTTAAAATACTGGGATAGCACTGTGCTTAGTACACTTTATGTGTGCTTTTACATTGAGGACCAAGTTTAATCATCTACTGGCAGTAGGCAGTAGCCTGGTCTATCTGAGTTGGGAAACACACAGGAAGGGCTCTGTGTGCAGTCCCATATTGCTGATCTCAGTTCCTCAGAGCTCAGTAATGCTTGGTGACCTTTCCTGTGAATCCAAGGTGTTTGTACTACATTCAGAGCCATCCAGGCTGAGCTAAGGAACTTTACTGTATTTTTGCACTTGCAGTTGCTTATTTAAAGGATCACTTTCATTTTACTGTATTTTCAAAGCTTTTAAGCAACTGATTACCTGGAAAACTGCTCTTCTTGTCTGTTTGCTGGTTTACTGATCTGGCTTGATTTAAATTACCATGCAGAAGGGTGATCTAGCCAGGGACTTAGCTGTTTGGTGTTTGTCTGCACTTGAGAGTTATTTTGCTGTGCTTTTACATTAAGAAATTTCCTGGTCATCCATATTGTGTAGCTCAAAGTGTAGTCAATTATTGACTAGAGGGCATAGGAGTTAGTTTCCAGCCTTTTTTCTGTAGCTGTAAAGTAAGTGTAGTTAGGAGTGCCCTCTATGGTAGCAAAGACTTAGAATGTAAACTTTACATAAAGCTAGTACTTAGGATTTTAACCTGTAACACAGTAAGGCTTTGAGAGAAGGTAAACTTAGGGCAGTTAGTTAGCATACTAAACAGCATTAATCACAGACTATAGTACTAGCTAACAGCTACCCTTAATCACATGCACCACACAGGTGACCCCTGTAAAACCAAGTCCTTAAACCATAATATACCAACACTAATACAGGGCCTGACTATATGAACATGCATTTTTTTACTGTCTTTGTGACTGGCTTGATAAATATGGGCATCCTGAGACAATGTAGCAATTGTCTCATGTACATAGACAACCTTTTTTATCCTTAAAGAAACTAACACAGTATGAGAGAGATGCACATATCTAACTTCCTTGGAGGCTAAAATTTTGCTTACTAACAAGGCTGTCAAAAACATACACACTACATCCTTCACACATACCACTCACCACACACTTAGACCTTCTTATGCCAAGGCACTTAAAAGAAACCTTCTCAAACCTCAAAGACCTTCTAAGCCATCTAACAGCAACACCTAAAGCACATATGGAAAATAACACCTAACACCACATATAAGCTTACATCAAAAGCTACCCAAAGAGCAAAGCCTATAAGGCAAGCAAACACTTTACCTAATACTCTTTTCATCGAAGGTTCTACTGAGTGACACACAGATGCCCCTCTCACCAGTCTGGACGAGGAGAAGAAAACAGTTAGTTGCCTATCTTGAGCTAGGATCCATATTACACATGTACTCAACTCATTGCTCCACATGTACCAATATATGATACTATCATAGTCTATGTGGGTGTAAATGACCTGAGATGTGCCTCATTGGACTATATGAAAAGACATATTATGGATCTGTCTGACAGGTACGTGCCTTGCACTGAGCAACATTCTACATTCACCTTGGATGATCTGACAGCATTAACAGAACATGACTGATTTTCACAATTTGTTAAGTTTCTGGTGTCAGTCTGGGGGGGGGGGGGTCCAATATCTATCATCATGGGAGGACATGGTTAATCTATCATGTTGCTTTGTCAATAATGGTCTACACCTGTCTCCTCTGGGCTTACAGTTACTGGATAAAAATTTTACACCTCCTTAGAGCCTTTTTAGGCAATGTTAAAATGACAAAACTACTGACTTAGGTAAAAAAATAAATAAAAGCAACCTTAAGGTGATATTGTTCAATGCTAGGAGCCTACATATGAAAATCCACACCCTACAAGTTCTCCTCACTGTGAAGAATATAGATATCCATTCTGTTACACGGACTTGGTTTAAAACCACAGAAAGTACTCCAACAGTGCAAGGTTATGGTGCCTTCCACAAATTTGGACCAACAACAACAACGCAGACAGGGGGTAAAGGTGGAGGTGTCTTGATTTACATTAGCAACAAATACATAACCAGGTTAGTTAAATAGGATAAGGCCGTAAAGTTCATCCATATCCAGGTCTCCATAGACAAGGTTCTGTACTGTGTCCTGGCTAGCGCTAGCTACAGGTCACCCTCTATGATCAGCAAAACTCACAACTTGGACCTGGACCTACTGGAGGCACTTAACATTCAACCAAATACCCTATTCATGAGAGACTTAACTACCCCTCTATAGACTGGAAAACATACACTGCCTCTAACTCACAACCACAACGTTTCCTGGACTTTGTCAACACAAACACCCTGGACCAGTTTGTGCACACTCCAAACAAGGACTCAAGCATATTAGACCTGGTACTCATCAACACAGGAGACAATTGCAACCCCCCACCCACCCTGTGTCATGATCTCATTGGTGAGGTCAGATCACAAAGCTGTCTTTCTCAAAATAAAAATCAACCCAGAAAACCCCACAAAACCAATAACAGTTAGGATCTTTTCTAAAGCTAAGTACATGTTGTTAAGTGGAATTTGTCAAAATTCTGGGCTCCCACAAACCCTGAAAACACAGTTACCTATGCAGAATTCTTCACAGAAGCCCTGTACAAACATGTAAATGGATGCACTGAAGCTGCCATACCTAACCCGCAGGTGGTATCATCACCTTAACATGGTATAGAACAAAAGAAAAAAGTCCTGACCAAAATTAGAAAGAACAACTTTCACAGGGACAAGATCCCTCTAATTGGGCAGCACAGTGGTGCAGCAGTAGCATTGTCTCCTCACAGCAAGAGTTTCTCCAGTTCGATTCTCAGCTGGGGTGCCTTCTGTGTGGAGTCTACATGTCCTCCCTGTCTTCATGTAGTTTTTCTCCGGTTTCCTCCCACATTCCATAGACATGCATCTGGAGTGTTTCTCCCTGGGCTTCTGCTGAAAATGTGCTCTGTCCCAGTCAGACTTTCCCATTAAACAAATGTTAAAATAAAATCACTAAAAAAGAAACTATGAGGTCCAACAAGGCTAAGGTCAGGATAGCCTCTCAGGCTAAGGACAATCTCAAAACATAAAACCACAGGCAACCAGATATAAAAAACAGGACTTTTAATAACCTCTATTATATTTTTATAATCACCTCTTCTGCTACTTTGATTAATAATTTGCAATCCATAAAATATGAATTTTTTTATGTTTGAGAAACTCGGCAAAATAGTTATATAAAGCATGTCTATTTTTGCATTTTTGTGTAAATGATATAAAATATATAAAGAAAATATATAAAATGATTGAACAAAAGGAAAGTTTATGGCAGATGGAAGTAGGAGTGATAAATTTCCAGGGCTCAATGAAGTGATTAATATTAGATGTTTTCTTAAGGCTAGAAGAACTAAGAAAATGTAAATATTTAAAAAAAATAATGAATTATATAATTATTTGTTTATGTGTTGACTGAATGCTGTACATAATGTGTTTTATTTCAATGTTGTGTAACTCTGATGAAGTCCTAGTTTTGGTAGACAAAAGCATTCAGCTAATAAATTTGTTTTCCGTATTTTTTGAATTTTGCTGTTTGTTTACTTGGTTGGTCATTCAAGCTGTTTTATTTTATTATCAGCCACATATCTGTTCTGTAGTCTGTACACATGCTGTTTCCTCCCCTCTTTGGGGTGCTAGAACCCTGAGTAATTCCTTGAACTGTTGTGCTTTCTCTACAGTCAACTTCCAGGTCTTCAATCTGGTCTCTGTGGACCTTAGAGCCTTCTCTGACCACTCCTTCCAGCTGATTGTGGCAATCAGTTGTTTATGTCCTGGGCTAATTGTTTCATTGGGGATTACTTTGCAATCACTGAGTCTACCCCAGTGCCCTTTCCTTACAAGGAGTAAGTCCACCTGAGTTGCATGTTGGCCACTTTTGTTTGTGATCTTGTAACTGTCTCTCTCCTTCTGAACCATGTGTTGGCTACTATCAAGCCATTTGTCAGACAGAAGTCTAGAATGGCCTATGCTTTATTTTTTATTTATTATTAATAGTAAGAACAGCACTAAGGAAAATTAAGTCAGGTAAAGCAGCAGGTTCATATGAGGTCACAGCAGATATGATAAGGATGTTGGATGAGATAGCGGAGAAATGACTGCTGAGGGTACTCATAGCATTGTAGAGAGAAAAGTGCATTCTAGATAACTGGACAATAAGCATAGTCATGCCAGTGTACTAAAGCAGAGAGGACATCCACAACTGTGGACAGTACAGAAGTCACACTGCATGAAATTCTGGAGGGGGTGATTTATAAACGGATACTCAGACCAGTGGAAAGTAAAATGGGAAATGAAAGATTTGGATTCAGATCAGGATGCAGCATCACTGACCCAATGTTTGCCGTAAGACAGATACTTGAGAAGAAGCTAGAGATGAGGAAAGAGTCCAACTGGACATTCCTAGACTTGGAGAATGCATATCACATGGTCCGAAGAAAGATGGTTTAGGCAGTCCTGTGGTGGTTTGAAGTCCCAGAAACATTGGTAGAATTAGTGCAGGCTATGCACAAAGATCCAATAACTCATGTACAAACAATGTTTGGTCTCACAGAGGGGTTCTCATTGGGAGTGGGTGTACATCAGGGTTTTATCTCTAAGCCGACTGCTGTTCATACTGGTGATGGACTGTGATTAGCAAACATGTTGAAGGGGACATATCAACAAAGCTGCTGTATGTAAATGATGTGGCATTACAGGCAGACTGTGATCAAGAACTTCAGAAAAGGATAGGAGAATGGAATGCAAAACTGAAGGCACATGGGATGAAAAGTACAGTTGTGTACACTTACCATAAATGTAGAAGTTCGAGTATATTCACTGTTGAAGTCATCACATTTGGGTTATCCTGCCAGGGGTAGCCCTCAGTCGGCCCGAATACCAGAGGCTTAGTATTTCTGCATCAGTTGCTGTCACTCTGTGACTGATGGCAGGTCATCAGTGGCATAAAATCAGGCAGCTGATGACATTACATCAGTTTTTCTTGCACTAACTGTCAGGAGCCCCCAAAGAGGAAGTTAGGTTATGGTGGAAGAACACCACCAGTAAAAAGTAAATACCAAAACATTTCCTGTAAGGAGAGAGGAAGAGAGATTGAGAGAGAGAGAGAGAGACAAGGGGGATGAAGGGAGGGAAACCAGGACTGCAACAGTGAATACACTCAAATATCTACATTTATGGTAAGTGTACACAATTGTACTATATTCTTTGTGTTTCAGTGTTGCAGTTATCACATTTGAATTGATTCCCAAAGCTGAAGAAAAGGGTGGAGGCAGTCAAGAAGACTGGGGGCTGGCTAGAATGCCCTGCAAGACTGCGGTGGCAAAGCCTATCCTGGATTTGGAGAAGACAGGCAGGTGGTAATACTTGGTGAAGGTATGAACAGATGTCCATGTTGCAGCCTCCAGAATGTCCCTGGTGGGGACCCCTCTGAGAAAAGCTGCAGAGGTGGAGGTTGCCCTGGTGGAATGTGTCCTGATCCCCTTTGGGGGTGGTTTCCCATGCTGTTTGTAGCAGAAATGGATGCAGTGTGCTATCCACTTGGAGATTGTTTGTTTGGATATGGTCTTGCCATCTGCCCTTGCTGAAAATCTGACAAGCAATTGATCAGTTTTTCTAAAAGATTTTGTCCTGTCCAGATATAATCTGACCTGTCTGTGCACATCTAGAGAGTGCAGAATCCTTTCCCCCTTGTTGTGTGAGTTAGGGAAAAAGGTGGGTAAATGAATGGATTGGTTGAGAGCCACACTGGACACCACTTTAGGCATGAAGGATGGGTTAATCCTGAGGGAGACCCTGTCAGCATGGAAAATGATGAAGGGCTCTACAGCCATGAGTGCTCGTAGCTCTTATACACTTCTAGCTGAAGTGATAGCCAGAAGCAAGGCTGTCTTCCAAGAGAGGAATTTTAACTCTGCTGCAGGTTCAAAAGGAGATAGGGTGAGCTTTTCTGGGTCTATATTAGATCACAGAGTGTGTAAAAAAGCGAATGGTGATTAATCAACCCTATATAAGTGAAAGCTTACAATTTTGAACTGTCAGAACAGCGATTTTTTTTTTCTATGGAAAAATATCACTGTTCCAACAACAACAAAAAAAAAAAATACTTTAAACATTACAGTAAGTGGGGGGCTTTGCCTTTCTCACCCCTGATGTGAGGAGGCTGTACCCCCAAACCCCCCTACTTAAATATACCAACTCCGAGACCACTCTACAGTGCCAAAAATGGCAAAGTAACGAAGCAGCCAAGCAAATTCTTTCCCAGGGAAAGAATGCGCTTAAAAGCCGCTTCAATATTTTGCCATTTCAGGCTTTTGAGTTCGACCAAGATGCATTCGAAATAATGCGTCTTCGGTTTTCTAATAGGAAATCCCTTTTCCAACACAAAGTTATGGTCCCAATCTGGGGTAGGAGCTCTTCTGGGTGGCCTTAAATTGTTAGCTCCTCTTAGGTACTGTTTGATGAGAAGGTGTGAGAAGAGAGGTGGCTCTGTGCTCTAATGAGCAGAGATGGCAGAGGCATGAATTTTAATAGAAGAGAATGATAGACCCCTGTGTAGTAGGTCTGCTAGGTAATCCAGAATGAGAGGTAGGGAGGGCTGTGCCATTCCGGCTCCCTTAGCCTGGATCCAGGTGCAAAACCTTTTCCACTTGTCAGCATAGGATTTTCTAGTGCTGGGGCATCTGGCCTCATGTATAACATCTAGAACTTATTTGCTTAGGCTGGCAGCTTGAGGAGAGGTCAGGGAATAAGCCAGTATGCCAGGATGAGGGTCTGCAATTTTGGATGCATGAATTATCCGTTCTTCTGGGTCAATAGTGTTGGGGTCTGAAGACCGGTGCCATGATGGCAGGGGTGACAGGCTGTGCAGCAGTGGGTACCAGTGCTAGCATGGCCAGTCTGGGGCAATCAGGATCACCCTCAGTTTTTCCTCCCTTATTTTTAGCAGTACCCTTGAAATGAGTGGTAGAGGGTGAAATACGTAGACCGAGAGGTTCACCCACTGGAAGGATAGACCATCCACTTTCCAGGCCTTGCTGTGAGGTTCCCTGGTGCAGAATTTGCTGAGCTGATGATTGGAGTGAGAGGCACAAAGGTCCACCTTCGGGGTGCCTCATTTCTGGGTTACAAGGGTGAAGGTTCTGTGGTCGAGCTGCCACTCATGTGGGTCAAGCAGGTTTCTGCTTAAGTTGTCTGCCGGAGAGTTTAGGGAGCTTGGCAGGAATTGTGCTAGCAGGTGTAGTTGCATGGCTGAGACCATGTGCCAAAGGGTCATGGTGAGCATGCAGAGAGGATAAGAGTGAGTCCCTCCCTGCTTGTTGATATACCACATCACTGTAGTGCTGTCTGTTCTGATCAGTAGAGGCCCCGGGGAGAGTAGGGGTCTGAAAGCTGTCTGGGCATGCTGAACAGCTAGCATCTCTTTTTGGTTGATGTGCAGGTGTATTTGATTTGGGCACCAATGGCCTTGAATGCACCTGCCGTCCAGGTTTGCACCCCAGGCATAGTCTGATGCATCTGTGGTGAGGGTCTGGGTGGCATGGGGTTGTGAGAAGGAAAGTCCCTTGTTGTGGTTGCATGCTGCTGCCCACCAAAGAAAATCTTTCCTTAGACAAGGTATCATTGGTATAAGAGTTTCCAGGTCTTGAGAGTGTTGACACCAAAGGCTTTTTAGGTACCATTGTAGTTTCCTCATATGCAGTCTGGCTTATGGAATGAGTAGAATGCAGGAGGCCATGAACCCTAGAGCTTGCAAATCTTCCTTGCAGATAACTGGGTTCTAGTGTCTAGCTGAGAGAAGTAGCCTGTTAAGTAGGTTTATTTTTCTGGAGTAAGGAATGCCATCTGGGATGTTGTGTCCAGGCTTGCTCCCAGGAATACAATTTTTTGTGTGGGGACTAGTTTTGATTTCTTTTATTTATTTATTTATTTATTTATTTATTTTATTTTATTTTACATTTGTTGACCGGGAAAGTCCGAGTGGAACGAGGTCCATTTACAGTGGAGTCCCGGGGAGAAAAGCTCCACTCTTAAATAATATGTACAGTGGGATTTTTTACAATACAATATATTTCATACAAGAAGAACACGATTACAATGGTTTGTTTCAGCTAACAAAAGGACTCCATCGTAACAATACAGTCATCATAGATATCACATAAGACAGTATAAATAGACAATATTTTGTGCTAAGCAAGTTTAACTGTGACCAGAGGAAGGCCATGTATGGCAGTTTTGAGGAGTTCTTAGTACTGTAATATAGAGACAGTAAGCAGAGTATAGAGGAAGGTAGGAAGTATTTGAGGAGAGCAGGAAAGCATTTATGTGATGCAAGGACAGAGCCAGGAATGCAAGAGGTGTGATTTAAGTGATTTTTTGAAGAGTGAGATAGATGGTGCTGAGGAAATATTCTGGGGGAGGTTATTCCACATTTTTGCTGTGGTATGAGAGAAAAGAGCTTTTCCTGCAGTGTTGTTGGCGTGAGTTATACGTAAAAGGGTTTTGTTGGATGAGCGGAGCGGACGGTTTGGTGAGTATTGGTTCAGTAGTTGGTTCAGGGCTGGAGTCTTGTGGGGATTCTTTAGGATGTTATAGGTGAGGACTAGTTGGTGGTAACTAATTAAATGAGGAAGTTCTAACCACTGTAGCTCTTTTAGAACAAGGCAATGATGGCTTCTAAAAACAGAGTTACTGGCAAATTTAGCAATCTTATTGTAACACGACTCTAGTTTGTTCATGTCTGTTTTCCTAATGTGGGTTAGGATTGGAGATGCATACATTAGGGTAGACAGAAGGTGGGTTTGAGCTAGGGTGACCCGTGCTTGGTCTGTTAGGAAGTGTTTGTGTTTATATAGGTTTCCTAATTTTTTATGTTTTTTTTAATGGTTTGAGAGATATGGACATTGAAGTGAAGATCTTTATCTATTTCAATGCCAAGGAGTTTTGTATGGAGGGAGGGGGAAATTGTGGTGCCATTTTTGGAAGTGATAGTGAAGGAACGAGGTGTGGGTCTGCATTTGTTTGGGGTGAATAGGATTAATTTGGTCTTGTTGGGGTTAAGAATCAGTTGGATATCAGTAATCCATTTCTCAACGGAGTTGAAGGATTCCTGGGTAAGGTTTTGAAGAGTGGTTAGGGATGGGGCTGAGCAGATTAAGGTGGAGTCATCTGCGTACTGTATAAGTGATGCATGCAGTGTGGAGGTGTGTAGTCTGTTGGTGAAAATAGTGAATAGTAATGGGCCAGTATTGAGCCTTGTGGAACACCTATGGTGGATGATAGTAGAGGTGATAGTACTCCTTGCCATTTGATTGATTGTTTCCTATCAGAGAGGTAGTTTTGTAGAGGGGGCAAAGGACATTGACGATAGAGTGTCTAGAAGTAGGTTATGTGAGACCATGTCAAATGCCTTAGAGAGATCTAAGAATATGGCAGATACAAAGTTGTTGTTATTTCTAAGATGGTTAACCTGGTTAGTGAAAGACAGAAGAGCAGTAGTTGTACTATGGTTTGGGCGGAAGCCATGCTGAGTTGAGGAGAGGAGATTATGTGAGGTTAGGAAATGCATCACTTGGGTATGAATACATTATTCAAGGAGTTTGGACAGAGGGGATAGGATAGCAATGGGGTGATAGTTTGATAGTTCATTGCAGTTGCCACCTTTGTGTAGGGGGATAATATGTGATACTTTCCATAGTTGAGGGATGTATGCTTCTTTTATGGAGTGGTTAATCAGAATTGAGACAGGGTAGGCTAGGGATACAGCTGCAAGTTTTAGGAAATTAGTGGGTAAGCCATCAGCTGCAAGAGTGGTAGGTTTTAGCTTTGAGAGTAGTTTTTTGACTATGGAGGTTGGTACAGGCGAGAGAGTAAATGATGGTATATTATTGTGATCCTTAGTGGGGGTGGATAGAGAGTTATTGCTAGATAGCTGGGTAGATAGTGTTAGAATAGAGTCTGTGAAGTGATGGTTGAATTGAGAAGCTATGCTGACATTAGTGGTGTTTGTGTTGGGAGCTGGGATGGTAGTTTTGACGGGTTTTAGAAGGGAATTGATAGCCTGCCAGAACTTTTGAGGGGTTTTGGAATGTTTGTTTTGGAGATTTAGAAAGTAGCTTTGTTTATCTAGCTTCGTTTGTCTTTTGGCTTGATTACGAAGTTGTTGATAGTTCTGTCTATTTAAGCTAGTGTTGTTCTTTTTCCAGATCTTCCAGGCATTATCTCTGGCTTTTAATAAGCATTTTGTGGTCCTAGTCAGCCAAGGGGCATAGTTTACTTTGGTTCTAAGTTTTCTAATGGTAGTATACCCCAGGGAGGTCAGTACGTCCTTTACAAAGGTCAGGTGCTGAAACAGCTTTTCCTGTCTGTCTGCCTGAATCAGGCAGTCATCTAAGTAGGGGTAAATTTAAATATTTCTTTGTTTGCAAAAAGCAACGCCGGGAGCCAGTCATTTTGTGAAAACTCTGGGAGCAGTGGATAAGCCAAAGGGAAGCACAGAGAACTGAAAGTGCATAGATCCTGCCCTGAAATGTAGGTATTTCCTACATGATTCGGGTGGCTAACCAAGCATCCTTGGAAAGCATTGGTAAAAGCTGCTGGAAGGTGAGCATTTTGAATTTTGATAACACCAGAAAGGTGTTTATAATGAATAGATCGAGGATGGGGCACCATATGCCCTCTTTTCTGGGTTGGAAGAGTCTGGAGTAGAAACCTTGGCCTATCTGTTCTGCAGGAACGTGCTGTATCGCCCTCATGGAGAGCAGGGAAAAGACTTGCTTTTTGGCCTCTGCCCACTGGTTTGGAGGAAGATCTGGGAACCCTTTTGGGGTTGGCTGGGTGGGTAAATAAAATTTGTATCCCTGGGATACTATGTTCAGGACCCATTGGTCATTGGTAATGGTGGCCCAGTTGCTTGCATGGAAGGAGAGTTTTCCTCCTAGGGGCACAAGCAGGTGGGCAGATGTAGGGGGTGGAAATGTAAAGTAGTGAGTTCTTACCATAAGGGGGTGGCTTTGCACTCCCTGTTTTTGAAGAGGAGGAACTCCATTGCTTAGATCTCTGCATTGCCTGGGGTTGTTGTCTGGGGGATCTGCTTCTCCTGGGTCTGGGCTGAGCTGGCCTGGAGGGCGTAGGAAAGGACCAGTACTTGGAGGGGCAATGCCTATTGAACCTTGGTGGCTGGACCTGTAAGAAGTCTTTAACTGTCTGCATTGATTTAGCTTTTTCTTCCATCTTTTTAAGACCTCTTCTGCTTTGGTGCCAAATAAGTTGTCTATTTTCAAGGGTGTGTCCAATAATTTGGATTTGACATGGTCTGGCAAGATCTGTTCCTTAAGCCATGCATGCCTTCTAAGGATAGAACCAGTGACTGCTGCCCTGCAAGATGCTTCTAGGGCATCAAAACCACATTGTAAGGTGTGGTTAGTTACCTGACTTGCAGAATGCATAAACTCTTGCAATTCTTTGTTTTCTGCACAAGCAGGAAAAGAAGATATTTTTTGTATGAGGAGTTCCATGGTATGTTGCTGATATTTCAGCATGTGGAACTGACAGTTTAATGCTCTAATAGCAAGAGCAGCAGAGGTGTATACTTTTTTACCCCATCTGTCTAATGCTCGGGAATCCCTATCTGAGGGGGTGGGATTCTTTGCTTTAGTTGCTTTGATTCCTTTAGGTCCTTGAGAAATGACCTGAGGGTCAGCAGTAGGATTTTTGAAAAGAAATTTGTGACAATTAGGGACACTGTAATACCTGTCAGGTTTCCTGGGAGCAGGAGAAAGGGTGTCAGGAGTCAGACTGAATTCCATAAAAACATCATCCACAACATTCAGGACAGGAGGAATGGCCAAAGGTCTGTGCTGTGGTAGATCTAAGAATTCCCTGAGTCTCTTTTTTGACTGAGGGTAGTCCTGACACTCCCATTGTAAATGCTCCCTTAAAGTATGTAGGGTTTCTCCAAATGAAAAATCCTCGGGTGGAGAGGCAGAAGGAATGGATTCCTCTGCATCAGAATCCTCATAAGCAGAAAGGGGTTGCATATCTTCATATTCAGATGCATCAGAGTCATCAGACTCCTTTTCAGATAAAACTACTGGGACAAGTCTCTTTTACTTTTGGAAGAGGTAGCCTGACTTCCCCTAATAAGCATAATAAGGTCTTCTGCCATTTTAAGCAGGTGCCTGAGCTTGGGTCGTCAGTTTTTTGGGTGTGGTTCATACCCTGGACCTTAGAAACTCAGTAGTTTTAGAAAGAACTGAAGACATAAAAGAAGTCATCAGTCTGTGTCATGTATTGGTTGTGCGAAGTACTTCCTCAGAAGCCGGTGCCTGCTCAACGGCTCCGTACCCATCCACGGTAGAGACATCTGCAGGATCCTTAGTCAAAGAAGAGACTTGCGGCATGCTGGACTCTGAAAGGGTCTCAGTAGTGGCCTAAGAATCCACAGAAGTGGGCATCAGGGGCTGCAAAAGCACCTCACTGAGGACCGGAGAACTGACAACTAGCTTAACAGAAGCATCGTCAGCAGTTTTAGACCTGTGCGGTCTGTTTCTGTCTTTATCCTTATGTTTTCTCGGAAGATCGGTAGTCGGATGGCTTACTGAAGCCATATCGGAATTTGAGGAGTGAGAGTGAAAATATCTAGCTACAATAAGGGCCCAACGATGTATAGTTCTGGCATTGAACAAAACACAAAAGCAACAGTGGGGGACATCATGGTCTGGGCCTAAACAGGTGACACAGTAAGAATGAAAGTCTTGGTGTGGTATTTGCTTTCCACAGGCGAGACAATTGTTAACTTTTTATGACATCGGTTAGAGCAAGAAAAAAGGATCCCCAATGGGGTACTTAGCTTTAGAAGACTTCAACTTCAATTTGGAAATGAAAACTCAGGCAGCGACCGACCAGCACTCATGCGAACTGCTTCTGCTTCGGGCTCCTTGGCAAGAAAAACTGATGTAATGGCGTCAGCTGCCTGATTTTCTACCACTGATGACCTGACGTCAGTCATGGAGTGACAGCAACTGACCCAAAAATACTAAGCCTCTGGTATTCTGGCTGACTGAGGGTACCCCTGGCAGGATAACCCAAATGTGATGACTGCAACAGGGAAACATGAAGAACATCTAAGTTTAGATAACACAGTGGTAATGGCAGCAAACTAAGAAAATCAGAAGAAGCTAAGAAATGAGATAGAAGGGAAGATAGTGGAACAGGTTAACAGCTTTAAGTACCTGTTGGGGTGGTTGAGAATAAGGGAAGTCTGACTGAGGAGGTCAAAGCTAGAATCCGAGGGGCTGCAGCCAACTTACATAGAATGTCAGGTGTAATTTATGACAGAAGAATGTCAAAGAAGCTGAAAAGTAAGGTGCACAAAACAGTGCCACTGTGTGGTACAGAAACCTGGGCAGCAAAGGCAGAGCAGATGAGGAAGTTAGAGGTGACAGAAATAAAGTGCCTAAGACTGGTGGTAGGATGCACTCAGTAGAACACATGAGGAAATGAGGACAGAAGAGTAGAAGCTAATTGCAGAAAAGATCAAAGAAAACAAATTACAGTGGTTTGGGCATGTGCAGAAAAGCAGAAGACAATCTGGTTAAGAAGATTTGGGACAGACAGGAAAAAGTTGAGGAAATGAGGGCATCCAGCAAAAAGGTGGATGGATCTTTTTAGAGAAGATCTGCAACAGTCAGGCATACATGTCAAAGAACTCAGAAGTGTGGCGCTGACCATAGAGAGAACTAAAGAAGGATCTGTAATTATCCTTGGCTTCTGATGCTAACCTAAGTTCTTTGACTGCTTTGATTTCCTGGTGATATTTGAAGTTCATCTTGATTTGGGGATTATTTGTTTTGCTATATACTTTAAGGATTTTTTTCCTTTTGTTGTGTCATTTATTTATGTTTGTGGACCACCAGGATTGTTTGTTATTAAACTTCCCATTAAGATTTATCTGTGGTTGGGACTGCTAGAATCATACATTTATCTTGTTAAGCATAAAATTTCTTTGTGCATCTGCTTGCTGTCTCAGTGTCTTTACTGATTCCATTTTATGCAAATATGGAATTTAGAACTGCAGAAGTTTTGTATGTTTGAAATACCTGAATTCTGTGATACTGGCATACATTATTTTTTGATTTAAATATACAGGTAAGCAGTTTGTGATTAAACTTAATGGGGGAGATAGATACCAGGGAAATGGTCTATATAGATGCTGTACTTGTAAGAACCAGGTCTATAATATTTTGTCCTCTAGTGGGTTCTTTGATGATCTGGTCCAAGGAGTTTTTGTTTGTTAATTCTACAAACTTTTGGGCATATACTACATTCAAAATATAGGTGTGTCGAGGGGTAGTTACACAATCCCTTTTATGGGCAACCCATGAGCAATGTCTTGTTAAGTGACTTGCTGAAGGTCACACAGTGGGCAAATCAGGGCTGAGGGAATCAAACTCTATACCACAGAAACTACAACTCACAGCTTTAATGCTCTATGCCAGCTGCCCAAAAACTTTGGCCGTTGAGTTCAAAAATGAACTTTTTGAATGTTGCCAGTGTTTAGTGTACAGTAGGGATCGGGGAATTTTCCTTTTTCCACTGTAGTGTGATCTCAGAACTGGTAAGATTTTGTTCAAATCTTTGGGATGTGACTTGTTTTGTTTTTGAATCGTTGTGATCTGAAGTGCTTTGGTCTATATCTTAGCTTTCAGACTAACATTTGACATAGTTGATACATATAGAATAATACATATATATCTATGTATATCTATGTGTATAAATATATACATGCATACATATATACATACACACACACACACACACACACACACACACACACACACACACACACACACACACACACACACACACACACACACACACACACACACACACACACACACATATGTCCCCCTGCAGAAACATAGTAGAAAGTGTGCTTGTTAGTTAGGTGGTGTTGTAGGTGGAGGGGATCTTATTTACTTGTGCAATGTAGTTTTCAATGTTATGAAGCACACTTTCAATGTTCTGAGTTTTCAATGTTTTGAGTTTTCAGTGTTTTGGATTCTCGATGTTATGGTCTCAGTGTTATGAAATTCAAAGTTATGAAATTTCAATGTTATAAAGTAGACCCATATATATATATGTATATATATATATATATATATATATATATGAGATCCCCATACTATCTTGTCACCAGTCCAAATGCAGGAGCTTTGCTAATCTTGCTCTGGGTTTCATGTTGTTTGTGCTGCTACCACTGCCAAGGGTTGGTCAGATAAGTACCCCTTGAGGAACGTTTTTTGCTTATTTTTTCTATAAGATTTTTTTCATATCAGCTAAGAGGTGAAAGTGCAATTGTAGAAGGCAAATCTTCTACAAAGACCTCCACTCTCAGTGTTTTTTTTTACTTATGTGCAGAGCATGATTAAAGTTATGAGATTCTGTCAGTCATTTATCCTTAAAATGCTTAGAAACAGGTGAGCTTTCCAGCATTTCAAGCATCTCACTCTTTGCAAGGCGGTGGTACCTTCGGCCTCAGATATCCTGCTTGTACCCATGAAGAAGTAAAGGAAATTAAAACCTGATACTTCAGTTACCCAGTCCGACTCGGATATATCCACTGAGATGCAGCACACTGTTTTCTCACGGAAGGCCAGTTTGGCATCTCTTGGTCAAAGATCTGATGAGACTGAATCTCTCACTGCTCTTGGGAAAGAAGGTGGAACCCATGCTAATTACCTCTGAGGGACAAGAGGGGATACCTCATATCTTAGAGAAGAGGTCCCTGGCTCCATTGCTAAGGTCTTCCAAGGTTCTACACCATTGCATTTAGTTAAAGCAGATGTTCTGGCTCAGAGAAGAAGCTAAAGGCCAAACCCATTTCTCTTCCATGGACATGCCGGGAGAAGGAATGGCTTATGTTATCCTTGAAGTCTCCTTCCTTTTTCTGATTTCCATCTCTTGACTCCTCTCACATGAAAAGGCAGCATGGAGGAGGATTTAGATTTGGATGAAGACTAACTGGTGTATTCCTCCCAACTCTATTCCCCAGGACAACTGGAGTCTGATTATAAGGATGTCTTATCACCGCAATTTCCACTTGAAGAGATTTTCTTTGATGAAATTATCAGCATGACAATACAACACTTTTGAGTCGGACACTAAACAGATCAAAAATGTCAAAAAGCAGTACTATGAATTACTGGAAATAGGAGTCCCTAGACCTTCAGCTGTTCCCTCTGTCCTGGAAGCCTTCATGGATGCTTTTACCATATCTATAAACACAGACTGTGAGCCATCAGCACTAAAGAAACAAGACAGGATCTACAAGGTCCCATAGGAGATGAAATTCCTTTACAAAAATCCTGTAGCAGACCCCTTAGTCTTCTTTCTCAATACTGATAAGCCCACCAAACTCCTCCCTGCTTCCAATGTGCTGCCATCTGATAAAGACAGCAGGACAATGGATAGTTATGGTAAAAAAGTTTATACTTCTGTAACCTAGCATTTACAGCCCTAAATTACCAAGCACAGTATCTGTTTTCTATCCTGGGAAATCTTAATAAGATTCTTGCTGGTTTTGAGGATACTGAACCCAACCCCCAGGCCATGTCTATGCTCAACAATACTACCAAAGAAACCAGACACTTCACTAAATGCAGCTATGACATTGCAGTGGCTTCCTCCAGGGATGTGGGCTTCATATTCAGTTCCTCCCTGAAGATTTCAAGGCCAAGCTAGTGTACTCCACCTTTATACAGACCCTTTATTTGTCATTTCTGCTGTAAACTCGTCAAAAACCTGCAAGGAAAAGGCAAAATCATGCAGGATTTCAAACAACTTTTTCTTATGTGGGCTAAGATTTCAAGAGAAACCACAGTGGGAATCTAAGCCTGAAAAATCCCTTTTCCAGACAAGCCCACTGCTAGGTCAGTTTCTTCTGCCTCCCCATTCCCACCTCAGTGCACATGCCCCTTTGTCCTAGCCTTGGAATGTATCACTACAGTCAAATGGGTCTTGTCTAGCTTACAAAATAGTTACAGGATGTCTTGGAAAGAACACCCCTCTCCAAAGGAATAACTCCTCCCTTGCATGCAAATCAATACAATTTCAACCCACCTCAGTTCAAGATCTTCTCTCCCAGGAGAATATAGGACTAATCCTTCCCCAGAAACAGGAAAGGGATTCTACTCAAAACTCTTCCTGGTACCCAGGTAGCCGAAAACATGGAGGCCTATTCTGAATGTGTCATACCTCAACACATTTTTAGACGTTACATCTTTAAATATGCTCTCTCTTCAAACCCTGTTTCACTCCTAGTCACCACAGACTTGAAGGATGCATACCTGCACATCCCTATACACCCTGCCCACAGGGAATTTTTCAGGTTTTCAGTTTCTTTTTCTCAATTTCAGGTCTCTACTTCATCTTTTGGATTTTCTACAGCTGCTAAGGTCTTCACAAAGTGCCTCACACCAGCAATTGCCTTTTGCAGAACCCAAGAGATGCAAACGTCCCCCTACCTGACAATCTTCTTAGCCAAGCCTCATCCCAAGGATATATATTGTTACAGCTCAGTTTCATGGTGTCTCTACTGGAAAGGCTGGTATTCACTCTCACCATCAAGAAGTCTTTTCTGACACTGTCCCAGGATATAGAGATCCTGGGCTGCAGACTGAATACCATGTCAATTACTACTTTCCTCGCTCAGTAAAATGTCCTTTCTTTGGAGAGTTACTTCCAGTCCTTGTTCCCTCTATCAACAACCTCAGTAAGAGTTTCTAAAAGCCCTAGGGTACATGGTAGCCAGAATTCTGATGTTGTTTATGCTAGATTATGCATGAGAAAGATCCAGTGGTACTTGAAGTCCCTTTGGTCTCAACACTTTCACTCTCTGGACTTACAGATCCATCTCTTGCTCATTCACACGAAGGGGCTATAATGGTGGAGCTCAGTTCTGCAGTTCCCTTCCTCCCACCCATGTCCATCCAGAACCTCCACACAACTCATCCAATCTGGCTTGGGGTGCATATGCAGACTTCTCTACAGTTCAGGGACAATAGTCCTGCAGAGGGATAAAGGAGCACATCAATGTAACTAAGATGAAAGCCCTTCTCTGAGCTCTACAGGTACTCTCCCACCTTTGGAGCCCAGAACCCTGAAGATATTCACAGACAGCACCTCTGTCATGTGGTACACCAACAAACAGGTGACATTAAGTTTTGTAAAGCTGTGCAGGTTAGCTGTGACATCATGTAACTTAGCCATAAAAAGAAACCTGTCTCAACAGGCAGTTTACATGCCTTCAGAGGACAATGCCCTTACAGACTATCTCAGAAGATCCGGATAAGACTCTCAGGAATAGATGTTCATAGGTTCATAGGTTCATAGGTTCGTACTAGGCTATCTGCCCTAAGGCATTTATAAGCCTAGCCAGAGTGTATGTGGCTTACACCACCCCTTAGGATGAGAATACTACGCCCCTTTAGGGTTTAGTTTACTATGCCTCTGTCTAGTAGTGACACAGTGATGACCCCCGGGGTAAACCTACGATCTCCCATCCACTCGTCGAGATTTCTCTTGAATAGAGTCAGTGAGGGGCTCTGCCTAACATGGACTGGGATTCTGTTCCAGAGTGTAGGGAGCCTCTGGGTTATGAATCTGTCCCTCCAGCACGTCCTATTTATTTCTGTGTTGAGGTTTAAGTCACTTGTTCTCGTGGCTCTGATGGATTTGGATTTTCTGAGGTGGAGCATGTCCATTAATTTAGGATTGGACATGGCCTTGTACGTCAGGCACAGATCACCTCTGAGTAGGCGGTATGCGACTGAATAGAGCTGGAGTTTTTTCAGTCGGGCAGCATATGACATATGTTTAAGACCCTTTATCCTCTTGGTGAGGAACTTTTGGGGTCTTTCCAACTGCTGCAGGTGTCGGGTGACATACATCCCAAATGGGGCATTGTACTCAATCATTGGCCTGATAAGAGAAGAGTACAGGGGCACAATGACTTCTCTTGATCTAGATGTGAAACCCTTCATGATAAGGTGGGCAATATAGAAGGTCTTCCTAACCACTTTGGCAATGTGAGTGTCAAATGAGAGTTTACTGTCAACCTGGGTCCCTAGGTCCCTGATTACCTCTTCCTTACTTAATGGATTACCGCCTATGTGGTAATTTGTCGGTACCTTGTTTTTCCCAAAGGGTATGACTATACATTTTTGGCGTACAGCTTAAGGCCATGGCTCTGGCACCAATTATCCATTTCTATGAGGCCTCTCTGAAGGATGTTTGTGTCTGCTGGAGTATCAATTATGGCGCCCAGTTTGCAGTTATCTGCGAACTTTGTCAGCCACAATCCCCCTATGTTTGCCTGTACCTCGGAAAAATAAATGCCGAACAAGAGGGGTCCCAGGACTGAGCCCTGTGGGACACCACTTGTGACTGGCTTAGAGTCTGACATAGCTCCAGCAACTCTGACCCTGTGGGTTCTGTCCTTGAGCCAGTTTGAAACCCATCTTGTGACATATGAGTTTACATTTAAGCTGGTGAGTTTGTCTATGATGCCTGAGTGGGGTATTGTGTCAAAGGCTTTTGCAAGGTCAAGGTAGGCTGTGTGAACTGCCTTACCCTCATCGATGGCCTTAGTGACTGTTTCCAAAAAGTCGACCAAGTTCAAAAGGCAGGATCTGCCCTTGACAAAGCCAAATTGAGTAGGATCCAATGTCTGTAGGTCCCCAATGTCTTTGTTTATGAGTTCCATAATGATCCTCTCCATAGCTTTGCAGACCAGGCTTGTCAAGCTTATGGGGCGGTAATTTCCAGGGTCCGTAGAAGCACCGCCTTTGTGAAGTGGGACCACTGTTGCCGTACGCCACTCTTTGGGTACATATCCTGTAGTAAGGCTAAGATTAAACAGCAGCCTTATGTGTGGGTTTAGTTCCTCTTGGAGTTCATGTAGCACACAGCCGGGGACACCATCCGGTCCCATTGATGCTGTATTTTTAGCTTTAGAGAGGGCGGCTCTCACCTGGGCATCTGAGATGTTTGGGTGGCTACACTCTGCTAGGATAGTTATTTCTCCTTTTGGGGGGGAGGAGAAATTTGCACTGAACCTGTCTGCCAGAATGTTGGCAATGTCAGTGGGTTCAGTGTATTTTGTGTCATTTTGAACTAACTCTGAGCATATCTGGGAGTTTCCACCCAGGTTTCTAACATAGCTAAAGAAGGCCTTGTGATTGTCTTTTGTGTCTTTTGCGATTTTTCTCTCAAAGTTGGCCTTGGATGATTTTATGAGTGATCATAGTTTTTTGCTAGTACTGATCAGAGATGCCTTCCCTTTTAGGGATTTTGCTCTGTCATGTAGTAGCTTCCTCCTCCTGTTGTAAAGTTTGTTTATGGCTGGGGTCCACCAGACCGGGTGCCTGCCTTTGGGGGAATGGGTCTTGGTTTTATCTGGGATTGCATGATCCATGCATTCTTCAAGGTGCCCATAGAAGGCATTTGCAAAGGATTCAGCAGTGTGGGTTGTGGTTTCCACTGGCCCAGGGGCCTTGAAGGATATCACTTCAGTCTTAAGAAGTGTGACGTTTGCTTTTGAGAAGTTCTTCACTGTGATCTTTTGTGCAGGGGGTGGGGGCAGGATGTGGATTTCCAGTGAGATTAATTTATGGTCTGATCTTACCAAAGAGGGATATACTTCCGGTGTGGAGCATTTTGTCCCCATGTTTGTGATGATCAGGTCTAGTATATTGTCTCCTCTTGTGGGAATGGTGACTAGTTGTTCCACTGCATTTGAGTTTATGAATTCTAGGAACCTTTGTGCTAGGGTTTTGGGGCTTGAGTAATGTTCCCAGTCTATGTTTGGGTGGTTGAAGTCTCCCAAAATGATGGTATTTGGAGAGACATTCATACTCTCCAGTGTCTTCAGGAAGGCTGTGTGGGGTTCCTGAGTTTGAGAGGGTGGTCTGTAGCATGCTACAAACTGTAAGGCAGTTTTGCCTATGGTTAGTTGCACCTGGATAGTCTCCGATGCTTCGTGCGTTGCCACTAACCTGGAGGTGTGGGTATCTTTGATGAAAATGGATACTCCCCCTCCTTTTGTGGTTCGGTCCAAGTTTAGGGGCCGGAAAGCATGATATGAGGTAAAACCTGATAGTGCTGGGGTGCTCTCAGGAGCCTTGAACCAGGTTTCAGTCACTGCACAGACATCGATGTTCTCCATACTGAGGAGGGCTTCGAGGGCGTGCATCTTGAGGTTTAGACTTCTGGCATTGAGCAGCATTACCCTTAGTTTTTTTCCACTTGTGTTTTCTAGGGAGGTAGGTTTGTCATTTGAGCCTTGCCTAAAAAAGGCACTATGGGGGTGGCAAGAGCCTTGGCCAATATCCGGAAGCCCAAGGGTGACAGGTGCAAGCCATCCCTTGCGAAGCAGCGTGGCTTGTCAAGCATGTCGTCCCAAGCAGACAGACATTGGATCCCCTTAGATAGAGAGGTCTTTCTGGATATAGGTCACAAGTGGGGTACCACTCATTTAGATCTTTTCGTTTCCAATCAGAACAGACAAGTCAAACTGTTCTGGTCCAGGACCCCTGTCACGAGTCTTGGAATGCAGACATCATGTCTTTTAGCTTGGGGAGGAGTTTGTTTACACCTTCACCCCCTCTATCAGATCCCAAAGTTTCTCTTAAAGATCAAAGGGACAAGCTCCTAGTGACTCCCTTATGGCCCAGGCAGGATTGGTCTCCCCTTCTAAGCCATTTGGCCTGGGGCAATTACTCCAAGTTACCCCACAAAATGGATTTCTGCATACAGAAAAAAGAGCTCTCTAATCCCCCCCCCCTACCTGAAGGATCTCAGCCTGACTCACTGGGTGACAGAACTTTAATTTCTTTCAGACAGCAATGCTCAGAGAACGTGCTTCAGGTTGACCATACTTGGTAGTCCTCTATATAAATACATACATATATATATATATATATATATATATATATATATATATATATATATATATATATATATATATATATACACACTTACATATATATAAATATATATATATATATATATATATATATATATATGTGTATATAATATACACACACACACACACACACACACACACACGGGTTTATATCATATCATATCGTATCATATCATCGAAATTCTGAAATGTTGACCTCCAGAAGACTGAGACAATATGGTTGATGTCTTAGGACAACTGTATGGTAGTGCCACAAGACTGTTTTAGTTGAGATCGAGGAATTTGCCCTTTCCCCACTGTAGTGTGATCTCAGCATTAGTATATATAATTAGCAGGGGTCTGGAGGGTGCTGGCAGTCTTTGTTTGTTTTGATGTTTTAGAATGTTAACCATTTTGTTTTGATTATGTATGGTTCAATGTTCTGAAATGATTATTATGATATACATACACGTATAAATTTAATATATATATATATATATATATATATATATATATATATAGAGAGAGAGAGAGAGAGAGAGAGTACAGTTGTGTAAGAACTTATTGCAATAGTAGATGTCTTACTAACCACTGTTGCAGTATTCCAATACTTGTGAGTTATCCTGCCGAAGTTAACTTGACATCTGGCCGGAGTTTCAAAGCCAGAAACCATTTTCATTCACTGTACAACCAGAGTATAACCTCAGCCCATGGACAAAAGAGTACATAACTGGATGTTTGTGTCATATCGATAAAACACTGTTTTGTCCTTAAGGGTCGTTTGATATATCACATGAACTTCCACTACAGGAGGTTTATGGTTTTATACAGTAAAGACTTTTGCTTGTCAGGGACTTTCTTGCAGTTTTTTACTGAATAATTTGGCTGTGTGACCCTTTTCTCCTTTGATTTATATATTGATATGTTAAGACATAGGAAAATGAAGAATTATGGCAAAATCAGTAAATTACACAAATATTGGTTGTTGGAAGGAAAATGTACATTATTATATGAAACTATGAACAATTTTTTGTAAGCTATTTCTGAGATAACTTATGGGGCCAGTTGTGACCTGCTTCCTTTAATATCTTCAAGAGCAGTCCAAAATACCCATTAAAGATCCAGTATAATGCAATGCCAAAATTCATTTAGCAACCTTATTTGCTAAACAGATCTTTTTAGCGGTTGTTAGACTATTATTATGCTGAAACAATCCAGTTAACTAATCAGAAAGAAAATGATCTTGCTACCTTGTCAAAACCAGTTGTAAATCCGCAATATATAACAATATAGGTTCATAGGTTCATACTAGGCTATCTGCCCGAGGGCATTTACAAGCCTAGCCCATAGTTTTGTGGCTTACGCCACCCCTTTAGTTTGGGGAACTATGCCCATTATTTTGCTGTGCCTCTGTCGAGCAGTGACACTGAGGTAATCCCTGGGGTATATCTGCGATCTCCCATCCATTGGTCAAGATTTCTCTTGAACAAGGCCAGCGAGGTGCTCTGCCTCACATATACCAGGATTTTGTTCCACAGCATAGGGAGTCTTTGGGTGATGAATCTATCCCTCCAGCACGTCCTATTAATAGCCGTGTCGAGGTTTAAGTCTCCCGCCCTTGTGGCTCTGATGGATCTAGATTTTTTGAGGTGAAGCATATTCATCAAATCTGGGTTTGACATGGCCTTGTATGTCAGGCACAGGTCACCTCTGTGCAAGCGATGGCGACTGAATAGAGCTGGAGTTCTTTCAGTCGGGCAGCATAGGTCAGATTTTTGAGACCCTTTATCCTTTTGGTGAGGAACTTTTGTGGCCTCTCCAGCTGCTGCAAGTGTCGGGTCAGATACATTCCGAATGGGGCATTGTACTCAATCATTGGTCTGATGAGTGATGAGTATAGGAGACTATGACCTCCCTTGATCTAGATGTGAATCCCTTCATGATAAGGTGGGCAATGTAGAAGGTCTTCCTAACTACTTCAGCAACATGGGTGTCGAATGACAGGCTACTGTCAACCTGGGTCCCCAGGTCCCTGATAACTTCTTCTGTGCTCAGTGGATTGCCACCTATTTGGTAGCTAGGGGTAACCTTGTTTTTCCCGAAGGGTATGACTATGCATTTTTTGGCATTTAACTTTAGGCCATGGCTCTGGCACCAGTTATCCGTTTCTGTGAGACCCTTCTGGAGGATATCTGTGTCAGATGTGTTTTCGACTACGGCACCCAGTTTGCAGTCGTCTGCAAACTTTGTCAGCCATAACCCTCCTGTGTTTGCTTGTACTTGGAAAAGTAGATGCCAAACAAGAGTGGGCCCAGGACTGAGCCCTGTGGGACACCACTTGTGACAGGCTTTGAGTCTGACATGGCGCCAGCAACTCTGACCCTGTGGGTTCTGTCACTCAGCCAGTTTGCAACCCATCTTGTGATGTATGGGTTAACATTTAAGCTGATGAGTTTTCAATGATACCCGAGTGGGGATTGTATCGAAGGCCTTCGCCAGATCGAGGTAGGCTGTATGGACTGCCTTTCCTCATCAATGGCCTTGGTGACTGTTTCGAAAAAGTCAACCAAGTATAAAAGGCATGATCTGCCTTTGACAAAGCCAAACTGGGTTGGATCCAAAGTCTGCAAATTCCCTATGTCTTTATTTATGAGATCCATTATGATCCTCTCCATGGCTTTGCAGATAAGGCTTGTCAAGCTAATGGGCCGGTAATTTCCAGGGTCGGTGGAGGCACCGCCTTTGTGAAGTGGGACCACAGTCACTCTGCGCCACTCCTGGGTATATCCAGAGGTGAGACTACGATTAAACAGCTGTCCTAACTGTGGGTTTAATTCCTCATTGAGTTTGTGGAGCACACAGCCGGGGACACCATCAGGTCCCATGGATGCTGTGTTTTTTGCCTTGGAGAGAGCAGTTCTCACTTGGGCGTTAGAGATGTTTGGGGGGCTGCAATCGTTTGGTATAGATATCTCTCCTTTGGGGAGGCGAGAAGTTAGCACTGAACCTGTCAGCCAGTATGTTGGCAATGTCTGTAGGATCAGTAATCTTCACATCATTTTGAACTAATTCTGAGCATATCTGGGAGTTTCCCCCCAGGTTTCTAACATAGCTAAAGAAGGCCTTATGATTGTCTTTTGAGTCTTTAGCTATTTTTCTCTCAAAATTTGCTTTGGATGATTTTATGAGAGCTCTTAGTTTTTTACTTATAGTGATCAAAGGTATCTTACCGTTTAAGGATTTTGCTCTATCTTGTAGTAGCTTCCTCCTTTTGTTGTAGAGTTTGTTTATGGCTGGGGTCCACCAGACTGGACGCTTGCCTTTAGTACAAAGAGTCTTTGTTTTGCTTGGGATTGCCTTATCCATGCAGTCCTGCAGGTGCTGGTAGAAGGCATTTGTAAGTGATTCAGCGGCTTGAGTACTGTTTTCCGCCAGCTCGGGGGCCTTAAAGGAGACCACACTAGTCTTTAGAAGTGTGAAGTCGGCTTTGGAGAAGTTCTTTACTGTGGTCTTTTTTATTTCAGGGGGGGGTGGGATGAGGACCTCCAGCGAGATTAGTTTGTGATCTGATCTCACCAGTGAGGGGTATACTTCTGGTGTTGAACATTGTGATCCCATGTTCGTGATGATGAGATCAAGTATGTTTTCTCCTCTTGTGGGGATGGTGACTAGTTGTTCCATGGCATTTGAGTTTATGAATTCCAGGAACTTTTGGGCTAGGGTGTTTGGGCTTGAGTAGTGTTCCCAGTCTATATTAGGGTAATTGAAGTCACCTAGTATGATGGTGTTTGGAGATACATTTATCCCCTCCAGTGTTTTCAGGAAAGCCATGTGAGGTTCCTGAGTTTGTGAGGGTGGCCTGTAACATGCTACAATTTGCAGAGCAGTCTTGCCTATGGTTAATTGCACCTGGATGGTCTCCGATGCATCGTGCGTTGCCACCAATCTTGAGGTGTGGGTGTCCTTGATTAATATGGATACCCCCCCCTCCTTTCTTGGTATTGTCCGGATTTTGGGGCCGGAACGCATGATATGAGGTAAAACCTGATAGTGCTGGGGTGCTCTCAGGAGCCTTGAACCAGGTTTCTGTCACAGCACAGACATCGATGTTCTCCATACTGAGAAGTGCCTCGAGTCATTACATTTTGAGATTGAGACTTCTGGCATTGAGCAGCATTACCCTTAGTTTTTTCCTTTTGTGTTCTAGGGTGGTAGGTTTAGAATTTGAGCCTTGCCTAAAAAGGCACTATGGGGTGGCAAGAGCCTTTGCCAATATCCGAATCCCAGGGTGACAGGTGCAAGCCGTCCCTTGAGAAGCAGCGTGGCTTGTCCAGCATGTCATCCCAGGCAGACAGACATTGGATCCCCTTTGAATGACACCAGAGTTTAAGCCAATTGTTAAAGCTGATCATCTTATCTCTGTATTGTGGCATCATTCTTGGTGAAGGTAGGATACTGCTCAAGGTCAGGGTCATACCTGCCTGGGCTACATAATCAGAGAGCTCCTCAATGTCTCTTTTCATGTAGTCCAAGGAGGTACGTCTCAGGTCGTTTACACCAGCGTGGACAATGACTGAGTCGTACTTGTACCTGCTGTTGAGAGACCTGAGTGCTTGCGTTATGTGGCGGATTCTAGCGCCCGACAGGCAGCTTACTGTGACCTTCTCTTTACTCAGTCTGGTGGCGGGCGTCAGTGTGTCTGACTATGGAGTCACCAATGACTAGTGTGTCTGGCATTGTGTTTGGCCTTAAGGGCTGTGACTGTTTGACACTCTGACTGTGAGGTCTATGTGTTGCAGGTGTTGTGTTCTGAGGTGGTAGTTGTTTGGGTATCTGCTTTGGTGGCCTCTGCTTTTTTGGTAGATTTTTGATCAGAGCCTCCGAGTATGTCTTTGTGTGTTTATGTGTATGATTTGAGGTTGTGATGGTACTATGTGAGACTGGGTCTATAGTGTGTGTGGTAACCTTCTCCTCCTGTCTGGTCTTGCCAGTCCTATGTTGAGAGAGCTCAGCCTCCAGTTTGGCCGTATAGTTGCATCTCTCGCATGTATTTGTGTTTTGTGGGAGGAGGAGAGGGTTGTCTGTGTACATGAGGCAATTGTAACATTGCATCAATATTCCCAGGTTCACCAGCTGAGCAGGAGAGGACACTAGCAACTGATCCCTCGACATGCTAGAAGGAATAGACAAAAAAACTTTAAAAGAGATTCCGGGGATGTGGGTGACCGAGAAATGGGGTTTGCCTTTTTGGGGTACTATCTATAACAAGAGTGCTGTATCAACGTGTTAAGTACTGTAGGAGCAAGTGCTAGGTTTTACAGATAGAGAATAATCTACTTGGAGTCAAGTAGAGATGATCTTTTTAGTTATAGGATACGCTGATTAGATCAGTAGTATAGTTCGAGGAAGGTAGTTTTAAGGGAAAATTTGAAGAGTGGACTTTAGGTAGCCCGAATAGTTTAAACCTAATTAACCGCCGCTGCTCTAGTGTGCAACGGTGGCAACTCCGCGCTAAAGCGTGCTTTATAGCAGTGGGCTGGAAAAGACAGGAAATGACCCAAAATGGCCAATAAACTACAAGTTACTGCCTTAAACCACTCCTCTAAGGACAAACAGGCAGCTCAGTACTCCCCACTCTCACTGGTGAGTAAAGAAACTTCCCCCTGACCAAACAAGGAAAATGGAGAAACACAGGAACCAAGACAAAGCCCAGGGATCAGCAAAATCTGGTCTCTGGAACACTAGTTAGGAAAGTATGGAAAACAAGGATATTTTTTTTGTTTTTTTCAAGTTTTTTTTTACAGAAAGGCAGAAAACACAATAAATGCTATATTTTTCGACTAATTGCTATCAAAAGCTAGTACACTTGAGTGTATTAGCCTGTAGTTTAACTTTTAGGCAAAACTTAAACTAGCAAGTGCAGTAAACAGTTTTAGCTTATAAAGACAGTAAAAACAGTGCAAACTTTGATAAAACAAGCAAAAACAGTAGTCGAAAGTCACAAAAGGTCGAAAAAGCCAAGGAAGATACTTAAAATATGGAAAGGTAGTCTTTTCTGGTCTCTGCTGCTAGAGGAACACTGCTGGCCACCACGAGGAGCTGTGCTGTGTTCTCAATAGCTGGAAAAGCCCGCCAAAGCGCGCTTTATAGCAGGGGGCTGGAAAAGACAGGAAATGACCCAAAATGGCCAATAAACTACAAGTTACTGCCTTAAACCACTCCTCTAAGGACAAACAGGCAGCTCAGTACTCCCCACTCTCACTGATGAGTAAAGAAACTTCCCCCTGACCAAACAAGGAAAATGGAGAAACACAGGAACCAAGACAAAGCCCAGGGATCAGCAAAATCTGGTCTCTGGAACACTAGTTAGGAAAGTATGGAAAACAAGGATATTTTTTGTTTTTCAAGTTTTTTACAGAAAGGCAGAAAACACAATAAATGCTATAATTTTCGACTAATTGCTATCAAAAGCTAGTACACTTGAGTGTATTAGCCTGTAGTTTAACTTTTAGGCAAAACTTAAACTAGCAAGTGCAGTAAACAGTTTTAGCTTATAAAGACAGTAAAAACAGTGCAAACTTTGATAAAACAAGCAAAAACAGTAGTCGAAAGTCACAAAAGGTCGAAAAAGCCAAGGAAGATACTTAAAATCTGGAAAGGTAGTCTTTTCTGGTCTCTGCTGCTAGAGGAACACTGCTGGCCACCACGAGGAGCTGTGCTGTGTTCTCAATAGCTGAAAAATCCCGCCAAAGCGCGCTTTATAGCAGGGGACTGGAAAAGACAGGAAATGACTCAAAATGGCCAATAAACTACAAGTTACTGCCTTAAACTACTCCTCTAAGGACAAACAGGCAGCTCAGTACTCCCCACTCTCACTGGTGAGTAAAGAAACTTCCCCCTGACCAAACAAGGAAAATGGAGAAACACAGGAACCAAGACAAAGCCCAGGGATCAGCAAAATCTGGTCTCTGGAACACTAGTTAGGAAAGTATGGAAAACAAGGATATTTTTTTTGTTTTTTTCAAGTTTTTTTTTTACAGAAAGGCAGAAAACACAATAAATGCTATAATTTTCGACTAATTGCTATCAAAAGCTAGTACACTTGAGTGTATTAGCCTGTAGTTTAACTTTTAGGCAAAACTTAAACTAGCAAGCGCACTAAACAGTTTTAGCTTATAAAGACAGTAAAAACAGTGCAAACTTTGATAAAACAAGCAAAAACAGTAGTCGAAAGTCACAAAAGGTCGAAAAAGCCAAGGAAGATACTTAAAATCTGGAAAGGTAGTCTTTTCTGGTCTCTGCTGCTAGAGGAACACTGCTGGCCACCACGAGGAGCTGTGCTGTGTTCTCAATAGCTGGAAAAGCCTGCCAAAGCGCGCTTTATAGCAGTGGGCTGGAAAAGACAGGAAATGACCCAAAATGGCCAATAAACTACAAGTTACTGCCTTAAACCACTCCTCTAAGGACAAACAGGCAGCTCAGTACTCCCCACTCTCACTGGTGAGTAAAGAAACTTCCCCCTGACCAAACAAGGAAAATGGAGAAACACAGGAACCAAGACAAAGCCCAGGGATAAGCAAAATCTGGTCTCTGGAACACTAGTTAGGAAAGTATGGAAAACAAGGATATTTTTTTTGTTTTTTTCAAGTTTTTACAGAAAGGCAGAAAACACAATAAATGCTATAATTTTCGACTAATTGCTATCAAAAGCTAGTACACTTGAGTGTATTAGCCTGTAGTTTAACTTTTAGGCAAAACTTAAACTAGCAAGTGCAGTAAACAGTTTTAGCTTATAAAGACAGTAAAAACAGTGCAAACTTTGATAAAACAAGCAAAAACAGTAGTCGAAAGTCAAAAAAGGTCGAAAAAGCCAAGGAAGATACTTAAAATCTGGAAAGGTAGTCTTTTCTGGTCTCTGCTGCTAGAGGAACACTGCTGGCCACCACGAGGAGCTGTGCTGTGTTCTCAATAGCTGGAAAAGCCCGCCAAAGCGCGCTTTATAGCAGGGGGCTGGAAAAGACATTAAATGACCCAAAATGGCCAATAAACTACAAGTTACTGCCTTAAACCACTCCTCTAAGGACAAACAGGCAGCTCAGTACTCCCCACTCTCAGTGATGAGTAAAGAAACTTCCCCCTGACCAAACAAGGAAAATGGAGAAACACAGGAACCAAGACAAAGCCCAGGGATCAGCAAAATCTGGTCTCTGGAACACTAGTTAGGAAAGTATGGAAAACAAGGATATTTTTTGGGGGGTTTTTTTCAAGTTTTTTTACAGAAAGGCAGAAAACACAATAAATGCTATAATTTTCGACTAATTGCTATCAAAAGCTAGTACACTTGAGTGTATTAGCCTGTAGTTTAACATTTAGGCAAAACTTAAACTAGCAAGTGCAGTAAACAGTTTTAGCTTATAAAGACAGTAAAAACAGTGCAAACTTTGATAAAACAAGCAAAAACAGTAGTCGAAAGTCACAAAAGGTCGAAAAAGCCAAGGAAGATACTTAAAATCTGGAAAGGTAGTCTTTTCTGGTCTCTGCTGCTAGAGGAACACTGCTGGCCACCACGAGGAGCTGTGCTGTGTTCTCAATAGCTGAAAAATCCCGCCAAAGCGCTTTATAGCAGGGGACTGGAAAAGACAGGAAATGACCCAAAATGGCCAATAAACTACAAGTTACTGCCTTAAACCACTCCTCTAAGGACAAACAGGCAGCTCAGTACTCCCCACTCTCACTGGTGAGTAAAGAAACTTCCCCCTGACCAAACAAGGAAAATGGAGAAACACAGGAACCAAGACAAAGCCCAGGGATCAGCAAAATCTGGTCTCTGGAACACTAGTTAGGAAAGTATGGAAAACAAGGATATTTTTTTGTTTTTTCAAGTTTTTTACAGAAAGGCAGAAAACACAATAAATGCTATAATTTTCGACTAATTGCTATCAAAAGCTAGTACACTTGAGTGTATTAGCCTGTAGTTTAACTTTTAGGCAAAACTTAAACTAGCAAGTGCAGTAAACAGTTTTAGCTTATAAAGACAGTAAAAACAGTGCAAACTTTGATAAAACAAGCAAAAACAGTAGTCGAAAGTCACAAAAGGTCGAAAAAGCCAAGGAAGATACTTAAAATCTGGAAAGGTAGTCTTTTCTGGTCTCTGCTGCTAGAGGAACACTGCTGGCCACCACGAGGAGCTGTGCTGTGTTCTCAATAGCTGGAAAAGCCCGCCAAAGCGCGCTTTATAGCAGTGGGCTGGAAAAGACAGGAAATGACCCAAAATGGCCAATAAACTACAAGTTACTGCCTTAAACCACTCCTCTAAGGACAAACAGGCAGCTCAGTACTCCCCACTCTCACTGGTGAGTAAAGAAACTTCCCCCTGACCAAACAAGGAAAATGGAGAAACACAGGAACCAAGACAAAGCCCAGGGATCAGCAAAATCTGGTCTCTGGAACACTAGTTAGGAAAGTATGGAAAACAAGGATATATATATTTTTTTCAAGTTTTTTTACAGAAAGGCAGAAAACACAATAAATGCTATAATTTTCGACTAATTGCTATCAAAAGCTAGTACACTTGAGTGTATTATCCTGTAGTTTAACTTTTAGGCAAAACTTAAACTAGCAAGTGCAGTAAACAGTTTTAGCTTATAAAGACAGTAAAAACAGTGCAAACTTTGATAAAACAAGTAAAACAGTAGTCGAAAGTCACAAAAGGTCGAAAAAGCCAAGGAAGATACTTAAAATCTGGAAAGGTAGTCTTTTCTGGTCTCTGCTGCTAGAGGAACACTGCTGGCCACCACGAGGAGCTGTGCTGTGTTCTCAATAGCTGGAAAAGCCTGCCAAAGCGCGCTTTATAGCAGGGGGGCTGGAAAAGACAGGAAATGACTCAAAATGGCCAATAAACTACAAGTTACTGCCTTAAACCACTCCTCTAAGGACAAACAGGCAGCTCAGTACTCCCCACTCTCACTGGTGAGTAAAGAAACTTCCCCCTGACCAAACAAGGAAAATGGAGAAACACAGGAACCAAGACAAAGCCCAGGGATCAGCAAAATCTGGTCTCTGGAACACTAGTTAGGAAAGTATGGAAAACAAGGATATTTTTTTTTTTTTTCAAGTTTTTTTACAGAAAGGCAGAAAACACAATAAATGCTATAATTTTCGACTAATTGCTATCAAAAGCTAGTACACTTGAGTGTATTAGCCTGTAGTTTAACATTTAGGCAAAACTTAAACTAGCAAGTGCACTAAACAGTTTTAGCTTATAAAGACAGTAAAACAGTGCAAACTTTGATAAAACAAGCAAAACAGTAGTCGAAAGTCACAAAAGGTCGAAAAAGCCAAGGAAGATACTTAAAATCTGGAAAGGTAGTCTTTTCTGGTCTCTGCTGCTAGAGGAACACTGCTGGCCACCACGAGGAGCTGTGCTGTGTTCTCAATAGCTGGAAAAGCCCACCAAAGCGCTTTATAGCAGTGGGCTGGAAAAGACAGGAAATGACCCAAAATGGCCAATAAACTACAAGTTACTGCCTTAAACCACTCCTCTAAGGACAAACAGGCAGCTCAGTACTCCCCACTCTCACTGGTGAGTAAAGAAACTTCCCCCTGACCAAACAAGGAAAATGGAGAAACACAGGAACCAAGACAAAGCCCAGGGATCAGCAAAATCTGGTCTCTGGAACACTAGTTAGGAAAGTATGGAAAACAAGGATATTTTTTGTTTTTTCAAGTTTTTACAGAAAGGCAGAAAACACAATAAATGCTATAATTTTCGACTAATTGCTATCAAAAGCTAGTACACTTGAGTGTATTAGCCTGTAGTTTAACATTTAGGCAAAACTTAAACTAGCAAGTGCAGTAAACAGTTTTAGCTTATAAAGACAGTAAAAACAGTGCAAACTTTGATAAAACAAGCAAAACAGTAGTCGAAAGTCACAAAAGGTCGAAAAAGCCAAGGAAGATACTTAAAATCTGGAAAGGTAGTCTTTTCTGGTCTCTGCTGCTAGAGGAACACTGCTGGCCACCACGAGGAGCTGTGCTGTGTTCTCAATAGCTGGAAAATCCCGCCAAAGCGCTTTATAGCAGGGGACTGGAAAAGACAGGAAATGACCCAAAATGGCCAATAAACTACAAGTTACTGCCTTAAACCACTCCTCTAAGGACAAACAGGCAGCTCAGTACTCCCCACTCTCACTGGTGAGTAAAGAAACTTCAACCTGACCAAACAAGGAAAATGGAGAAACACAGGAACCAAGACAAAGCCCAGGGATCAGCAAAATCTGGTCTCTGGAACACTAGTTAGGAAAGTATGGAAAACAAGGATATTTTTTTTTTTCAAGTTTTTTTACAGAAAGGCAGAAAACACAATAAATGCTATATTTTTCGACTAATTGCTATCAAAAGCTAGTACACTTGAGTGTATTAGCCTGTAGTTTAACTTTTAGGCAAAACTTAAACTAGCAAGTGCAGTAAACAGTTTTAGCTTATAAAGACAGTAAAAACAGTGCAAACTTTGATAAAACAAGCAAAAACAGTAGTCGAAAGTCACAAAAGGTCGAAAAAGCCAAGAAAAATACTTAAAATCTGGAAAGGTAGTCTTTTCTGGTCTCTGCTGCTACAAGAACACTGCTGGCCACCATGAGGAGCTGTGCTGAGTTCTCAATAGCTGGAAAAGCCTGCCAAAGCGCGCTTTATAGCAGGGGGCTGGAAAAGACAGGAAATGACCCAAAATGGCCAATAAACTACAAGTTACTGCCTTAAACCACTCCTCTAAGGACAAACAGGCAGCTCAGTACTCCCCACTCTCACTGGTGAGTAAAGAAACTTCCCCCTGACCAAACAAGGAAAATGGAGAAACACAGGAACCAAGACAAAGCCCAGGGATCAGCAAAATCTGGTCTCTGGAACACTAATTAGGAAAGTATGGAAAACAAGGATATTTTTTTTGTTTTTTTCAAGTTTTTTTACAGAAAGGCAGAAAACACAATAAATGCTATAATTTTCGACTAATTGCTATCAAAAGCTAGTACACTTGAGTGTATTAGCCTGTAGTTTAACTTTTAGGCAAAACTTAAACTAGCAAGTGCAGTAAACAGTTTTAGCTTATAAAGACAGTAAAAACAGTGTTTTTTTTTTTTACAGAAAGGCAGAAAACACAATAAATGCTATAATTTATGACTAATTGCTATCAAAAGCTAGTACACTTGAGTGTATTAGCCTGTAGTTTAACTTTTAGGCAAAACTTAAACTAGCAAGTGCAGTAAACAGTTTTAGCTTATAAAGACAGTAAAAACAGTGTGCTTGCACTGCAGGAACAGAGTAACATAAGCATCATTTAAAATCCTGTCATGTATGAATACTTAAAACTAAACAAGCAAAAAAAGGTTTTACTGTGCCACAAGTGTTTTATGGCAACATCTGCAGAAAGGCTCAAACTGCAATCCTACAATAAAATGTAGAGTTGTCGACATCTGCTAAAGTCTGCACAGCTGAACACAGCATCATAATGTTACAAACTGCAATCCTACAACATAATGCAGAGTTGTCATCTGCAAAAGTCTGCACAGCTGAACACGGCATCAGAATGTTACAAACTGCAATCTTACAAAGTAATACAGAGCTGTCGACATCTGCAAAAGTCTGCACAGCGGGACACAGAATCAGAATGTTACAAACTGCAATTCTACAATGTAATGCAGAGCTGTCAACATCTGCAAAAGTCTGCACAGCGGAACACAGCATCAGAATGTTACAAACTGCAATCCTACAACGTAATGCAGAGCTGAAGTCTGCACAGTTGAACACAGCATCAGAATGTTACAAACTGCAATCCTACAATGTAATGTAGAGCTGTCAACATCTGCAAAAGTCTCCACAGCTGAACACAGCATCAGAATGTTACAAACTGCAATCCTATAACGTAGTGCAGAGCTGTCGCCATCTGCAAAAATCTGCACAGCAGAACTCAGTCTTGAACTCATTTCAGCACAGAGACAGGAAGATAACCTGGTGAAGAAGTGATTTTTTTTATGGAAAGAAAGTATTTCTTTAGGCTGCCTTTTACTTTGCGTTCAATTGCTGATGGCTCATGTATTCACAACTGAATGCTTGTTTGTGTTTTCCAGTGAGTGACACTCAAATATACAGACCGTTTCTCTTAGTTTACTTTCTTCAAATCTATGCAGCCTTAGAGGCAGTATATTTACAGAGTGGGGTGTGGGGACACAACATTGGGAGATGCAGTGGTGAGTTTACCCCCTGCAAAAACTCTTTTTTGAATATTTGTTGCCAGTTTGCAAACATATTGATGCTCAAGCAATCAGTAGCAGGTATGTGAAACTCAAGGAGCTGATGTTTGAGTGAATTAAGGAGGTCCTGTTTTAAATAATTCCATTGTATCATCACAGTATTCACTGCTCCATACCTCTTAATTGTACAGATTTTCGCAGAATGTCCAGATTTTTGCCTCATATTTTTGGTCCGTTTTTCATAAAATTGTGGTTTTCTGGTAAATTAGTGGCTAATCATCAAAGACTGAAGTTAGAAAATAATGACAGTCATTTGAGTTTTGGACTTAATACCCTTCAGAAAAATTCATGCTAATGCAAAACCTGTTATTCTATCAACTTTCTATGTTTGTAAGAGCAATATTTAAAAATTGCCCCTATTTTTGGGCCTTTGTCCCTCTTTTACTTAAATAATCATCTTGAGAATAAAGAATATGAATGGATCATCAGATTGTTTGCAGAGTCTAAACCGGGTCTCGATAATGCTGTGAGAATTAAGCCGGTTTTAGTAAGGCTAGAACAACAGAACATTTAATGTGTTTTAAATAATTTTAAGAAACCGTGTCATGTGATATGCTAGCTGTGGTCATATGATGCTTGTTTGCTCTTATTTAAAGGCTGAATATTTTGTGTAATAGCACATAAAATCTACTGCCAATCGTTAGCAGACTGGAGTTCCGCTGTGGCGACCCCTAACCGGGAAAAGCTGAAAGACACAACAAAGTATTAACATTGCGGAAGGGTTTTTACCCAAAAGCTTTGCTTTAATAAAGTTTTGTGCTTGACGTTGGAGCAGTTTTGTTCTTTGAGGTATGCTGCTGACTCATGGGCCATTCAGCTTTACTCACTGGTATTGATATCTACCACAATGGCTTCTTCTCTTTGGATAAATCTGAATGATCCATGGTTTTGGAGATGAGCATTGCATTAGTAGA